>NC_142128.1:15915500-16217500 GCF_024610735.1 Ursus americanus | reverse complement strand
ATGCTGCTGCCACCTGCCTGGTCTTCCTGAACCTCCAGGTCTCTGCCACACTGCCCCATGGAGGACACGCCCCCCTCACTCAGCTGCTCCGACTGTCAGCGCCACTTTCCTAGTCTCCCGGAACTGTCCCGGCACCGCGAGCTGCTCCATCCATCTGCCAAGCAGGACAGGGAGGAGGCAGACAGCATCCCTCGGCCCTACCGCTGTCAGCAGTGTGGGCGGGGCTACCGTCACCCAGGGAGCTTGGTCAACCACCGTCGGACCCACGAGACTGGCCTTTTCCCCTGTACCACCTGTGGCAAGGACTTCACCAATCCCGTGGCCCTCAAGAGCCACATGAGGACTCATGCTCCTGAGGGCCGCCGTAGGCGCAGGCCTCCCCGCTCCAAGGAAGTCATTCCACGCCTGCGGGGGGAAACATCTTCTGACTCTAGGGACCAGAGGCTCAGCCCTGGGGAAAGCTGGACGAGCCAGAAAAAACATGCCGAAGAGACATCTGGCTGTGAGTCTGGGCCTGACCCTAGGGCAGCTCTGAGCACCTGGGAAGATCTACCCACCAGAAAAAGAGAAGGCTGGGAAAGCCAGCCAGATTCTGAGGAGGGTGCAGAGGGCTGGGGGCCCACTACCAATTCTGCCAGAGCCACCCCGCTCCCCACCCCAGCCAGCAGCCTCCTTAGTAATTTGGAACAGTATTTGGCTGAATCAGTAGTGAATTTCACAGGGGGCCAGGAGCCCACTCAGTCACCTCCTGTGGAGGAGGAACGGCGGTACAAGTGCAGTCAATGTGGCAAGACTTACAAGCATGCCGGGAGCCTCACCAACCACCGCCAGAGCCACACCCTGGGCATCTACCCTTGTGCCATCTGCTTCAAGGAGTTCTCCAACCTCATGGCTCTGAAGAACCACTCCCGACTCCATGCCCAATATCAGCCTTACCAGTGTCCCCACTGTCCCCGTGCCTTCCGGCTCCCCCGAGAGCTGCTGGACCACCAACAGTCCCATGAGGGTGAAAGGCAGGAACAGCTGTGGGAAGAGAAAGGGATGCCCACCACCAACGGGCACACGGATGAGAGCAGCCAGGACCAGCTCCCGACTACACAGATGCTGAACTGCTCCGGGGAGCTCAGCACCTCTGGGGAGCTGGAGGACGGTGGCCTGGAGGAGTACCGGCCTTTCCGCTGTGGGGACTGCGGCCGTACTTACCGCCACGCTGGGAGCCTCATCAACCATCGCAAGAGCCACCAGACAGGGGTCTACCCCTGCTCCATCTGTTCCAAGCAGCTGTTCAATGCAGCTGCCCTCAAAAACCACGTGCGGGCTCATCACAGACCCCGGCAAGGGGCTGGGGAGGATGGGCAGCCATCAGTGCCACCAGCTTCCCTGCCCGTGGCTGATGCCACCCACAAAGAGGAAGAGGTCCCCACCGCTACCCTGGACCACCGCCCCTATAAGTGCGATGAGTGTGGTCGGGCTTACCGCCACCGGGGGAGTCTGGTGAACCACCGCCACAGCCACCGGACAGGAGAGTACCAGTGCTCACTCTGTCCCCGCAAGTACCCCAACCTCATGGCCCTGCGTAACCACGTGCGGGTACATTGCAAAGCTGCTCGCCGCAGCGCAGGCCCAGGGGCTGAGGGTCCCGCCAGCCACCTCAAGGTAGAGCTCCCTCCCGACCACGTGGAAGCAGAGGCAGCCCCACATACAGACCAGGGGCAGGGGTGCAGACATGGCGAAGGGGCTGCTGATGTCCCCCCAGCAGCAAGTAGGACAGCAGCACAGATCTGTAGCATGTGCGGGATGCTCTTTGAAGACCCCGAGAGCCTTAAACGTCACAGGCGGACCCACGGGCAAGGGGAAGACAGCAGACCGGAGACCAGGGTGTCCCCGCCTCGGGCATTTGCCTGCCAAGATTGTGGAAAGAGCTATCGCCACTCAGGCAGCCTCATCAACCACAGGCAGACCCACCAGACGGGGGACTTCAGCTGTGGGGCCTGCGCCAAGCACTTCCACACCATGGCCGCCATGAAGAACCATTTGCGACGCCACAGCGGGCGGTGGCGCAGGCAGCACCGGAGGCGGGCTAGCAGTGCTGGCGGTGGGGGAGAAGCCAAGCTCCCGTCGGGTGGGAGCTGGGCCCAGGAGCTGGTGGAAAACAACGAGGGCCAGGACTGTTCGCACGACCCTTCAGGGGGAGGTCCTAATGGAGCCGAACGCAACTTGGAGAGTGATGGGAGCCGTTTGCAGGCTGAAGCTGAAAGGGACAGATGTGGGCTTGAGCAGGCCAAGGCCCAAACCCAGGGTGACAGAGAGAGCAGGGGTACTGAGGAAGGACTGGAAAGGAAGGAGGCCTGTTTCCTAGACAACTTGGACATCCCAGGCGATGGGGAAAGCGATGGGACTCGCTTCTGTGATGGTCTCACTGGGGTGGATGAGGACCAGAAACCAGCCACTGCCCAGCCCGGCTTCCCTCGCCATTCTCCCGACGCTGTCACTGGCTGGCAGGCTGAGGTCTCCCACACGTGTTCTGACTGTGGACATTCTTTCCCTCATGCCACTGGGCTGCTGAGCCACAGGCCCTGCCACCCACCGGGCATCTACCAGTGCTCCCTCTGCCCGAAGGAGTTTGACTCTCTGCCTGCCCTGCGCAGCCACTTCCAGAACCACGGGCCCGGGGAGGCAGCCCCGGCACAGCCTTTCCTCTGCTGCCTCTGCGGCATGATCTTCCCGGGACGGGCTGGCTACAGGCTGCACCGGCGCCAGGCCCATGACTCCTCTGGCCTGACGGAGGGCTCGGAGGAGGAGGGGGAAGAGGAGGGAGCCGCAGGGGCGGCCTCCACCCGGAGCCCTCCCCTGCAGCTCTCGGAAGCAGAGCTATTGAATCAGCTGCAGCGGGAGGTGGAGGCCCTGGATGGAGCTGGTTATGGGCACATCTGTGGCTGCTGCGGTCAGACCTATGACGACCTAGGGAGCTTGGAGCGTCACCACCAAAGTCAGAACTCCGGGAACACCACAGACAAAGCTCCCAGCCACTCAGGAGAGTCAGGTGACGCCCTGGGAGGGGTTGCAGGGGGTGACCGTGTCTTTGAGGGCACGGGGACCTCTCTCTCTGGGGACGGTGGGGACACAAAGTCTGGAGAGGGAGCAGGTGCCATGGTTGTAGACAGCCTCTGCATGCTGGGTGAGGAGAGTCCGCCGGAGGCCCAACCCCGCCCCTTCCGCTGCAACCAGTGTGGCAAGACCTATCGCCATGGGGGCAGCCTGGTGAACCACCGCAAGATCCACCAGACCGGAGACTTCACCTGTCCTGTCTGCTCCCGCTGCTACCCCAACCTGGCTGCCTACCGTAATCACCTGCGAAACCACCCACGCTGCAAAGGCTCTGAGCCCCAGGTGGGGCCCGCCCCAGAGGCCGCAGGCGGCGGAGAGCCTCAGAACGGGACAGAAGAAGGGCTGGGGCCCGCAGACGTGGGAAAGTTCCAGGAAGAACTTAAAGTGGAGCCCTTGGAGGAGGTGGCAAGGGTGAAAGAGGAGGAGTGGGAGGAGGGCACCGTGAAGGGGGAGGAGGTGGGGCCGCGGCTGGAGACCGCGGAGAAGAGCTGCCAGACCGAGGCCAGCTCTGAGCGGCCCTTCAGCTGCGAGGTGTGTGGCCGCTCGTACAAGCATGCCGGCAGCCTCATCAATCACCGGCAGAGCCACCAGACCGGCCACTTCGGCTGCCAGGCCTGCTCCAAAGGCTTCTCAAACCTCATGTCCCTCAAGAACCACCGGCGCATCCATGCGGATCCCCGGCGTTTCCGCTGCGGCGAGTGCGGGAAGGCCTTTCGCCTGCGGAAGCAGCTGGCCAGCCACCAGCGGGTGCATGCCGAGCGGGGCGGGGGCGCCCGGAAGCTTCCTCGGGAAGATCGGCCCTTCAGGTGTGGGCAGTGTGGGCGGACCTACCGCCACGCCGGCAGCCTCCTGAACCACCGGCGCAGCCACGAGACGGGCCAGTACAGCTGCCCCACCTGCCCCAAGACCTACTCCAACAGCATGGCCCTGAAGGACCACCAGAGGCTGCACTCCGAGAGCCGGAGGCGGCGAGCAGGCCTCTCCCGGCGGGCAGCCGTGCGCTGCGCCCTGTGCGGCCGGGGTTTCCCTGGCCGGGGATCCCTGGAGCAGCACTTGCGGGAGCATGAAGAGGAGACCAAAAGTGGTCAGAGGGGCACAGAGGGCAGTGAGGGGAACCTGGCCGATGACCAGGGACTAGAGGACAGAGCGGGGGGTCCTGAGTCAGTTCGCCAGCTGGAGGATGGAGCCAGGAGGCTAGGGGAGCAAAGTCAGAGCCCCATCAAGGCAGCAGATTCAGAACCCACAGGGCTGGGATCCGGGGACACGGGGAATACAGAAGGGAGGCAAGGAGATGGGGGACCAGTGAATCATGGGGGAGATTGGGTTTCTCGGAGTCATGTGCTGACCAAGCCAGAAGATGAGTCAGAGAACAGTATCCCCAAGAGTCCTTGCCATCTTGGCAACACCCAGCCCAATGGTCCTAGTCTGAGTCCCATGGATAGCTGGGACAATGGAGACAGCCGACCTCCGCTCCAGCCAGAGACTCCTCCCTTTTCCTGCAGCCGTTGTGGCAAGACCTACTGCCAGTCGGAAGGCCCTTTGAACCACCACAGCACCCCCAAGACAGACCCCCACCATTGCCTGCTCTGCTCCAAGGAGTTCTCGAATCCTGTGGCCACTAAGAGCCACAGCCACAACCACATAGCCGCCCAGACCTTTGCCTGCCCTGACTGTGGTGACACCTTTCAGTCCCGTCATGAACTGGCCAGCCACCTGCACACTCATGCCAGTGGCCTCGGTCAGATGCCACCCCAGATACAGGAGGCCACGGGTCCTGAAGGTGGGGTTGTGGAGGATGAAGTGGATACCCCTGACCGAGGGGAAATCCAGAAGTCCCCATCAGAACCCCCCAGGGCCCCAGGAGAGAATGCGGGGAGAGCTAACGGGGGCCAAGGAGTAAAGTCCACAGTGGCTGAAGACGAGGAACGGCCCTTCCGCTGTGCCCAGTGTGGGCGGTCCTACCGCCATGCTGGTAGCCTGCTGAACCATCAGAAGGCCCACACCACTGGACTCTACCCCTGCTCCCTCTGCCCCAAACTTCTGCCCAACCTGCTGTCCCTTAAGAACCATGGCAGGACCCACACAGACCCCAAGCGCCACCGCTGCAGCATCTGTGGCAAGGCCTTCCGGACAGCTGCCCGGCTGGAGGGGCATGGGCGGGTCCATGCACCTCGGGAGGGGCCCTTCACCTGCCCTCATTGTCCCCGCCACTTCCGCCGCCGAATCAGCTTCCAGCAGCACCAGCAGCAGCACCAGGAGGAATGGACAGTGGCCAGCTCTGGTACGGGGGCATGAATGGCTTGGGCAGAGGACCGAAAGGTCCCAGGGGAAGCGCGCACAGAGTGGCGGGAGGGGGGGGCAAGGAATGACAGGAGAGGGTCACATGGCTTCCAAGAGGTATCAGGTGGGCAGGGGGGCTTGGATATGAAGAAAACTCGTTTGAGGATGCTGCCTTGTGAGGGCTGAGATTGGAGCCCTGGGTCCGGTCAGCAGCGTGGTGGGTTGGACAGTGGGCAGGGGGGTAGGGTGAGGGCAGAGGCAGCTGTTTGCAGGAGTCAGAGAGGAAGGGGCTTTTTATTTGGGGAAGGGAGGCAGCAATCTGGAAACTCCCCTGATCCAGCCAGTAAAGGAATGATTTCTAGAGAAAAAAGGGGTCTAGGTGGTGCTCTTTCCTTGAGGCAGGGAGCAGGAGAGTGAGGAATGGGGCATGGGAGGCACCCCCAGAGTAGACTGCCCTGTGGCTCTTGTTGGCCCCCAGCTCCCTGTCCCTCTTCCCCGCGTCTTGTCTCTGGTCCCCCTCCTCATTTCTTGGAAACTAGACCTTTGGGCCTTTGCTGCTAATGCTGCCCATGTCTCTTCTTCCCCTCATGAAACCTTCCTTCTCTGCTGCGCATCTCCCTTTTTAGGAGCCAACCCAACCACTCTTTGTACCCTCCTTCCCGCCAACACACCTTTAACTGGAGGACTGAGTCACAGATAATTGTTTCTTTGAAGCCAGGCCCAACTGTAGCAACAACAGTCATTAGCCCCTATCTCCCGTCCTCTATCAGGGGTAATCTCCATGGAAAGTCACTCCACCAGGCGCAGCTGGAGGATGAAGCTGCGGGGGAGTGGGGCAGCCTGTTTCCTCAACCTGTTCCTGAGCCCTGGGCTCACGCCTTCTGCCTCCCCGAGAGATCTGCAGGCTGCCTCCCAGGACCCATTCCATTTAGTGGCCCCCAGGGGTGGATGTCCCTGAGATGACGGGTCCCTGACCAGAGATTGTCAGGGAAGGAGAGGATGGTGGGTGAGAGTCCCCTGAGAGAGCTGATGAGATGGCTTTCAGGATAAAAGATTTCTTGTGACCTCAAGGGAATGAGCGAGAAGCCAGTTAATCAGGCCTGGTAAAATAATGGGGAGTTCTCATGCAGGCCTCTGGGGCCATGGGGGGCATGGCAGCAGGATGGCCTGCAGGGCTAGGGAATGGGGTGCAAGCTGTGTGGGGTTTGCTGCCCTCAGTCAGTGACCTCCTCTCTTTCTCCCCAGGAGCCCCAAAGGCACCAGCAGCAGGGAGAGGGGACTTACTGCCCCCTCCTCCCACCCCCACGACCTCACTTCTGGATCCTTCACCCCGGTGGCCTGCAGACCTCAGCTTCTCCCTCTAAACTTCAAGTCTCCAAAGATCAGAATACGGGCGGGGTGGGGGTGGGGGGCGGGTTGCAGGGAAAGGCTTGATCTCCATGTTTTGCTCAGGAGTAGTTAGGCGTCCCCATCTCTTACTGTCCTCTCCCACTGTGCAGAGGACCCAGATCTGGCTTCTTGCCCAAGGAGGGGGTAAGGCATTCCTCGTGTCCCTGTTCTTGAAGGCTCTCCTTTCCCCAGCCTTTGTCAC
This sequence comes from Ursus americanus, assembly GCF_024610735.1. NCBI lineage: Eukaryota > Metazoa > Chordata > Mammalia > Carnivora > Ursidae > Ursus > Ursus americanus. Next base: position 16,210,521 of record NC_142128.1, on the reverse strand, counting down.
TATGCTCTTCCCTATGATCAGCCCTGCAAGAAACCCGGTGCCAGGCTCTGCCATGACGTGGGGCCACCGTCACCAGCCAGATTCCAACACAGCAGGGAGAGGCCAATTCAGAGAGCCACAGGTGGGGATCTTGCCTGTGGAAGGGGAGCCTTTTGCTACAATTTGTAACTTATTTTCTAAAGTCTATTTTGTAACAATTTATTTAAGTTTTAAAAAAAGGAAAATTGCTCCCCCCGAAAAAAAACGAATTTTCAAAGTAAGTGGCTGGTGTGATCCTATCTGAGGGGATGAAGACTAGGGAAGGCTGGGGACGCCTGCGTCGGACAGCAGGGCTGGGCGTGGGGGGCATCCACCGGCGACATCTCCCTGTCCTGCAGGGTGGGGAGTGAGGGCAGCTGCCGGTCCCGGCAGGCTCCTTCCCAGAGCCCACTGGGCTGTTGGGCCTGCCACAGTGCCTGGAATCACGTGTGGGTGGGGGGAATGGGAGAGGGACAGGGGCGGTGACGCAGAAATTGTCTCACTGTGTCTGCAGCATCCCAGAGCCACCTGTCAACAGCCAGCTGGTTTGCCTGTCAGGAAGAGGAAGGAGGGTGGGGTTGGCCTCGTCCCCAGAACTTTCCTCCCTCCCTGAAAGGAAGAGGAAGAAGGTACTGCTTAACCCCCATGACAGATGAGAAAACTGAGGTCTGAAGAAGTTGAGAGGCCTGCTGCAAGTCACACTGACGAAGAACCAGAATCTCGTCCACTACCCCACCCAGGGCAGCTAGAGGTGGGTCAGAGCAGACCTTTCCCTGGATTGAGAGAGCACGGGTCTGGAGAGGGAAGTGTCGGCAGGGAGAACCTAGAGCCACATACTCGTGTTGGCCGAGCAGCTTCCAGTCTCGGCCTCGGGCTCCGGCTCCTCAGCAAAATAGACCTGCCAGTCCAGACTGCTGACCCAGCTCTCATAGGCGGGAAGTGCCACGAAGACTGCAGGCCTTGCGGGGCCTTGGCAGGCATCTCCAAAGCTGTGTAGCCCAGCCAGGAACCATGTGCCCCTCACCTCGTGCACCAGTGGTGCCCCAGACAGTCCCTGTTAGGGGTCAGGCGACAGTGGGTGACTTCCTCTTCTCCCCCAGGAAGCTGTGGGGGCAGAAGGGGCTAGGGGCCAGGCTGAGGCCCTGGCCGTTGGGAACCAGTTGACAGAAAGGCCCCATTTCAAGGGAGAGGCAGGCCTGGAGGCCAAGCCTGGCAGAAGGGCTGTTCGTGAGTTACAGCATAAAGCTGCCGGGGGTCTGTGGGGTGAGGTCCGGGGGACAGGGGCTCACCTCGCAGTGGGGCGGCTCACCCACAACACTGGTACACACCATCCCTGGCAGAATGGGGACGCTGTCGCTCCCAAGAGTTGCATGCAGCCGGCTGCAGGCCCTGGGTCCCAAGAGGGTCACGGGCACTGTCTGAGGGGTGCCGGCGCCTGCAGGGCAAGGGAAGAGACCCCGCTGCCGCAGCCGTCTCTAGGACGTCTAGATGTCTCTAGACGTCTCTAGACATCTCTGTCCTACATACCTGCTCCTTGGCGGGGCAGCCCCAGGACCCAGCCACGTTCCCCATCAGGCAGATGGTGGTCAGAATAGGGCAGGCAGAGTGGCCGAAGGCTGGGGCCTAGTGTCACGGGCTGGGCCAGCAACAGGAGGGCTACATCATAGCCCCCCTCGGGGTGGGTGTAAGCCCCATGCAGGATGAGCTGCTTCAGGCCCCGCTCCTCTGGTCCGGCCCCCAGCCCGATGCTCCACTCCTCTGGGGTCTGGCGCCTGTGCAGAGGCAGCGTTGACAGCATCGGGTGGCAGGGCTGCCGGCAAGGGCGGGGGGCACAGAGGCAAGAGAGACATGGCTCACCCGATGAAGCAGTGGGCAGCAGTCAGCACGACCTCCTCTGACACCAGGGCTCCGCCACAGGCCAGCTTCCCCTGGTGCTTCAGCCTGGCATCCCAGGGCCACGGGGAGGGGGCTCCTGCCCGGGGGCCTTCTCCCCTCAAGGATCCACAGGCTGGAACAGACGGGATGACATCACCGGCCTTCTTGCTAAGTGCTCACTGCATGCCTGGCCCTGTGCTAAGTACTTCCCACGTACTATCAAATCCCCACCATATCCTTTTAAGTTGGATTTTGTAACCCTCGTTAGCCAGGTAACCAAAGTCGCAGAGAGGTTAAGTGACTTTCTAGCTCAGTAACTACAGGCAGGTGGCCAACTCGAGACTCAAAAGCCAGAGCCTAAGCCTTTAAACCCTGATGGTCTAGCCTCATGGGAGTGGCTGTGCACATCATTCTCCCACCCTATCTGTCTGCACCCCTCCGGGCTTGGACTGGCCCCAGAATTTCTGGCTCTCTAGGACGTCTCCTACCATCAAGACACAGCTTCTGTCCTAAGAATTCTTTTGCATGCAATCTGCACGTTAGTCAGCCCGGCATCTCAGGGCCATGGCTAGAATTTTGAGTGGGAGCCCTGGGCCTGTCCCATCTCCCTGGGTCCCTGCTTGGAAACGTGCAGCTTACTCCCACAACCTTCAGGTGGATCTCCGATTCCTCTTCTTACCTAAACTCCAAATGCACAAGATACTAAAGTGTCTATGCCTCTCAGCTCTAAATGGGGCTGTTCCTATCTTAAGGGCTGAAAGGGGCCTTAAAAGCCCCCTAATTAGCCCTGACAGTGTGTGAATGCCTTGTCTCAATTCTCTATTCTGAGCTGAAGTTTGCTTCACTGGGCTTCTATCTGCTGCCCAGAAGTCCTTCTGCAGGCCTGGGTGTCCCCACCTGTCCCACTCCTAACGCCCCCTGCTCATACCTACACAGCTGTCCTCGTCACTGATCTCCGGGGTCTCTGGGTTCTGGGTCAGGAAGGCCGCCCCCTGAGCACGAGCCTGCAGCCAGGAACTGTGAGCAGCCGCGCTGGTCAGCAGCACAGGGGTATCTTCTTGGGCACAGCTTGACGCAAAGCTGATGATCCCAGCCTGAACCCAGTGTCCGTCAGGCTCACGGCACAGCACGGGGCCCCCCGAATCTCCCTGGAGTCAGGCAAAGGGTAGACACTTGAGCCCCAGCCATGGGCAGACGCCTCTAACAGCGGCTCTTCCACCCATCCCTATGGACTGAGCCCCGAGCCCAGGGCTAGGCCCCCCTCCCATTCTGTTCCCTTGTCTCCCCCATCAGACCTGACAGGGCCCCTGCACCCCAGGCTGGGCGCCCCCACACAGCATCCCAGGCCGAGCGGGGCTGCCCAGCAGCCGCTGGTGCAGCCGGTTGTAGAGACAGTTACACGTGGGACGGCTGATGAGACGCAGGCGCAGATTCCGCAGAGCCCTGGGAGCTGGTAAAAGAAAGGGGGTTGGTGGGGAGCGAGGGAGATTCAGCGGAGGGACCGTTGGCAGCTGAGGCTGGGTGACCTCGGGCAAGCATAGTGCCTCTCTGGGCTTCAGTCTGGGCCAGCACTTACCGCCACTCGTGTCCTGAGCCCAGCCAGTGGCCCAGCAGGAGGTCCCAAAAGGAAAGCGATGGGTAGGTTGGGGCAAGCAGAGGGGCGTGTGGGCCATGGGGTGGGCAAGTCGTAGCAGGGCCAGGTCTGAGCCCTGGCTGTAGTGGTTATAGGCCCTTGGCAGCTGTAGAGCCATCACCCCTACCTCCTCGGCCCCCGGGCTCAGCCCCTCACGTTGCAGAGAACCCAGAACAACTGACCAGGAGTTCAGTTCCGTCATTGCTGCCCTGGAAAGGGAGGGACAAAGCCGAGGCATTGAACGCAAAGGGGGACAGTGACACCATGGGAGACACCACCGGGTAGGTGAAAGATGGACAGAAATCAGCCCAGAGCTTTAAGCAAGGTCCTCCCCTCGCCCAACCTCCATTTTCTCGCTCGTAAGGCTTCTACCACGAAAGGTTCAGATGAACGTGATAACGTGTACCCAGCCCATGGCATATTCTCAGTCAATGGTACTTTGTTATTCTAGGGGCAGGGGTCAGTTTTACGGAGTTTGGGGACATGTCACCCACTCCCCCCAAAAGCCAGAAACTCTGCTTTACCTCAGCCATGACTCACTTTTCAAAGCAGTGAGCGGCAGTGAGGACCCAGGTGTCCGCCACCAGGGACCCGCTGCAGATGTGGACCCCCCGCCTCCTCACGCTTGCTTGCCACGGCCACTCGCCAGGTACTGTGATGCCCTCCCGAGGCTCAGGGGGGCCGGGGCCACGCTGCCCGCACGCTGTAAAGGGGGGTGGATCAGACTGACAAGAAGACCTCTGTCCTGCCCCCACCACAGGCCTGACCCCATGTCCCTAGAGCTTACCGTGCTGAGCTGCCTGAAGACCTGGGAAGAGAGAGACACAGGTGAGACGGGGGAGCCTTACTTGCCTGGCCCAGCCTTGGTGGAAGGCATAGGTTTTGGGGGACAGGCCCTGGGTCCTTGCCTGTGACTGTGTGGCTACCCTTACCAGCCCCTCCCAGAATGAAAATATATGAGGTCAAGAACCAGCTTTTATTGGAAGCTTTTCAGAGCGTACAGCCAGTAATTAATTCTCCTCCTTCAGCTGTGCTCAGCACTCCCAGGCCTGAGAAGCAGGGCCAGGGTTCCGCTTGGGACCAGTCCAACCCTCCTCCAGGCTTCAGAACCCCCAACTCCAGCCCCCGCCACTGAGTCAGGGAGGCGGCCTGTATATGTGGAGAGCATTAGTTTAATTGGGCCCTCAGCTGTGATGCCTAAGAGGAAGGATTAGAGGCCCACGTCATGTCCAAGGCGGGGGGGAGGGCTCCAGGAGATGGGGACTCACCCCACCCCTGTTCTGACGCCTCAGACTCCCCCACCTTTCCAGAATCTGCCAGAAACCCTACCAAAGGCTCCCCTGCCCTGCCTCTTTCCCATCACAGGCCCATCAACATCTGGGCCAGGAGCGGCCAGGAGAGATGGGACATGGAGACGGGGAGAAAGAGCCAGAGGGCTCCCAGAGCCTGCCGAAGGTCATTCTGGAAGCAGAGAGGCAGAGAGGGGCACAGGGCACACAAGGCACAGTGACTACAGACACAGACTGTAATCTGGCCCAAGAAAATCCCACCCGCTTGGACACGGGGGGCCACATAACACCTCCCCTGCTCCACAGCCAGACACAGTCACAGTCACATCAGTGCAGGCGGAGTGTCGCCCCGCAGGCACGCGCCCTCATGCACACCGAGCTGCAAGGCTGCTGGGACGGAGGGTGGCCCCTGATCACCCACCGTACCACTCCCCGACCCGCTCCAGCACGGGAGGCTCACCCCACCGAGCTGCAAGGCTGCTGGGACGGAGGGTGGCCCCTGATCACCCACCGTACCACTCCCCAACCCGCTCCAGCACGGGAGGCTCACCCTCGATGAGGACCGCAGCTCCCAGGATGAGCAGCCCCGGCCCCCAGCTCTGCTTCATGCTGCACCGGGCCACTCTGTCGCCCAGGCTCCCGTGTTCAGAGAGGCCACCTGGGTCTCCCTAGCCCCACCTCTGCTCCGCCCCCAGCCGGCTAAGAGTCAGGTGTCCTCGCTTTTCCTCAGGCCCGGAAGGGAGCCAGCAGCTCCTAGCTCTGGGGCTGTGCTGTGTGACCCTGGGCGATTCACCACCCCTCCGTGGGGCTCAGCCGTAGCCAGACTGCGTGGGTTCAAATCCTAGCTCCCCCGGTTACTGCCCGAGTGACCTTAGACAATTAGCCTGTCTGTGAACTCAGAACTGCTGAATGTGAACATGCTTGGACCAGAGCCTGACACAGAGTAGACTCGCTCCCAGCCTGGAAGCTATCCTCTGGGAACTGGGGAGGGCACCGTGGGCAGAGCCTCCCAGGTCTCACTTTATCTCAGCTTCCCCACTTCTCTGCCAGGCCCACGTGCAGGTGGGTCTCACACACCTTCTCCCACCTTGCTTCAGAGCCATGTGTGCAGGGCTGGGTACTGAGGGCCAGGGCTCCCTGCTGCTTGTTGGCACCAAGACTGACAAATCTCAACACCTCTCTGCTGCCTTCCCAGGGACCAGGGTTACAGGGGTGCCCGCCTTTCTGGCAGGTGGTGGAACACTCGGTCGGGAGGGAAGAACACGCGGGGCACACCCTTTTTCTCTTCCCCACTTCTAACTCAGGCCAGCCCAAACTGCTCAGGAACCCTGACCCCAACACGGAGGCAGCTGTGTTAAGAGCACAGACATGAGGGGCGCCTGGGTGGCACAGCGGTTAAGCGTCTGCCTTCAGCTCAGGGCGTGATCCCGGCGTTATGGGATCGAGCCCCACATCAGGCTCCTCCGCTATGAGCCTGCTTCTTCCTCTCCCACTCCCCCTGCTTGTGTTCCCTCTCTCGCTGGCTGTCTCTATCCTGTCGAATAAATAAATAAAATCTTAAAAAAAAAAAAAAAAACAAACACAGACATGAGCCAGATGGCCCCGGTGGATCCGAATCCCGAGGGCTCCTTAACCCCCTCCTCGGCACCAGCCATGCGACCTTAGGTAAATTACTTACCCTCTCTGTACGGCAGTTTCCTCATCAGGATGGGGAAAAGAGCATCTATCTCATACAATTGGATATATGAGGGTTACATGAATTAACGTACGTCAAGCAGTGCTTGGCATGAGGGTAGGTGCTTAGTATATATTAGGAAAAAGAAAACAGAAATACTCAAAATGTGTCCCTGGTCCTCCAGGGTTGCCAAGACTGGCTTGGGGTGGTAGATAAGGCAGCTGGAGGGTTAAGGTTAGACCATAGGAAGAACTTCCCGGCTGGCATGCACAGAACTAGAAGGGTAGTTTGCCCTCGCAAGTGTGCACTTGGCCCTCCCAGATGAGAAAGTCTGGCTCTCGGTGAGCAGCAAGGACAAGCTGCCAGCCTGTTTCTTGGGGGGTGGGGCTGATGGCACCCCAAGTCTTAACTGACTCCACACGCTGGAGAAGGGGACTAACCATCCTTTCCAGGCAGGCCCTCTACTCTCCTTCTGACTCACATCCTTCTAGTCCAGAGGAGGCAAGACTGGGGGAGGCCCAACACTAGGGTCCCTCGCAGACAGATGGCTCAGACTTAGCCAGTTTATTTAAGAAATTTTATTGCTCAGAACCTTTCCTCCTTGGGCAATGGCAGGAACTTTGGAAACCAGCCCTTGGGGACAGAGCCAAAGGCACTAGCGTGGAAGAGGGTGTGGCACATTTGGTCCATTGCCCTGTGTGGGAGTATGGTGGGGTCAGGTTGCAGACTCTTCTAAGGACCCAGACATGGCCCCCTTGGGCAGGGCTCACATGGCAAAGCAGAGCATGAGGTCAGCCTGGCCTGGGTGAGGGCTCAGTGCCCTTTGACCTTGCCCTGTGGTTCCTGGACCTTCCGGAAGCTGAGCACCACCAGGCCCACATTGATGGCATAGGTGGTGATGCAAACGATGCAGAAATCATAGAGTACGAAGAAGAGGATCCAGGCCAGGTAGACAGAGCCAACAAGAGACACCAGGGAACTCAGCACCAGCAGGATAGATGCCCAGCGGGCCCGGAGGCAACCTGCAAGGCAGACAGGGCTCAGGCATGGGCTTCAGGGACTGGCCATCTCTAGAACACTGACTTGACTTCATGGTACCACCCAGACCTCAGGGGCTGCTGGGGAAGACTCTCTAAAATGAGAGGCTCTGATGGGCCTTAGCAAGGCCTTGGTTCTCCTATCTGTTCAATGATCCCTGGAACCCAAATAGTGAATTTTCCGGCTGAGCTCTGCATGTGATGAAAGAGAAGTAGTCCTTGGAGTCCCCTCAGAGAGTAACTTCTGGGTCTTTTCCACAAAAGTGGAGTCCTAGGAAGTCTTTAAGTGCCCTTCTGACTCTGACAGTACCTAAACCAAGTGAGACTTGTTAGTTCCCACCCCCAGGGTGCTCAGTGATGAGCAGCTGGCCTCGGCTGTCTGGGTCACCAAGATTGCAAGAGAAGGGGCTGCGCTGGCCAAGGGGGAGGGGCCTGTCAGGAAGAGGTGGGGCCTGCAGGGAAGGGGCGGGGCCACTCACCTAACAACAGCTGTAAAGTGTAGAAGATGCAACCGAATATGCTATTGGATTGATTGAGGATGCTGTCCTGGCCGAGCACATGTTCCACCAGTCCGAAGCCCCGGCCCCACCTGGTGGAGGGCAGGACCCAGGTCAGGAGTGGCAACCCAACGCCTTGGCCCTGTCCCAGAGGGGTGATTTCCAAAAAGCCACCAAGGTTGTCCTTCCCCCTTCCCTCCCCACGCCCTCCTGAGTCCAAGGGTCGATGTTCCCGGCTAGCCTTCCTTTGGCCACGTCAGGATTCCATGTCACTGTCCCTGTCCTCCCCTATCCCAAGGCCAGGCCATGGCTCCACCATATGCCCCTCTTTTCGTCCTAGACCTTCCATAATTCTTAAGATGGCAAGGAAGGTTGAATGGTTGACCTTGCTTTACTGGGAATCAGGTGCAGAATCTCTCTGCCCTGGACCTCTAAATCTCCAGCTCCCTGGCCGCCTACACCGCTCCTCCGTATTCGGTCAAGCCCAGGTCCTCAAGCGTAGACCTGGCCACGTTATCCCCAGTCACGGCCATCCTCAAGACCTCAAGACCATCATCAGTCCCTATACACTATCCCATTCCTCCTTCTACCCGGTTACCGTTATTCCTTGACATCAGGATGTACGCGCTGCTCCCCAGAATAACCACCGTGCCCAGCACTACCTGCACCACCGCGCAGCCGCCGCAGGCCCCACACACCTATCTCGGACACACCGTTTCCCCCAGGCAACGCCCCCCTCGAGCAGCCCCGCCTCCACGCGCCCGATCCCAAGCCCCAGAATCCTCTGGCGACCTGGCCGCCAAGACGAGCAGCCCAGCCGCTCAAGCCTTCCACTCCCGCGCGCACCTGGAGGAGAAAACGCGCGAACAGCTGATGGCTGTGCCCACGTCGCAGAGCGCGCGGTAATCCCGGTCGCGGGCGCGCGCCGCCTTCACGTGCAGCGCGTAGAGAGAGAGCACTAAACCCGCCAGGCACAGCGCGAGCCGCACCCATCCGGGGTTCGCCCAGGTAGCGCCCATGTCTCCTGATCCCGCCCGAGGCACTAGCCCGCAGGGAAGCGGCCACGGAGCAGGGGCGGGGCAGGGTGTGGCCACGCCTTCTCCCGCCCCTCTGACGGCCGATTGACCTCCCCGGTCTCGCACTCCCTGATCCAATCGGTTGTTCCTACGACTCTGATGGGCGTGCTGTGGCAAGGAGGGAAAACAGAGAGGAACGCCGGGATTGGAAATCCAGAGGAGGGGACGGGGGTGATTACAGAGCACACGGCCCGTCAGGCATAATGGGAGTTGTAGTCGGGACGGCCGCAATGCCTCAAGGGAAATGGATTCTCCGAGTTTTTAAAAATTACATTCATGTGGCTAACAGGATAGCGTTTACGCTATGCCAAGCTCTGTTCTAAGCTTTGGAACATCCAGAAACTACGGACCGGCGGACCAGGGAATCCAGCGAATACTGCGATCCGATCAAGAACCAGCATTGCCACTGAAATTATTATTTCAGATACTGTTAGGACTATAATCTCCAATCGTCGTCATAGCTTGCTCAGCTACTCCCTCCTGCCCATCAGCGCCGCCTGCAGGCCAGTGTCTGTCTGTTTGTCTGTCTCTCTCTCGCCCTTAAATTGCCAGCTCCCTTACCGCCGCCGACATTATCCTGACCCCTGTTCCGTCGTGGCAAAACTGAGTCTGGATCAACCCAACGGTCCCTCTTTTCCAAGCCTTCGGTGGGCTAGCCGCGCTTTCGCTCGCAGACATCGCATCTATTGATGACCCAACGCTCCTATACCTCTGCTTCCTTCGCATCGGCACTGAAACTTGCTTCTCTTTCCCCATTTTAGAAACAGTAACAAATCTCCCTTCACAATCAAGTTTTGGGGAAGATTTTACACTTCCAGTATTTACTTCCTCACTTCTTCCTTGCTGCCCGGCACACCATCAACTGGCTCCTGCCCCCAAACACTCCCCTGATAACTAATGGCTGATGTCACCAGGATGGTAAATCCAAACGGGTATGTATATATATAGTCATCTCTACACCCAACGTGGGGCTCAAACTCAGGACCCTGAGATCAAGAGTCACATGCTCCGGGTGGGGGGATGGGCTAGCCCTGTGATGGGTATTAAGGAGGGCACGTCTTGCACGGAGCACTGGGTGTTATATGCAAACAATGAATCATGGAACACTACATCAAAAACTAAGGATGTACTGTATGGTGACTAACATAACATAATTAAAATTTTTAAAAAAAAATCACATGCTCCTCCTACTGAGCCCGCTAGGTACCCCTCCAATGGATATTTTTGAGTTCTTATCATGCTTGACCTCTCAGCAGTATTAGTCAGTATTGAGCACTCCTGCCTGGGAACTTCCTTTCTCTGGATTCTGTGGTATTTCACTCTCCTGTTGGCTCTTCTCTCTCTCTGGCTGCGCCTTCTCAGACCCACTCTTCTTCCAGGCAGCATGCTCAGCAGAATAATGGCTCCCAAGGATGCCCATGTTCTAATCCCCGGGACTGGTGGGTATGTTAGGTTCCATGGCAAACAGGAATTAAGATTGCCGATGGAATTAAGTTACTAATCTGTTGACTTTAAAACAGATTATCCTGTGCAACCAATATAATCTCAAGGCTCCTTGAAAGTGAAAAAGGGCAGGGGAGAAATGAGAAAGGGCAGCAGAAGAAGGGAGTCAGAGGGAGGTGTGACTATGGAAGGAAAGCACAGAGAGGAGGCAACGTTGGTGGCTTTGAAGATGGAGGAAGGAAGTCATGAGCTAAGGAATGTTGGGTGGCCTCAGAAGAAGGAAAAGGCAAGGAAATGGATTCTGCCCAAAAGTGTCTGGAAAGGAACTGGTGATATCTTGATTTTAGCCCGGTGAGACTCTTGTCAGACTTCTGAACTGCAGAAGTATAAAAGAATAAATGTGTGTTGTTTTAAGCCACTAAATTTATGGTAACTTATTAAGCAGCCTCAGGCCTGTGTCTTTTTTTTTTTTTTTTTTAAGATTTTATTTATTTATTTGACAGAGAGACAGCCAGCGAGAGAGGAAACACAGCAGGGGGAGTGAGAGAGGAAGAAGCAGGCTCCCAGTGGAGGAGCCTGATGTGGGACTCGATCCCTGAACGCCTGAACGCCGGGATCACGCCCTGAGCCGAAGGCAGACGCTTAACAACTGTGCTACCCAGGCGCCCCTTAGGCCTGTGTCTTATCTCTGTTATCCTATGGGGTCACATCAGCCCTAGTTAGTGCTGGAAGAGACTACATACAGAGTGCTGTGAATCCCAGAAGGTCAGAATCATTGAGGACGTAATGCTGTTCAACAAATCATCACCAAAAAGAATGGCTTGAAACAAAAATGGTTATTTTATTTTCTCTAACATTTTAGAGGTTGGAAATTTGGGAAGAGAATTTTGGCTGAGAATTCCGGCTCCCACACTTGCAGTCAGGTGATGGCTAAGGCTGAAACGACGGGAGACTGAAGTAGCTGAAGGCTAACCTCTCAATTATTTCTCTTTCTCTTGTAGTCTCAGGATCCACGTGGTCTCTCTGCAGGGGCTACTTTGGGCTTCCTCACAGCATGGCAGTCTCCAGACTACGATAGCCAGCTTTCTAAATTGTCATGAATGATTCCCGTTTTCTAGTATTCATATCATTCATTGTGTCATCTCTTTCCGCACTAGATAGGGCTAACCTGAGCCCGTAGGATAATCCAGAAATTATGGTGTGTCGCTTTCATGGTTAAGTCATAAAGATATTGTGGCTTCCGTCTTGCTCCCTCTTAGATCGCGGGCTCTGTGTGAAGCCAGTTGCCATGTTACGAGGACACTCAGGCAGCCCTAGGGAACAGACCACTTAGTTAGGAAGTGATGACTAGTCCCAACAACCAGCATGAACTTGCCAGGCCTGCGAGAGAGCCACCCTGGAACTGGATTCTCCAGCACCCATCAAGCCTTTAGATGGCTGTGGTTTTAACCAACATCTTGACTGGAACTTCATGAGAGATCCTGAGCCAGAACCACCTAGCTTAGCTGTTTCCAGATCCCTGACCCAAAGAAACTGTGCGAGATACCAAACATTGATCGTTCTGAGCTGCGATGCCATGGGGGTCGTTTGCTACACAGCCATAGCAGATTGCCTAGCAGCAGAGAGAACAGCCAGTGAGAGGCTCTGAGGCGGAACGTACCTGGTTTGTTTTGGGAGCAACAGGGAGGACAGTGTGGCTGGAGCCATTGCATTGGTGGGCCGGGGGGTAAGGACGGAGAGGAAAGAGGGGGACAAGTCTTGTAATCTTTCTGTAAAATGATAATAATAATAGTGCCTACCTCAGAGAGTTGCTATGAAGATGAAATTAATACAACATAGGGCTCTTAGAAGAGTGCCTGACCAAGGCTGAACTCTGTGTGTTATGAAACCCCTGGGTGCACGCCCACCCTCCGCCGCTAGGTGGCAGCAACGAGTTCAGGCCGATCGCTGGTCAAGCGAGCCGGGGTTAAATGGGGTGAAGTCCTGCCCAGACGCCTCCCGCCTCTGTGCTACTACAGCTACCCTCTCCGGGACACGCCGCGGCCACGTGAGCACCGAGTTCTGGCACGCTGCAAGCACTCCGAGTCCTTTGCTTCTCTGCGCATGCTGTCCTCCCCACCGGAACCAACCCCCTCACCCCCCCCACCCCCCGGGCTTAAGCCGTGCCTGCCTCCAGAGCTGAGTGGCCGGCCTTCTGGCCTCGCTCCAGGACAGTGCCAAGATGCTGGAAAAGAAAGGGAGGGAATGGTGTGGGGATGAGGGGGCACAGAGGAAATCCAGAGACTCAGGGAGCCCTATCCTCATGGTCTACGCAGACCTTCCCCCAATTCCTCAGGCAGGCCAGCCATGGTAAAGGGTCCTACCTCTGCTGAAGTTTAAAGACAGCCTTTGGGCTCCAAAGATGTTGCCTGCTTCTTTTAATCCTTTTTTAATTTAAAATTTAAAAGACAGGGATGGCCGGGTGGTTCCGTTGGTTAAGCATCTGCCTTTGGCTCAGGTCATGATCCCTGGGTCCTGGGATCCAGTCCGACATCAGGCTCCCTGCTCAGTGGGGAGTCTGCTTCTCCCTCTGCCTGCCGCTCCCCCTGCTTGTGCCCTCTCTCTCTCTGACAAGTAAATAAATAAAATCTCTTTAAAAATATTAAAAATAATAATAATAAATTAAAGTTAAAAAATATTTAGAAAATACATAACCATGGTAAAGAAACATCTGATCAGTACAAATGCAAGTACACACACACACACACACACACACACTGTAAAGTCCCTCCTCCATCATCTCCTGCCTGGAAAAAATAAATTGTTTTTGCACTGGTCTCTCTGCATTTGCTCTCACCAACACCCAGTCTCCCAAACACTGCAGCCACAGGGTTCTGTCTAAGGAGCAGATAAAATTAAAACCCTTCAGTGACTTCCTACTGTCTCAGGACAAATTCAGACTCCTTGCCCTTCATGATCTGGTTCTGGTCACCCCATTCAGCCCCTCTCCTTCCTAGACGCCACACGGCTGTAGGTATATTCTCAGATTATCCGGGCTACTCTCTGTCTTGTCACGCCCTTGCCACTATGGCTTGGGGCCCTGGCCACGTCCTACTCATGCTGCACCTGTACCAATGTCCGAGACCCTATTTGATGCTTCCATCCCGTGCAGCCCTCATCAGGATTTATGACACTGAAACTGTCTTCCTCTGTGGGTCAGAGAAGGGTCTACTTCTTTGATTCAATACCCAAGCTCCCCTTCTGCCACAGAAAAGTCACCCAATCAGCGTGACAGGCATGAATGAATAATAATAACATACTCACATAGTGCTAATTCCATGCCTGGCACTGTTCTAGGTACTTCACACATATAAACTCATATACCCACACAACCCCAAGGTTGATACATCCTAATTATACCAACACGGAAATTAAAGCATTGAGCAGTGTAAGTTGCCCCATATAGTAAAAGTGGCTGAACTAGGGTTTGAACCAGCAGTCTGGCTTTCCACAAATGAGTCAAGAAATGGAAGGAGAAGGATGGGACCACAGGGAAGGGAACCAGGTAGGGTTTGGATGTGTGCTTCACATCTAAGGGTCTTCCCAGCCTCTCCCATTTCGCTCCCAGGAAGCCCGTTTTATAAAGCAGGAGACAGAGACCCTGGGAGACCACAGATAACTCCGAGAGAACTGTAGAGGGAGCCGTGGAATTAATTTGGGGGTCCAGGAGCAGGGGCGTAGCTGGGATGGTCTGGCTCCAAACTACAACTCCCAGGAGGCACCGGGCCCCCAAAGCCCACACGACGTCACGGCGGCAGAGGGCGCAGGCGGCTCGGCTACCCGGCCCGTCGACTGTTGGGCCATTCCGCTCGGACCTCGGCCCTGGCCCTGGCCCTGGCCCCGCGGTAAGTGGAGCAACCGGCCCGGATCCTGCCTGCGGAGGCTTGGCGGCGCGTGCTCGTAGCCTCCGCCATTGAACTGGACCGCGGAGTGCGCGTGGACCGGGGTGGCATCTACCATATAGGGGGGATCCGGGCCGAACCAAGTGACCGTGCGGAGGGGGAACCCAGACGGCGACTCCAGAGCCGCTACTTCGATGCAGCCGGCCCCCCGGGGGCACAAAGCTGTGTGCCACACACAGGCAGGCCACGCTCGTGGGGCGCCCGGGTCTGAAGGCGCTGGGTAGGGGTCAGCCCCGCCCCCTGAACGAGGGTACCCAGGACCACCGGGAGGGGTGTTGTTTTCGGGCTGGACGGGTCTGAGGATCCCCTCCCCTCCAGGCACCACACAGAGCCTCAAGTTGAAGATTAGCCCAGGAAAACAAGGTTGTACAGGCTCGGCCTGTTTGTGTTGGGGGGGTGGTTGAATGGGTGGGTACAGATTGCCCAGGTTTGATGATACCAGTGTCCACGTGGAGAGATGGTGCGAATTGTCTGGATTCGGATTCTTACAACCTCCCCTTCCCTTTCCCGGGCAGATGGGAGCTGCTCCCTGGGGGCTGAGCTTGTCAGCATCCTTGACCTGCCGTCGCTGTTGAAGTCAAAGAGCCCCTGCCCACCCACACACCCCCTGCCCCGCTTTGGGGTCTCCTCGGTGTATTGGGTCCTCTGCCCTAGCGGCCGCCTAGTCCAAAAAGAAACAAAGGAACAGAGCAGGACGATGATACTGGCGTCCGTGCTGGGGAGTGGTCCCCGGAGCGGACCTCCACTCCGGCCCTTACTGGGGCCTGCACTCTCCCTCCGGGCCCGCTCCACATCAGCCACCGATACGCACCACGTGGAGATGGCGCGGGAGCGCTCCAAGACTGTCACCTCCTTTTACAACCAGTCGGCCATCGATGTGGCAGCGGAGAAGGTGCGCAGCTGGCCCGAGGCCGGGTCCGGAGCTGGAGTGGGTGTCCAGGGAAGGGGTGGAGCTAATGTGGTGGGGGCGGGGTGTTGCAGATCCCGTGCTCAAAGCCCATCTGCCCCTCCAGCCCTCAGTCCGCCTCACTCCGACCATGATGCTCTATTCAGGCCGCTCTCAGGATGGCAGCCACCTTCTGGTAAGATTCCAGCCCCCTATTTCAGTCTTGGTTCCTGGAGCCCTGGCACAGCCACTCAGGCCCTGGCCCTGACGTCCCCCCTTTTTCCTAGAAAAGTGCTCGGTACTTGCAGCAAGAGTTGCCAGTGAGGATCGCTCACCGCATCAAGGGCTTCCGTAGCCTTCCTTTCATCATTGGCTGCAACCCCACCATACTGCACGTGGTAAGGTAGCCTTAGGGGCGTGGTTTCTCTGGAGGGGACTGTACAGATCAATATGCCCCCTGCCCAAGGGGCATATCGGGAGACGGGACCAGAGTGGCAGAGACTTGTCTGCCAAAAGGCTTCAGGGCCAGAGGGCTCAGACCCAAGCCTTCAAAGGCCACAGCTATTCATTGAGGCTTAAAAGGCCGTGATGGGGATTTAAACCCAGTGAATTGGGGTGGCTGGCAATCCCCATGGGTCAGCATGGGTGGCTGTTCTCTACCCAGTGCCCACAGCATCCCTGTGAATTCCCACACCTCTTCCTTGCAGCACGAGTTGTACATCCGTGCCTTCCAGAAGCTGACAGACTTCCCTCCGGTGAGGGCTGGGCCAGGGCAGGGTGAGGGGCTGCGAGGTCAGGGCTGAAACATCCAAGCTCATGACTCTGTGGCCTGTAGATCAAGGACCAGGCGGACGAGGCCCAGTACTGCCAGCTGGTGCGACAGCTGCTGGACGACCACAAGGATGTGGTGACCCTCTTAGCTGAGGGCCTTCGTGAGAGCCGGAAGCACATAGAGGTCAGGGGCCGCACAGTGGGCACCTGGGCCTATTGGGGGGCCTGGGAAAGGCACGGGGTTTCTGAGGCCCCACTCTTCACAGGATGAGAAGCTTGTCCGCTACTTCTTGGACAAGACACTGACTTCGAGGCTTGGGATCCGCATGTTGGCCACACATCATCTGGCGCTGCATGAGGACAAGGTGGGGTGCTGGGATCTGAGACCTACCAGGTGGGGCAGAGGGGCCTGAACCGGGGTCCCCCTTGGCTGGGGACCGGACCAAGGGCCTGGGAGAGGCTTGGGGCGGCCGCTTCAGGGGTCCAGAGATTGCAAGCATTTGGTGGCCGAGGTGTGGGTCAAGGTACTGCTTAGTCCCGACTTTCTTTCTCCTGCCAGCCTGACTTTGTTGGCATCATCTGCACTCGCTTGTCGCCAAAGAAGATTATTGAGAAGTGGGTGGACTTTGCCAGGTGAGGCTAGAACAGCTAAGGGGGTGGATATCTTCTGGCTGGGAAGGCTTGCGTCTGAGCCCTTGCCTACGGCAGGGTTTCTCAAATGTGGCACTATTAACATTGTGGGTCGGATAATCCTGAGGGGCTGTCCTGTGCTTGTTCGGATCTGTAGAAGGATCCCGGGCTTCTATTCACCACAACTCCCACTTGTGACAGGGAAAAATATCTCTAGAAATTGCAAAATTCCTCGGGGGGTGGTAGGGGCAGAATCACCTCCATCTGAGAATCACCAGTCTAGGTTTGAACTTTGCTTCTATCCACAGACGCCTATGTGAGCACAAGTATGGCAATGCCCCCCGCGTCCGCATCAACGGACATGTGGCCGCCCGTTTCCCCTTCATCCCTATGCCGCTGGACTACATCCTGCCTGAGCTGCTCAAGAATGCCATGAGGTGGGCCGGCTGGGTATGGTGGAAGGGGGCAGACAGGAACGGGGATGAGGCTGGGGTACCGCCACCGACTGGTCTTTCCTCCCCGCCGTAGAGCCACGATGGAGAGTCACTTAGACACGCCCTACAACGTCCCAGATGTGGTCATCACCATTGCCAACAATGATATTGATCTCGTCATCAGGTTTGCCCTGAGTGGGAGTTAGGCTAGGATACGTGGGGGTTCCAGGCACTGTTTCTGACTCACTGCATGACCTTGAGTCAGGACCTGCCGCACTCGGAGACTTGGTCCCTGGTCAGACAAGATACTCTCTGGTTCTGAAAATGCCATGAGCTGGATATGAATGGATCGGGGGCTGGCCGCGGGTGCCAGGGCCCTGTCCTTGTCAGCAACTGAGGGGCCTGGAGTGGGGAGTTAGGAGTAAGCAGTCCATGATGTTGGGTTGACGATAAGTGTAGAATCCTCTGAGAAGGTATAAGCAGCCAGTGGCCCAGGCAGAAGTGAGGATGGAAGGATGTCGCTTATAAAAACCAAGGCCCCAGGGTCCAGGCGGATCACATTCTATCTTTGGGTGGAAGGGGAGGGAAGGCAGACGGAGCACTGTTTCTTTGGGAGGTAGTGAGGCCTTGCCGAGCCAAGCCCCTGTTATCAACATCTTGCCAGGATTTCAGACCGGGGCGGGGGAATCGCTCACAAAGACCTGGATCGGGTCATGGACTACCACTTCACTACCGCCGAGGCCAGCACCCAGGACCCCCGGATCAGCCCCCTTTTTGGCCATCTGGACATGCACAGTGGTGGCCAGTCAGGGCCCATGCACGGGTGAGGCCCCACCTGGCCAGGATGGAGGGGTGGCGGGGGGGCCCAGGAGACTCAAGCCTCTGAAGCCTCTGTCCTATCCCCCTGCCCATCCCAGCTTTGGCTTCGGGCTGCCCACCTCACGGGCCTACGCAGAGTACCTCGGCGGTTCCCTTCGGCTGCAGTCCCTGCAGGGCATTGGCACAGATGTCTACTTGCGGCTCCGGCACATCGATGGTCGAGAGGAAAGCTTCCGCATCTGACCCCACAGCCCTTGGCCTACTTGCCTGCCTAGCCTGGGCCCCACACCCTGCCAGGACCTTCTGGGTGAGGCAGGGCACCCTGCTCCACATGCTGCTGCATCTTGGGTCTTAGGGCCCCAAATAGATGGAATTACATGGAGCCCGGTGCCAGCGCTCCTCTACAGAGGCCCACTGCTTCCCTGCCTCCAGGCCTTGGAGGAGAGGAAGTGGGGACCCTTGAGGCCTCCAGCACCAGCTCCGTTATTCTCGTTCCTGGGGAACCCTTACCTTGACCTACTGTTTGTTATTAAAGTTCACATTTTGAATGCCCTCTTGGGCCCCGTGTGTGGGGAGGGCCGGTGAGCTTTTCTTTCCATCCTATTCTAGTTTCCGGGGCCCTTGGGTTTAAGTAGCTCATGTCCCAGTCTCGAACTGTCCAGACAGCCTGGCAGGCCAGGTCTAGAATTGCCCCCAAAACTCTTTTCATTTAACAAATGTTAAATTTCACGTAACAGATGTTTCTGGGTCCCAGGCGATGTCGAAGGCCCAAGTTGGCCCAGCTTCAGGCCTCAGTTCTGACACTTCCCTTCCTGGCAGTCACAGGTTCTGGAGGTGAAGGTTACCAGACTGGGCAACCTCCTGAGCCACCTGATTCCTGGGCCTGAGTGAGGTGAAAAAGCCTGCCTGCCAACTGTGCCTGCTTCTGCCAAGAACAAGGAACACACAAGATTATAATCTGGCAGGCCCCAGGGGACAGTGGGGTCCTGGTAGGAAGGGGAAAGGGAAAGGGCTCCAAACAGGAGGTGGGAACTCAAGGGAGAGGAAGAAAGGCCTGAAAGCCTGCTTGGTGGGACTGGTGACGGAAGTGGGGGGTTGAGTTGTATCTGGAGATCAAATGGCAGGTGGTGGAAACCATCGTGACTGACCAGGCTGAAAATCTGCTGGCTTCGGCGCAGGGAGTGAGGCTGAAGTCCGGCCAGGAAGCATGGGCTTTATCCTGTAGGCAGCAGGAATCCATGGACGGATTTTCAGCTAGGAAGGGATGTTTCCAGTTGGATTTCCCAGAGGCAGATGGTGAAAGGAGGGTTTGTGTCCATGTGATTTGTTGAGAAAGTGCTCCGGTTAGGGAGTAGGGGAAGCAGGAAAGGGAAGAGCAGGAGGCCAGACAAGGATGTCATCTCAGGCAGAAGTTCAGAGGTAGCTAGTAAGTTCTGCCTTAGAGTTGGAGGCAAGAGAGCTAAGTTCCACGGTCCTTGATGAACTCTGCTTGACAATTATTAGTTAATATCTGTGTTGGGAAGTAGGGGTGGGTAGGTACTTACACTTCCCTTTGCAGCTTTAAAAAAATATATATTATTTATTTATTTGAGAGAGAGGGAGGAGGGGGAGGGGAAGAGGGAGAGAGAGAATCCCAAGCAGACTCTGCCCTGAGCCCAGAGCCCAACGCAGGGCTCGATCTCATGACCCTGAGATCACGACCTGAGCGAAAATCAGAGTTGAACACATCCCTGAAATCATGACCTGAGCCAAAAGTGGGACTCGGATGGACACTTAACCAACTGAGCCACCCAGGCGTGTCCCCCCTCCACCAACCTTTTCAGCTTTTTTAGGCAAAACAGCTCTATTAGCCCAAGGGATAGTTTGACAAAGAGCCTCTGGCTTTTGAAAGCACATCAAAGGTAATCTGGAAATCTGGATCTGAAGAAGCAACAAAAAGAGATTCCCGAGGGTCTGGGTGAAGCATCTACACAGTTCTAGAAGTAACAGATTTGCACATTAGGAGGAGGATTAGAGGGAGAATAGTGAGGAGGTTGGTGTAGTAATCTGGATCAGGGATTTATAAAGTCTAGGCTAATCCTCAACTAGAAAGGACAGCATCCCTGTAACAAGATGTTGGGTGAAGTCAAAAGTGAGGCACCAAGACCCTGGGTGGAGAGAATGACAGTCTTGAAGATGGGGGGGTGGGATGGGGAGTGGGAGAAGACATTGCAATTTTTTTTTTTTAAGATTTATTGTAGAGGGTGGGGAGGGGGAGAGGGAGAGAAACTGTCTTAGGCAGATTCAGCACAGAGCCTCACGTGGGGCTGCATCTCATGACCCTGAGATCATGACCGAAACCAAGAGTCCAAGGCTTAAACTGACTGTGCTACTCAGGCGCCCCAAGGCATTACAAGTTTTTTTCTTGCCTGACTTGTTTATTTCTTCAGATTCTTATGCAGCCAAACACTTGGCATTTACTGCCCGCTCTCCCCCAATTCTTTAATTTAACCAAAGCCCAGTTACCAGTGCTTCCCACTGCCATCGCCTCACCCCCAACAAACTCCTCTATGTCTTGATCTGAAACCTGAGCCCCATCCTCAGGCCTTGAGCATTCCACCTGGTTAGAACTGCTTTTAATCCCAATAACCAAAGTATAAGTCAAAGAAGATTCAGAGAATGGCCAAAAAGAATGTTTACTGAGCACCTCCCCTGTTTGACACTGTGCAACACACTTATTTTATATACAGAAGAGATAGGTAAATATGTGGCTTACCCTTTATATAGCTATATGGATTATACAGTTAGGTATACTTTAATCTTTACCGGCGCTCTGAGGATGGGCACCCTTGTACAATTTACCCAGAGTAGGGTCAGAACCCAGGATTCCTCACTCACTAAGCCCAAGACGCTCTCCAATACGTCCACTGCCTTTGACTAGTTTAGGGGACGTCTGTTGCAGGGGGCCTGGTCCTTTCTTTAGAAAGGGTTCACTCTGTCAGAGCAATTTATTGGCTTTCCCCGACACAGCCGTCCTGTTTCCCTCACCCTGAACAAGAAGGCAGCTCCTTCAATCTTTATAAAAGGGGTGATCTGGATTAGTCTGGCGGAAATGGGCAGCGCAGAGGTGGGTGTTAATTCCAGGCTCAAAGCCCTAACGTCAGGCAGCCGGGAGGGCGCTCTGGCTCGCCCCGGTACCGGGTAAGGTCGGGGCAGCGCCTCTGGTAAGCAGCACATCCTGATTCCTCGGGTACCAGGTCCTTTAAAAAGGCTGGGCTGAGCCATCACATCAGGAAAGTCTTTCTCCTCTTTCCACTCGGGGCTCAGCCATACTTCCAGACGGAAAAAAAAATCCCAGCGCAACGCACAGAAAGGTCGAATTGGTCCTGGGGCCTCTGGAAGACCACACTAACCAATGAGCGCTTGCTACATCACAGGCCCCACCCTCAAGCCGGCAGCGGCCTCCGCCACGCGTCGCTGACCCGGAACTAAAGGGCTGCGTGGCGCCGGATTCTGGCGTCATCTCCACTACAGCGATGGCGGCACAGGGAGCAGCTGCGGCGGTTGCGGCGGCGACTTCAGGGGTCGCGGGGGAGGGCGATCCCGGGCCCGGGGAGAATGCGGCGGTCGAGGGGACCGCCCCGTCCCCGGGCCGCGTCTCTCCCCCGACCCCGGCGCGCGGCGAGCCGGAAGTCACCGTGGAGATCGGAGAAACGTACCTGTGCCGACGCCCGGACAGCACCTGGCGTGAGGGCGGGGCCCAAGGCCAGGGGGCGGGGTCTGAGGGCGGGTTCTCTGAGGGGCGGGTCGTCATGGGGGCGGGGCTTGAGGGAAGGACGCGGAGTTTCGGGCCCTCCCGGGAGTCGCCTCCAAACCCCAGTAGCCAAGACAGTCACCGAGTTCTTCTGAGAGCTCCCATTCCACTTGCTTGTCCGATCTTAGGCTTCATTGCCTTTTCAGACAAAACCGTGGTTCCTTGCTGGTGTCTCTTGCCTCTGCGACTTCCTCTTCCAGCCCTCTTCTACAACCGCCGGCGGAAAGGACCTACGAAAACACAAAAAAACGAGCTTCCCTTTCCCTTCCCTCCCCTCCCCTCATCTTCAAAATAAACCCCAAATTCCTTAGAATGGCCTGCATCTTTGTGACCTCTCTGGTTTCTAGCCACCCCTAGCAAAGGCCATTGCCAGAGCAGACCACATTGTACCCGCTGAAGACCATATGCCTTTTACCGCCTGTGCCCGCTGCTTTGAGTGCTCTTTCTTCCCTTTCTCCTGGTTCACCTGGCTAGGTGTTACTCAACCTTTTAACATACCCCTAACTCCTGTGATGCCATTACTGACTCCCTTCAGGCAAAGTGAGTCGTTCCCTTCTGTATGTGCCTGCAACATTTTCTTCATACCTGAGTCAGCCATGGTATATGTGACATTATGTTGTCATTGTCTGTCTGCGTCTTCCCCTATCAAAGTGGGGATTTCTGGAGGGCAGGACCTCTTGTGATTCACTGCTATGTCCTCTCTACCCAGCAATAACGCAGAATAGGACCAGACACGCAGTGGTTGACTTACTCATTTGTTGAATGGTCTGCTAGTTGTCAGGCACTATGCTAAAAGCTTTAGAGGCATTAACTCACCCTCTGAGGCGGGCACTATTATCCCTGTTTTGTAGATGAAGAAACTGAGGCTCAACCAAAATAATTTGCAGTTAAGTGAGGGAAGCGGGGAGCTAGGATTATATATAAACCCAGAGCCAGCCCTCCTGACTCCCGAACAGATGAACAACTGAGTATAAAGCAAGCATTGAATTTGGAGCCAGACTTAAACGCTTCTTAGCACTTTTCAAATATGTGAGCCTGGGTAAGCCTCAGTTTTCCCTCTGCAAAGTAAGAGTAGCAGCTCTAGCCTGGCCTACATCCCAGGCAGTGATCGATGGAGTGGCAGACGTAGGCAGGTGACGTTAACTTACGTATGGTCCTGGAATCTGGAAACTGCTTCTCGGTGTGAAGGATCCTTCTTGTTCCATCCCTGCCTGCCTTGCTGATGATCCTAGCCTTTTTCTTTCACAGATTCTGCTGAAGTGATTCAGTCTCGAGTGAACGATCAGGAGGGCCGAGAGGAATTCTATGTACACTACGTGGGCTGTGAGTGACTTGGGGGTATCCGGGCCTGGGTGGGGGGAGAGGCGTGGAAGGGCAGCAGCCTCATGGCCCATCCTCACAGTTAACAGGCGACTGGACGAATGGGTAGACAAGAACCGGCTGGCGCTGACCAAGACAGTGAAAGACGCCGTGCAGAAGAACTCCGAGAAGTACCTGAGCGAGCTGGCCGAGCAGCCTGAGCGCAAGATCACTCGCAACCAAAAGCGCAAGCACGACGAGATCAACCATGTGCAGAAGGTCCGGGCCCCCGCCCCCTCCCCCTCTCCAAGGCCCCAGGAGGCTCGGCACCTCTGCCAGCTCCCTTGAGTCCCAGTGCCAAAAGCACAGCAGCTCCCATTTCCTAAGCGGTATGTCAGGGCCTTTACCTATGGTTTGTCAAATATTCTTCACAGAGGAGAAAAGTGAGGCTCGGAGAGGGCAAGCACTTGGCTACAGTCTCACAGCAAGGAAATGGCGCAGCTGGGACTGGAAGTCAGGCCTCCTGCCCTAGTAGCCTCCTTTTTGTCTCCTATTTGCTGGGCCGCCTTAGACAAAGAACTGAAGTCTAAAGGAAGGAAGAGAACGAATGATATTGGGCACTCGGCTTCTGCCAGGCACCATGCTGCGTCCTGCACTTACATAAGCTCGTCATATCCTTCCTAACAATTCAGTGCCACGGGGATCGCGGTTTCTGTAGATGAGAAAACAGGATCAGAGAGGTTAGGTAACATGCCCAAGGTTACACAGCTAGGAAAAGGGTGGGCTGGAATTAGAATAATAATGTTAAGCATTTATTGGCTGGTGAGCCAAAGTTATAGGCTAAGTATTTTAATACATGATCTCACTGAAGTTTCACAGCAGCCTTGTGAGGTAACCATCATTATTATCTCCAGTTTTACGCGGAAGAGCAGATAGGTTTAAGAACCGAGTCAGGAATTGTCTGACTTCAGGGCACCAGCCCTTAACCATGACTTTGCCATGGCCTAGAAACTTGGGCCACTTGATCCAACACCTGGAAGGATCCTTCTTGATCCAAAACCTGGGTATTTTTCCCC
This sequence comes from Ursus americanus, assembly GCF_024610735.1. NCBI lineage: Eukaryota > Metazoa > Chordata > Mammalia > Carnivora > Ursidae > Ursus > Ursus americanus. Next base: position 16,186,329 of record NC_142128.1, on the reverse strand, counting down.
AACCCGTGACACCCCTGGGGGTTACTTCCCCGCCCCCCCAGCCTCAGTTTCTTGATCTGTAAAATGGGGATTGCAGATGAGACCAGGGTTTATCGAGTTCTCAGGCACTTAGGCATTCATTAGTTCCAGCCAGTGTGATTTCTCCCTTCTGAGTGCTCATTGTGTGATTTGGGGCACTGTTTTTCCAACTGGGGCATAGCCACATTAGCTAACCGACTTTTAAATTTAAAAATGAAAGAGGGGCACCTGGCTGGCTCAGTTGGTGAGAATGCAACTCTTTTTTTTTTTTTTTAATTTTTTTAAGATTTTATTTATTTATTTGACAGATAGAGATACAGCCAGTGAGAGAGGGAACACAAGCAGGGGGAGCAGGAGAGGAAGAAGCAGGCTTCTAGCGTAGGATCCTGATGTGGGGCTTGATCCCAGAACGCCGGGATCACGCCCTGAGCCAAAGGCAGACGCTTAACAACTAAGCCACCCAGCCGCCCCTAGAATGCAACTCTTGATCTCGGGGTTGGGAGTTTAAGCCCCATGTTGGGTGGAGAGATTGCTTAAAAAAAATAAAAATATGGGGCGCTTGGGTGGCTCAGTCGGTCAAGTGCCCGACTTGATCTCAGCTCAGGTCTTGATCTCTGGGTCATGAGTTCAAGCCCTGCGTTGGGCTCCATGCAGGGTGTGGAGCCTGCCAGAAAAAAAGAGAGAGAGAGAGGAAGGAAGGAAGGAAGGAAGAGAAAGGAAGGAAGGAAAGAAAGAAAGAAAAAGAAAGAAAGGAATAGGATAAGATAGGAAATATGAGAGTACATTGCACTTTATTAAAGGTAAGTATTGTTTTTGAGAAGCTTTTATTTCAGTACAAATACATGTCCTGTGTATACACAAACAGGTCAGCTGGTTTACAGTGCTAACTGCGTTTCCTGCTGTGGGTTGTGATAAAAAAAAAATTGAAATACCCTGAGCTAGAAAGACCCCTCAGGGTCTAAGGCAGCAGTGTCCAATTGACCTTCCTGTGATAAGTGGAAATACATCCGTACTGTTGGATAGAGCCGTGCCACTAACCGTATGTGGTGACCGAGCCCTTGAAATGTGTCAGTGTGGCTAAAAATTAAATTCATGTTAAACGTAATGAATTCAAATAGCCACACGTGGCCAGGTCTAAGTGTCTCTTAGTTCCTCGAGCAGGTTGCACTGGCAAATTAAAGTCTCAAAAATGTACCTCGAAGCTGGTAGTCAGCAGGGTAGATGACAATGAGCCAGTGGTGATAAAATCAGAGGAGGGATAATGGGCGAGTTAATAATCAGCAAGGTTCTTCAGAGCATTCTTAATGTTTAATTCCAAATAAATTGCAGCATTTAAGAAAAGTAGTGTTTTTGTAGTTCTTTAACGCATTTGCAGAAGAGGATTGGCTTTTGTGAGAGATGGGAAGTGGGTTTTTAAAGAGGCATATGAGGAGGAAAATCTTTCTTCCCTCCTCTTTGCAGGGGTTAGGCTCAGAGTTGGACCAACCGGGGGCCTGTGCTCAACGGTGCTGGGTACCAGTTCTGTAACCTCACCTCTCTCTGCCTCAGTTTCCTCTTTGTGCAGTGTGGATAATGAGCACTCCTGTCTCAGGGTCTTTGTGAGGACGAAAGAAAATACTGTCTCTGGAACGCTTGGCGCTTGGAATAAATGGCAGCTAGCTAGTCCCCAAGGGCAGATGCCCTCACCTCTCCCTGCCTGTTTACTTCTCTGTCAAATAGAAATAAAAAGGGTACATCTCAGGCTGGCTGAAAAGGTTACACGAGGCTGTCCAGGCAGAGTGCTTTGTGGAAGGGGGTCTGGGTTAAACGCTGACTCCTTCCCTTCTCAGCTGCGGGGCAAGGCCGCTGTCCGCCTGGTGTAGCTCCTAGGCCTTCGTGGGCCCATCTCCACGATCGGGCTGTGCGTGGTTTGCTCCTACAGAGTCCGGCTTGGAACAGGGTGTGCCGTGACCGTGACAGAACTTTTCAGTCTCTGCTTGCTAAGGACTTGGAAAATCCGGGAAACTAAGCGGGAGCGGTCAGAGGGGATTGCTAACCAGTGCATTCCCAACTGGGAAAGACAGGGCGTGTTCTGTGTCTAGAATACAGTCCGGAGGGGGCGGGCAGGGCACAAGGCCTTGAAGGACAGGAAAGAGCACAGTAGAAACAATTAAACACGATGGCTCACAAAACCGCCTCATCTCACACTCCCCCGGCTCACGCTCTGTTCGAGGTCGAACGAGTGGTTTTTGGCGGCAAAGGAGAGGGAACTGCGCGCACAGCGCGAAGGCTACAAAAAGAGGGGAGTTGGGAGTGTAGATGTGAAGGGGCTGCGACCGGAGGCTGGGGATCTGCGGAGACTTAGTTAATGGTCCAGACTGGAGATGGTGGCAGTGGCTCTTTGGAGCTGGACGGAGGAGAATTCCAGAGAGGGACCGATTGCAGAGACGTCGAGGAGGTAGAATCGACGGCCCGGGGCCCTTAGTGGAATGCCAGGCTGAGAGGAGGAGGTGTGAAGGGCAGAGCTGCTCTTGGTCTTGGGCCGCTGGGCCGAGGGTGATGCTCCCAGTGAGACGGGGACCCCAGGGGGATGAATAAGCTCGAGGGGAGGACGGGTTGAGTTCCCTTCTGGATGCCTAGAGTCCGATGTGCCTGTGGGTGGGAGCTCGGGGAGCAGGCGGCTCGCTGGATCTGGTCAGGAAAGTGGTCCAGTCACGCTGGGGAGTCCAGCCCCACTTGCTGCTGTGGGCGCAGAAGAGAAAACCTGAGATCTGTCTCCCGATGATTCTGGCCGAGCCGGGTTGCTTCTTCTGTGTAGCTGGAGCTCTTAGCAGCCCAAGGCCTGGGACCAGACCTCCTGATCCTAGCCCCGTTCATCTGGCAAAAGGTCCAAACTTGGGCATCAGGGGTGTGGGGGGGGGGGTGGGAAAGCAGGAGACGAGTTTGGCCCAGCCAGCTTCAAAACCGAGGAAAACAAGTCCGCGTCCTGTGGTTATTGTCATTCAGGGGATGAGGTCTGGAAGACAGGAGGGAAGCCCTGGGTTCTGCTTTAGGGGAGGGACGGCTTGACCGCCACTTCTGCTCACCTCTGTTCACGGCTCTGTCCTTGCCCAGACCTATGCAGAGATGGACCCCACCACAGCAGCCTTGGAAAAGGAACACGAGGCGGTAAGCAGGGGCCGGGCTCCTGACTGCGGGCCCTCCCTCGCCCGGCTGTCCTTGCCCCGACTGAGCCAGCCACTGCCCTGCACTCCCACCCTACCCACAGATCACCAAGGTGAAGTACGTGGACAAGATCCACATCGGGAACTATGAAATCGATGCCTGGTACTTCTCACCGTTCCCCGAGGACTATGGGAAACAGCCCAAGCTATGGCTCTGCGAGTACTGCCTCAAGTACATGAAATTCGAGAAGAGCTACCGCTTCCACTTGGTGAGACTGGGCTAGCAGGGCCTGGTGGGAGCGGGGCGTGCAGGCTGAGGGCCGAGGCAGCAGCCATAGGGAAGAGACACAGGTCCAGAGGAGTCGAGCACAAGGAGAAGCTCCCCATGGCTCCAGACATCTGGGTTCTAGGCCTGGCCTGGCCTTTGCTGGAGTGACCTTGGCCAACTTGCGGCCTTCCCCCAGGCCTTGGTTTCCTCTTCTGTGGCATGGGGACAGTAATCCCTGCCCTTACCACCTCCTCGGGTCACCCCAGACACTCCATGTTTATCAAGGCCAGCCCAGTGCCAGGTTCCTCAGGGCAAAAGAGGAAGCGAGCACAGCCCCCGAGCAATGGGACTGGAAGGTATGGACAGAGGGGAAGTGTTGGCAGGGGCGGGATGGGCGTGGGGTGCTGGGGGCCTCAGCACTGGCATGGCAGGGCGTTCCCCAAGGGGCGTAACCTGAGGCAAATGTATGCGGTTTAGGGGTCGCCACTGTCATGGACGAGAGCCTTCCAGAGCCCTCCAGAGCCAGGCCGACCTGAACTTGGGACCATCTAGCTGTGTGATATCCAAGCCAGTTACTTAGCCTCTCTGCGCCTCGGTTTCTTCATCTGTAAAATAGGCTCTGTGTCCTCAGGTAGTTGGGAGGGTTACTGGACGTAGGTGAAGTATGGAGCCCAGGGTCTATAGATGGGGAAGCAGAAAGTGGAGACCTGTTGCAAGCCACACGAGGTGGGATGGGGGCACCCAGCAGAAAACCTCAAGGCCTCAAGGCTTCGTCGTCCCCCCGCCCCTCCCCCAGGGCCAGTGTCAGTGGCGGCAGCCCCCCGGGAAGGAGATCTATCGCAAGAGCAACATCTCTGTGTACGAGGTAGACGGCAAAGACCACAAGGTGAGTTCGGGGGCCCAAGTGCTGTGGGGACGTGGGGGAAGCACCTCCTGGATGAGCCTCGTTGTCACCGAAGGGTAGAGGCCAGCCTGAGGACAAGCCCCCCCTGGGGAAAGGCCCGTGAGGTCATGCTTAGCCTGGCGCTTGGCCTGGGGTTGGTGCCCTGTAAACGGCCCTGTGGTGCGAGCCTTGGGGACTTGGTTTCCGTTCTGTCCCTGAAGACTTTGCTCCTGACGGGGTGGCTTAGTTTTGGCCAGTTCTGGCGCCCAGAGTAGAGATTGTCATGCCTGAGGCTGCTTCTAGAAGTGCTTTCTCTTTCCGCCTGAAGGAAAAGGTTTCTAACCTGGGAGGGGACAACTTTGTAAGAGACTTGTTGCCCGAGAGCTGTGTGGCCCTGATGGCGGAGTTCCTCGTTTCTGGCAGAAGGAGCTCAGTGGGGCAGGGTGGGGCAGTTGGGGCCTTGCTGTGCTGCCATTGAGCCCCTGGCCCTTGCCTGGTCCGTCTGGGAAGCTCTCACCAAATGTCCCTATTTCCCATGGCAGGGGACAGTAGAGGGTAAGGCAGAGAGAACAGGCTTGTGCGTGGCTCCTGCTTGGAACTGGGCTGTCATTGACTAGCTGACCTTGGGCAAGGTACTTAACATTGTTTGTTCCTATTTCCTCATCTGTAAAATAGGAGTCATGATATGTTTACCTAATAGGATTGTTGGTGGAGCAAATGAGACAGCAATGGCAAGCACTTAACACGGTGTCTGGCATCAAAAGGAGGTGCTTAGTAAACATGGGCCTTTGTTATTATTGGTGACCTTCTTGGGTTCAGCCAGCCTTGAGATAAATAGCTCAAGGGGAATATTTGCTCCCCCCCCTCCCCGCCTGGGTCCCCCCCCCCCCCCCCCGCTTTGCCTTTCTGAGCATGAGCAGGGGGAGTGGCAGAAAGGGCTCCAGCAGGAGGGTGGGCGTTCTTTCTAGCCGTCCCCTGTTCACTTTGAAGCCTCAGCCAAGGACTTCCCCTTCCCAGAACCTCAGTTTCCTCCTAGGTAAAATGGGCTAGCAATGCTGGGCTTCACAATTGTGAGAAGAATCATCCACTCAAATAAGAGTGGATGTAAAAGGTGTCATAAACCAGAGGGCCTCTGGATCTCTGCCATGAAGTCAATGTCAGGGTCTCGTTATCCGTCCGGATGTTGGTCTCGAGCCCAGGTGGGTGTCTGGGCCTACGGCAAGGAGGCTGCTACGGCCCAGCGGGGGAGCACGACCAAGTGGGCAGACAGCTCAGGCTTTGGAATCAGGCTCAAAGCTCATCCGCTCAGCAAACATTTACCAGGCACCAAGCTTCATGCTTAGCCTCGTGCTGGGTGCTGGGGATTCAGCCGTGAAGAAGACAGAACTCCTATACCAGTTTGAATCCTGCCCTGGCACTCACCAGCCGTGGGGCCTTACACACCGGCCACTTACCTCCTCTGAGCTCAGTTTCCTGATCTGAAACATAAGAGTTAATGGCCCTGAAGACTGAACTCCTATTTAGCACTTGGAAGTGGTACCTGATTGGGACGCCTGGCTGGCTCAGTCGGTAGAGCGTGCGACCCCTGATCTCGGGGTTGTGAGTTCCAGCCCTGTGCTGGGGGTAGAGATTGACTTAAAAATAAAATCTTAAAAAAAAAAAAAAAAAGCTTTTTCTGCCCTTGAGTCCTGTCCCCATGCTATAACTGAAAAAACACCGGGGCGCCTGGGTGGCACAGCGGTTAAGCATCTGCCTTCGGCTCAGGGTGTGATCCCGGCGTTCTGGGATCGAGCCCCACATCAGGCTCCTCCGCTATGAGCCTGCTTCTTCCTCTCCCACTCCCCCTGCTTGTGTTCCCTCTCTCGCTGGCTGTCTCTATCTCTGTCAAATAAATAAATAAAATCTTTAAAAAAACAAAAACAAACAAAAAACACCTTTGGGGCACTTGGGTGGCTCAGTCGGTTGAGTGTCTGACTCTTGATTTTGGCTCAGGTCATGATCTCAGGGTCGTGAGACTGAGCCCTGCATCGGGCTTTGCGCTCAGTGCGGAGCTGGCCTGGGATTCTCCGTCTCCCTCTGTCCCCCCCCCCCCGCTCATGCACACACTCTCCCTCTAAATAAGTAAATAAAATCTTAAAAAAACAGAACAACTCACTTTTTGCACTAGGGGGAACGAGAAGTGGTCACTGATTAATCCAGCTCTCCAGTTTTTAGTTTCCCTGTCCATCAGAAAATGACTATAAGACTCCTTTCAGTTCTAAATATTCCTGGTCTGGGGAGGAGCCCATTCTCACCGGCCTGGCACCGGCTGCTCTCTGAAGGCTGGCATTTGCGGAGTGGGGTGGCAGCAACTGCCCAGGCCACAGGGAAGCTGGGTGGGGAGTTATACCTGTGCCCTGAGCCTGCTTCCACCTTCCCCACCCCTCAGATTTATTGTCAGAACCTGTGTCTGCTGGCCAAGCTTTTCCTGGACCACAAGACCTTGTACTTCGACGTGGAGCCCTTCGTCTTTTACATCTTGACCGAGGTGGACAGGCAGGGGGCCCACATCGTTGGCTACTTCTCTAAGGTGCTGGTTTGGGAAGCCCGGGTTGAGGGAGGGTGGGGACGAACGCACCGGCGAAGGGGCTGAGCCTCCGCAGAGGTCCTGACCACGTACCCCTGTAGGAGAAGGAGTCTCCGGATGGGAACAACGTGGCCTGCATCCTGACTCTGCCCCCCTACCAGCGCCGTGGCTATGGAAAGTTCCTCATTGCTTTCAGTGAGTGGTTCCTGGCCAACGGAGGAAGGGGCAGCTGTGGCGGGGGTGCCAGGGCGGGGCTGGGTCCTCCGAACTCTCCTTTCCACCGCTGCCAGGTTACGAGCTCTCCAAGTTAGAAAGCACAGTAGGCTCCCCCGAGAAGCCGCTGTCGGACCTGGGCAAGCTCAGCTACCGCAGTTACTGGTCTTGGGTCCTGCTGGAGATCCTGCGAGACTTCCGGGGCACACTGTCCATCAAGGACCTCAGGTGAGGGCCCTGGAACCCTCAAAGAGGGAGGGACTCTTCTAAGGTTGGCCGTGATCCTGTGTCCTTGTCCCCTTTTGCTGTCCCAGTCAGACCCCGTAAGGGCACGCTCCCCAACGTCCGCGCTAACCCCTTTCTGCAGCCAGATGACCAGCATCACCCAGAATGACATCATCAGCACCCTACAGTCCCTCAACATGGTCAAGTACTGGAAGGGCCAGCATGTGATCTGTGTCACACCCAAGCTCGTAGAAGAACACCTCAAAAGCGCCCAGTATAAGAAACCACCCATAACAGGTAGGTGGGGGGCTGCCCAGGGTGCATGTGTGGTGGGGGGTAGGTGTTAAGACCTACGGGGAGCCAAAGCTACCTTTTGGCTGTTACATGATCCCAAACTAGTCTGACCAGCTCCTGGGACGGAAGCCTGGGGCAGGCTCCTCATTCCCAGGCTTCCCTGCCCCCTCCCCAGGACTCACTAGGCCCTTGTTCTCACCTCGAGGTGAAACCTGGCCCGGGCCCAGAGGCCCAGCCCAGCCTCTCATGCCTCTCTCCCCACAGTGGACTCGGTCTGTCTCAAGTGGGCACCCCCCAAGCACAAGCAAGTCAAACTCTCCAAGAAGTGAGTGGCCTGCGCCCCTGCTGCTGGACCCGTGTCTCCCCGCCCCCCTCCCACCGCCCCACCTGTAAATATGTACAGACCTGTTTCATCATTTTTTTAATAAAGTAAGTTCTGCCAGTGGTTCTGGACTTTGGAGGCGGGAGGGAGAGGCCAAGAGCTGATGTTCCTCGTTGCACGTCACACACACAGCCAGTTGTGCTCAAAACATTTTACTCCTGCTTGTTCTTTCTATCCCTCACCCCAGATCCAGGCCCAGTTCCGGGGGGGGCTCAGTCCTCCGGAGTCTAGGAGTCGAGGTTCAGGGAGGGCATGGCAGCCGAGGGGGCAAGATTGGGGCCTTTCCCGTTCTTGCAGACATGCTGCCCAGAGGCAGCCCCAGCTCAGAAGACAGGAAGGGGGTGAAGTGATGGGGCTCATCAGGCAGAAGTGGGAGGCGCTGGAGCCAGCCCTTCAGCAGCAATGAGCTGGGCAGGTGCCCAGTCTTCTGGAAACAAAGTGGGGAGCCAGGGCTCATTTTCATCACTCAGTGTCCTCAGGGGCTCCCTAGGAGCCCCACCAGCAGGTGGGGATGGCCAGAGGTTCTAGCCGATACCACCGGGAGTCAGCCTCCTGCCTGTGGGCTGTAGCCCCAAAGAACAAACCCAGAAGAGGGGGCTCCTGCAGGCCCGGGGGGAAGGAGTGGCTCAAGCCCGTCCCCAGGCCCAAAAGAGGTCAGGGAAGGGCCAGGTCCGTTCCTGGGCCAGGCATCTGTCCTCGGGTGCGGTGTGGACGTGGAAGCAGGGTCAGCTCCCAGGATGACTAGCTCAACAGACGAGGCCCAGCGTCAGGCCTAGTGGCAGCAGAAGGATGAGCCCCAGTAAGCCCCGGGCTGGGGCTGAGCTGAAGGCCTGACGGTTGACACACAGATGGCCATCAGGCTGGGACTCCTGGACTTGTGGCACCACACGAGGCTGGAGCTCTGTCACTTGATAGTGAATCCAGGAGGCATAGCTGGAGGTCAGAGTGTACACGCCAGGCCTGTTGGGGGCCCCACAGGCATCGCCCCAGCTCACAATGCCTGCTAGGTACCAGAGGCCCCCGACAGGGCAGGAGAGTGGGCCCCCAGAGTCACCCTGCAGAGAAAAGCCACACAGTAACTGTCAGGTCAGCCACGCCAGCCCCTCCGGCCCCCATCCGCCAAGAGGCACCTGTCTCACTGGAGCCCCTGCGTTTACCTGGCAGGCATCCTTGCCCCCCTTCACGTAGCCGGCGCACAGCATGTCCTGCTGGATAAAGTGGGGCTCCTCGGGCTTGGCATTGATGTTGTACAGGCAGTTACACGTCTCACGGCTGATCAGGGGCACCTCAAGTTGCTGTAGCTGCCGGGGGGCCAGGAGGCTCACTGGAGGAGCAGAAGATGCTTACCCGGGGCCTCCTACCCGGAGCCGGGCGCCCCTCCCCCCATGCCGCCTGACCTCAGCGCCCACCTCACCTGCGGGCGCCACGTGGCCCCACCCGGTGACGGTACACTGGAGGCCGTTGGGGAAGGAGGCGTTGGCTGCAGGGAGGCAGATGGGCCGGATGTAGCGGGAGAAGGTGACCGGCCTACTGAGACGGAGGAGCGCGATGTCTCCGGGCGAGCCCTCCTGGTTGTAGCTGGTGTGGGGAATGACCTCTGCCACCGTGCGGACCTCGGCCTCGGGGCTGTAGGAGTCCAGCTGGTGGGCCCCCAGCTTGATCTCATAGTCTTCCTTGAGGTGCTCCCTGCAGGCGGAGGGGCCGAGGCTGGGACCCAGGAGACCTCTCCGAGTTCCCTGATCCCCTTCGGGGATCCGGGTTCCATCCAGCCCCACGTTCCGGTCGCAGGCAAAGGGCCTTTTAGATCCCAGACGGCATCCTCGTTCTATCCTGTGACCTGGGACCTCTGGCCTTCCCTCCTGACTAATCCTTTCAGACTTAATTATTGCTACCCCTGGACCCAACCCAAGAGCTCCAACCTCTGGCCTCAACGGACCCCGGAATTTTGACCTTAGCCCATTTTAGACTCCCCCCTCCCCCTCCCCCGCCCCCCAGCTGGTACCTGGGGAAGCAGTGAGCAGCTGAGAGCACCCACTGCTCGGACACGAGAGAACCGCCGCACACGTGGGTGCCGTCGTAGGTGATGCTGACCTGCCAGGGCCACTGGCCGGGGGCTGCGCCGCTACCGCCGGTGATGCGTGCTTGGGGGGCCACACCGCAGACGGCTATCCGGGGAGCAAGGGGTGGGGGTCAGGTCCTTCTGGGGCCCCCTGGGGGTCAGGTCCTTCTGGGACCCCCGCCCCAGGTCTGAATTCAGGCCTGCTGCTTCCTGACAATCTGGTTTGGAGCTTGGGAAGGGAGTGCACAGGAGCCAGCCACCTGCGTGTCCCCGTCCCGCTGCTCAGCGGGCACGGTTGGTTCTGCGCCCCCTACCGTCCTCGTCGCCCAACTCGGGTTTCGTCCAGCTCCCTTCCTCTCGGGTCCTCCTACCTTCCGTCCAGTCCACTCCTTACAAGTCAGAAGATCTTTATAAACCACAAAGCTGATCAGGTCACACCTGGGCTTCAATCCTTTCCTGCCTCCACACTGCCCTTAAGATGCATTCCAGACCTTCCAGGACACTACCACCTACTCCAGCCATCCCTCCGGACACTTCCTGTCACACACACACCGGCCACACACTTGTTTGCCTCTAGACCTTTGCTGGATCGATCCAGGTCACCCTGCCGAGTATCCTGTTCCCCCTCCCTACTCAGCTCCGCAAACCTATTTGCCAATGGAGGCGATTCAAACGTCAGCCTGTCCTTAAGCTGCCCTTGACTGGGCTGGCTGAGCTGGACGATGCTGGGAGCTCCCGGGGGTGGGGGGGTGGCCCGTGCGTCCCCCAATACTGCCCCATCACACAACTGTTTTGCTGGTGTCTGTGACCACGTTTCAACTGCCCCAATCCGGGCATTCCCTAGTGACAGGGACTGGAGCAGATCTCCTTGTCCCCAGCGCCCAGCACAGGGCTGGGCACACAGCTGGAGTCATGGATAAGCTTCGAACAAACAACAGGACTCCCACACTGAACATCTGGTTCCCAGGACGGCCTCACCCCCACTGAGGCTGCCGCTTGGATCAGACCCCAACAGCCCTTGACAAAGTCACCTTCCCGGGAGCAGAGAAAACTGTCCAGCCAAGCTCCTCCTTCTCTCCTCATAATAACGACAATAGCTACTATTTCGTGATGGCTCAAGCTGGGCCGCGAGAGGGCCTTTCACTTCCTTTATCTCCGGGAGTCCTCACTGGGCCCCAGAAGCCAAACACCACCGACTTCATTCTTGAGGTGAGGGGACTGGCCAGGAATACACAGCCGGTAGTGTGCCGTCAGGCGGGGGTTGAAAACCAGACTCAGAGTCGCGTGGGGTGCCTTGCAAGAAAGGAAACCCCTGCTTGGTTTTCCTTCCTTTGGAGTCAGACCTGGGTTTAAAATCCCAGCTATGTCTCTTACTGGCTGTGTGCTCTTGGGCAAGTCCGTTCTCCGTACCTCGGCTTCTTTCTCCATAGAACGACGGCTATAATCGCCATCGCACAGACCAATGGGAGGATTTACATAAGGCAGTAAGGGTGGGTGAGATGGCCCTACCGGAGAGAGGGTCAGGCCCTCTCGAAACATTCCATTGGAATCTGAGTCCAATTCCCCTTCCTATCCCCTCCCCCACACAAGCCTCACCTTCATCCCCATCAGCTCCTGGAGCAAGAGAGAAAGAGGGAAGGGTAAACAGGAAAGACCAGAGTTCCCAGACCCCTTAGCACCTGCCACTTCTCCGGAGGACTGTGCCCCCCACCCCCGAGGAGGCCAAAGCTGAAGGGAGAGAGGCCCAGAGCTAGGGAGGCTGAAGCCGGGGCTTCTTGAGCCCAGGATAAGGGATGTGCCCAGAAAAGGGCTATGCCCTCGGCCTATGTCCACCACCCCTCCCCCCCAAGCCCCACACTCTCTGACCGCCGCAAATACTCACCAAGGCTGGACCGGAATAATCCAAGGAAAAGCAGAATGGCTACAGCCCCCAGCCACCCAGGCCCCAGGCCTGCCCTGTGGGCCATGGCCCAGGACCAGGGCCCCTGGGGAGAGACACCAGGCACCCGAGGGAAGGTACCTAGGGCTGGTTTCAAAGGCAAGTTCCAGGTATCGGCCCCAGCGGGAAGGGATCCTGGAATCCGCGCTGGGAAGGAGGAAGAGACGTCCAAGGCTAGCTTCGAAGGCAGGGATCAGGCACAAAGCCCGTGAGGATACGTCTCTAGCCGGGCCTGGCTCCGCAGGGACCTTCCAGAGTCGTTGATCCCCGGAGAAAGGCACCTACCTGCCTGCCCCTCCCCTAGTCCCGCCCTCCTCGCTTAGCCCCGCCAGCTTTTCTTGCTCACACACAGTCCTAAATCCTCCCAGACCCCCAGGCTGTGTGTGTGTGTGTGTGTGTGTGTGTGTGTGTGTGTGTGTGTGTGAGGACTGGAAATCCCTGAAAGCTAGACTCCCTAGAATGTGACCCCACTGCCCTCTGTCCCAGGTCTTGCAAGTCTCCCAGACCAGTTATGTCCCCCAGGGCCTGGCCCAGCCTGTGCTGGGGCGGCTGTGCTCCTCCTCTCTTCCCTCCTCAGGCCTGGGGTCTGAGCCCAGGACACCCAGGCCTGCTTCGGGCCTGCCGTTCCAGGCCCTTCTCTAGTGCCCGCAGCTTCATCTGTGCGAGGTGAGGTATGTTGAGTGTGATGGGAGAGCCAATCATCTCCCAAATATCTCCCGAGTGCCTACTGTGTTCCAGGCACAGGGGACAGAACAGACACCATCTCTGCGTTTGCTGAGCTCACCGTGAAATAGGGGTGACAGCTCTGAATCAAGTAATCACACAGCAATTACAGAACAAGTTCAAGCTAGGCACGATGATAAAGAAGGGGACCGGTTCACAGGAGCATCACACAGCCTGGCATCACGAAGGGCTCCTCGGGAAGGTGCTATTAGAACCGAGGCCCGAGGGGCCCTGGGAAGGTGTTAAGGCAGGTGGAGGAGAAGGGCGGTCCGGGGAAAGCGTTCTCGGGTGGAACAAGCGCGTGGCACGGGCCCAGGGGCAGGAGGCCCGTGTGCCCAGGTTGGGGGTCGGGTTTATCCTCTGTGGGTCTGTGGGCAACTGGGCATGTGTGTTGGCTTCCAGCCTCAGGAACACAGAGCCCCACTCCCCCACCTACTTTGCCTAAGACTAGGGCCTCTTAGCCAAAACGTCAGGGCCCCTCCTGGAGGGCAGGGAATTCCTGGAGTGGGTGAGGGGCTAGAGGCTAACTGCTGGGGAGGAGGGGGCACCACTGGACACGGCGGGGGGGGGGGGGTCTGGGTAGAGGGTGGGTGTAGTAAATGTTTGTGGTGGATGGCATATGGGTGACCGAGCGGGTAGGGGACCTAGGTGGGAATGTAATATTCTCTTCGGGATCTGGCAATAACGATAAGCCTGGCTCTTTAAGAAACTCGGCCCATCTCCGCGATCTCCCAAGAACTTTCTACCTCCCCTCCCCTATCCTCTGCCCACTCAGCCCAGAGATGGTGACTCCAGCCCCAGAGGGGAGCCCTCACCAGCTGCCTTCCACCCCAAGCACTCCTCCTTCCCCAGGTTTCTATTTGCCCTTTTTTCTGTACTCAAACATCACCTCTTCTGTGACCCTTTGCTAACCCCCAGGCAGGGGGCTCCGTATGTGCTCCCCACTACATTGGGAGCCCTTCAGGGGCTGATCTATTGGACACTTAGTAGTTAGTGGGGAATGTGGTTGAATTCACGCAGGGAAGGACACTAATAAATGGCTCAGTCAGTTAAGTATCTGCCTTGGGCTCAGGTTGTGATCCTGGGGTCCTGGGATGGAGGCCTGCGTTGGGGTCCCTAATCAGCGGGGAGCTGGCTTCTCCCTCTCCCTCTGTCCCCCCACCCCGTGTGTGTACACGCACTCTCTCTCTCTCTCTCTCTCTCTCTCGTGCGCTATCTCAAATATATAATATCTTTTTTTAAAAAAGGTTTTATTTATTTATTTGACAGAGAGACAGCGAGAGAGGGAACACAAGCAGGGGGAGTGGGAGAGGAAGAAGCAGGCTCCCAGCGGAGGAGCCCGATGTGGGACTCGATCCCAGAACGCTGGTCTGGGATCATGCCCTGAGCTGAAGGCAGACACTTAACGACTGCGCCACCCAGGTGCCCCTCAAATAAATAATATCTTAAAAAAGAAAAGGTGGGTGAGGGAGTGGGTTGTACACTCAAGGACCCTTCAACTCTGGGTGGGGCCACTGGGCAGGATGTAAAAATGGGGGACGGTTGAAGGGTATGTCATGTGTCTTGGGGACACTGGAGGTGTATATTTTGGGGCATTCATCACGGTGCGTATACGGGGGGGGGGGCAGCTGTTTGTGGATATAGGATATGGGAGACCCCGGACTCCCAGACTGGGACCCTTCCTCAACCCGCACCCTCAGTCCTTGCTCTGGGTGGGGAAGGGCAGGAGGGTCTGAGCTAGGGCTGAGGTGTCTAGCAGGTGCTAGGGATGCTGATTCCACCGGGGAGGTGACACACACCCAGCTGCCACCCCACCTCCCCCGCCCTGGGGCAGGAATGAGGGACAGCTGCCACGTTATCAGGGACACATTTCCTGGGAGCCCAAGGCCTGACTCACAGAGGCCCAGTAGGGATGGGCCCTATTCTTGGGCTTCCCCCAGCCCCTCAGCCTGCCCCCAGCAATGCCACAAGGCCACGTGTCTGTGTTTACACCTTTATTGTCCCGCTTCCTGCTGCCCCCAAGGATTCCCGTGCCCAAAATAGCCGGGCACCCAGGCCCAATTATCCGAAGCCGCTGCAGTCCGGGTGGGTGGGGCGCTCTGGAGGTTGCGGCAGGGGAACAAAGCCGGTTGGGGCACATTCCGGCCCTGCTGGGCGGGAAGTGGAGGGCAGGAGGGGGAGGGGAGAGGAAAAGGATCAGTGGCCCAGAGACCCAGGCCCCCTCAGGCCTGGAGCAGGGGGGTGAGTAGCAGCAGAAATAGAGCTGCCTGAGGGGAGCCTGAGGCCCTGGCCATGTCGGGGGGGCAGAGGTCGCTGCCTTCAGGGGGCCAGTGGGGGTAGCCACTGGGAGGCAGGAAATGGGCCTCCCCCACTATCTGGGAGATCCAGGCCTCTTCAGGGCCAATGGCAGCAAATAGCTCGCGGCTCCCTCGAACAGCCATGCCCACGAGGACCCAGGAGCCTCCCTCGGTCTGGCACAGGAGCGGAGGGGCTGAGGTCACCTGCAGTATCAGAGCCAAGCCCCAAAGGGTCTCTTACCCTTCCTCCTGATTCCCTGCCCCTTCTCAGAGTCCAGCCACAAAGCACTGCTTGTCCCCACCCGTAGGCATCCTGGCCCCTGGTCTCTAAGGTCCGGCTACCCAGCACAGCCTCTTCCCTCCCTTTACCTCACATCTGTCCTCCTGACCCTCCAAATACAGAACACAGAGAGTCCCAGGGGGCAGAACGCCCTGATAGAGACAGTGACAGAGTCGCGGCATCAAGATGGAGACAGCTGCAGCCACAGGGACTAGAGAGGAGACAGAGTTGTCGCAGGGATTCTGACCTTCAGTCACTTCTCACCCCCGGGACCCTGGGCTCTCACCTCGGTCCTGCGGGTCCTTCCAGCCCAGCACCCAACAACTGGCCCCCAGGGGGATACCCCCTGGGTGAAGGCAGATGGGCAAGGCTGATGGGGAGGGTTCCACCCGGGAGCTCAGCTCCAGGAGGGCCAAGGGGGGCCGAAGTCCCAGGTGCCGGGGCAAGCGGATGCCGATGACCAACCGGGATACCTGGTGGCCCTGTGGGAGGGGGCTGACCCCTGCCCGGCCCAGGTACACTTCAATATAAGGCACTGTCGTAGAGCCTGGCCTGTTGGAACAAAGCCCAATGTCACCTCCTCCTCCCCCAATTGCTCTAAAGTCCTTCCCAGGGCCGGGGACAGGGCAGAATGAACTCCAAGGTCACTCCATTTATTATTCCTCCTTCTGAATCTCTCTTCTATCTCAAAACACTTGTTGCAGTTCCCTGTACTGTTAAGAGCCCTAAAGGGAGACTATCCCACCATTTTAAGAGTCCTTTTGCCCATCTATCAATTTTTCCCTCTTGTCCAAGAGATGGGTGAGACCCACCTGAGGACACAGTGAGTGGCTGCCAGGACCCAGCCTGGGGCCACGAGGATCCCAGTGCAGACTCGATCTCCAGCTACGTGGACCTCCGCCAGCCAGGGCCACAGGACCCCCATCACAGCGGGCTCTGGTCTCAGGCCACAGGCTGGGGAGAGGAGGTGACCACTTAAGTGGGGGTTCCACAGCTGACCCCTGAAGGCCCTACCATGGCCCTACCACATAGGAGCCTCTAAGTCCCAAAGCCCTAAGAAGACTTTAAGCCCTGAGCCCTCACCACCATGTTCTGTGGGGGGAGGACAAGTCTGTGTCTCAGTCTCCTCCCCCTCAGGGCCCCAGTCCCAGGTCAGCTGGTCTTCCAGGTAGGCTCCCCGAGTCACATGGCTGATCCATGGGCCATGGGTCTGCAGGGGGTAGAAGACTCTGGGACGCAGGCAGCCACTGGAAAGATCGCTGATTCCAGCCAGGAACCAGGTCCCCTCCTCCTGGCACAGAAGGCTCCGATGAGAGTAGTTCTGCAGCGAGAAGGTGTGCTCGTGGGTAAGAGGCTATCAAAGGTCCTGGAGCTTTCCAGTACTCCACTCTCTCTCCGTACTCAGACATAACAAGTCCCACCTCCTCCAAGCCAGGCTCCAGTACTAATCTGTGTAAGCCCGCCCTCACTTTAGGATTCTGTTTAAACCTAGGGGTAGCAAGACGACCACACATCGCCCAGGGCCCATCTCAGGCCCCTCCCCAAAGTCCTCCAGGGCTAGACTCCGCCCCCAGCGCCTTCAGGACCCGCCTTAATCTCCGTCCCGCCCCAGGAGAGCTCGGCCTCATTCCCAGGCCCTCCCAGACCCGGCCCCCCAACCTCCCCCGATTCAGTCCCGCAGGCCCCGCCCCCGTCACTCACCCAGCAGCGCCCCGCCTCCTCCTCCTCCTCCTGGTAGGCGGGGCAGAGCGCGAGGGGCGGGTCTCCCGGCGGCGGCACCGACGCCCCCTGGCGGCCGTACAGGCAGTGACACCACCAGCCACTCAACAGCTCCGCCTCAAGCTGTGCGTTGGGGCCAGGCGCAGGTTCTGGAAGGGAGAAGAAAGGGAGCCAGCGCTGGGCGGAGTACCGCCCGACTCCGTCCAGCCCCGCGCGGGCCCCCTGCTCACCCCCGCGACCCCAGAGAGCCAGGCGGCAGCGGCTCCTGGGCAGGAAATAGTGCTCTGGGTGAGGCAGGCACACTGGCCGCGGGGCCGTGCTCAGGTTCACCGGCGCTAGCAGCTGCAGCAGCGCCAGGTCCGAGGCGTCGTCCCACGAGGCATTCTCGTGCGGCACTAGGCGCGCCACCAGCTCTGCGCGGGGACGCGAAGGCAGCAGCACGCGCCAGCTGTCCAGGTCGCGGGGCGGGCCGTCTGAGTTGATGGGGCTGCGGGATGGGGGAAACTGGGGACGTGGGCTGGATCCTGCACACTCAGCTCAGAACGACGCAGGTCTGGCTTGGACTTTAGACTTCCAGAGAACTGTGCGCTCAGATCCCAGCATCCTGGATCGAACTTACACTGCCCCCTACTCACCCCCAGTAGACAAGGATCCCGATTTGCAAGCTGGATCCTGCACCTGCCAGTGAGACCCCGCCCTCCAGACCGATGTGCCCCTCCACCCCTACTCCTGCCCTACACAGGGGGAGGACCAGGGACAGGTAGATAATGTCTCAGGCCGATGGGGGGGGGAGGGGCAAGAATATGTCTGAGACTGGGTTTTCACTCACTCCAGAAAGCAGCTGGCAGGTGCCAAGACCCAGCTTTCAGACACCAGCGCCCCATGGCAGGGTCTGGATCCTGGCACCATCACCCGGGCCTCCCAGGGCCAAGCCCCTGGCCTTGGGGCAATCCCGCACTCTGAGGAGTGAGAGGCCTGGGTCAGGGGGCCTCCCAGACTCCCAGCAGTTTCCACCCCAACTCCAATCTCCCATGTCCAGCCACCATCTAGGCGTCCTGCTCCCTCACCTGGCAGGGCAACGGTGCAGTTCTCATCCCTGGGCTCCCAGGGACCTGCCTGGGGCTCCCAGGACTGGGTGGGAAAGGCAGGCCCAGGCTCTGAGCCTATCACCTGTTCCCGTATCCATGCCTCATAGGGAGCCACAGCAGTGAAGACTCCAGGGCGGTTCCTCCGTCCACAGCCAAAGCCAAAGCTGGTGATTCCCGCCTGGAACCACCGGCCGCCTTCCTCACAGACCAGGGGGCCCCCAGAGTCTCCCTGGCGATAGATAATTCAGTATCAGGGGATCAGCCCAGGATCCCACCGGCTTATACTGGGTCACCTCACAAAGGTGCTAGACCTCTTCTCGTTGCCCAGCATAGAGCCACCTTCTAGAAAACTGCCCTGTCTGAGCCTTGTCCTCTGCATTCCCTACAACTTTAAACAGAGGAAAGCCTTGTAAGGCAGAAAGGCTGACGAGCAAAGCCCAGGGCACCAAGCTAATGCATTAAAGGCCGTGCTACAGAGACCTACAGGTCTCACTCAGAGCCAGATGATTCTTGTTCCATAAGTGGCTCAAATAAACCCTGTTTTGGGTTTCTAAGTGCGCCCAATTGTTAACGTAAATCAGAGACGCCAACATTCAGGAAGAAGAGGCTGCTAGAAATAAACTGTTAGAAAAGCAGCGAGGGGGTGCCTGGGTGGCTCAGCTGGTTGAGTGCCCAACCCTTGGTTTTGGCTCAGGTCATGATCTTGGGGTCATGGGATCGGGCTCTGTGCTCAGTAGGGAGTCTGCTTGTCCCTCTCCCTCTGTTTCTCATCTCGCTTGCATGCTATCTTTAAAATAAATAAATAAAATATTTTTGAAAAAAGGCAGCAACAAGGGATAGTTTGAAAGCGAGTAAGCAGGACGAACTACAATGAACGAACACTGAAACAACACTGTTCCTAAGACATCTTCTGTAGTCTAGGTCAGGCATCTCTGTGACCTGAGGAGGTCCCAAAGAAGGCTCAAAAGCATTGAGGGGTGCCTGGGTGCCTCAGTTGGTTAAACGTCTGCCTTTGGCTCAGATCATGATCCTGGGATGGAGCCCCACATCAGGCCCCCTGCTTAGCGGGGAGCCTGTTTCTCCTCTCCCTTGCCTACCACTCCCCCTGCTTGTGCGCTCTCTCTCTGCCAAATAAATAAATAAATAAATAAATAAAATCTTAAAAAAAAAGGTATTATTGAGAACTGTGCGATATGGCAGATGCTGTCCACGTGTGGCTATTTAAATTTAAATTTAAATTAAATAAAATTAAAAATTCGATTTTTCAGTCACACTGAAAATATTTCAAATATTCGCTAGTGACTACCGTACGGGACAGCGCATGGTTTAGAGGAATCTGGTGTTTGCAACCCTGTTCAAGAAGGCAAGGGATTATGTCCATAGGTCCTGGAACCTCATAATTGGGAGGGACCCTGAAAACTATCTAGCTTGAATCCCCATCACCACCATGCATGCTTGAGCGCCCTCAAAAATGTGTGCCATTGGGGGCGCCTGGGTGGCTCAGTCGGTTAAGCATCTGACATTTTTTAGAGAATTAAAAAAAAAGTTTATTTATTTTAAGGTTTTGTTTATTTTTTGAGAGAGAGAGCAAGCATACGCGGGAGGGGGTGAGGGAGAGGGAGATGCAGACTCCCTGCTGAGCAGGGAACACAAGGCAGGGCTCCATCCCAGGAACTGGAGATCATGACCTGAGCCCAAGGCGGATGCTTAACCGACTGAGCCACCCAGGTGCCCCTATTCATTTATTTTAGAGAGTGAGTGAGTGCTCGCAGAGAGGGGCAGAGGGAGAGGGAAAGGGGAAGCGGACTCCCGGCTGAGCAGGGAGCCCAGATCTGGGGTGATCTCCCGAGCAGGAGATCATGACCTGAGCCCAAACCAAGAGTTGGATGCTCAACCGACTGAGCCACCCAGACACCCCCAAAGTATCTGACTCCTGATTTTGGCTCAGGTCATGATCTCAGGATGGCAGGATCGAGTGTAAAGTCTGCTTGTCCGCCCCCCCCCCCGGCTTGTACTCTCTCTCTCAAGCAAATAAATAAATAAATACATCTTAAAAATAAGTGTGTGCCATTGGAAGAAGGTTTCTAGGGAAAATGGTTAAAATATACTATGTGTTGGCTTTCAGCAAGGCATCTGGAAACTTCTGTAAAGGATTCATCCTTCTTCTACTTTTTAAAATTTTATTTTTAAGTAATCTCTACACCCAACATGGGGCTTAAACGCACAACCCTGACATCAAGTGTCCCACACTCTATGGGCTGAGCCAGCCAGATGCAGGGAGGTGAGATTGGTCTATTCCTCCTGTTTCCTACTGGTCAGGGCTCCACCTGGCCCTGCTGGGGCCTCCCCTCACCTGGCAAGTGTCCCTGCGGCCCTCTGGGTAGCCGGCACACAGCATCCCCGGCAAGAGCTGGAAAGTGAGGTTGAAGGGGCCAGGCCGGCTATAGAGACACCGGCAGGTGGCCTCTCCCAGCAGCCTCAGCTCCACTTCTTGTAGCACCCACGGGAGAGGCAGGCGGTCTGCGGGCAGAACCGGAGAGCAAACGCTTAGGGCAAATGCGAAGTCACCTGGTCCCCAGCTCAGCGCTGTGCCCTCCAGGCGCCTCCTGGACATCTGTCTAGATGCCTCGTGACACCCGAGCCTGCTATATTCCAAAGCAGTCAATGTCACCTCCCGCTGCTCTCCGTTCTTCCCACATCCTCATCACAGGCATGGCCCCAGCAAGCACCTAGCGACAGCTCCTGCGGAGGGTTGTGCAGCGGAGAAAGGTATGCAGACGTCACATGATGCATGCGGGGGCGAAAATCACTAAGCTCTGAGCCCCAGGACGGGTTGTGTGGTCTTGGGAGGGCACCCTTTTCAACGAAGATGCCATACAGACTAGCATGGTCTCCTACCAGGTTGCCAAGCACGGACTCTGGGTGTCAGCTTTGGCCCCGTCTCAGCCTCCCCTCCCCAATCAGTTCCCTGAAAACCTCTCACTTGTGACTTTTTGGAATTTTCACTGCAACTGGCCTAGTGCAGGAGACACAGCTGTGGGCCTGGATGACCGGCCCGGGCTCCTCACTGGTCCATTTCCCAACCTACCCTTCGCTTGTTGCTAACAGAGGAAAGTTCTTTTTTTTTTTTAATTTTTAATTAAAATTTAATTAAATTTTAAATTAAACTAAAATTAAAATTTAATTTTTAATTAAAAAAAAAAACAGGTTCCATGCCCAGTGTAGAACCCAACTTGGGGCTTAAACCCATGACCCTGAGATCGAGACCTGAGCTGAGATCACGAGCCGGATGCTTAACTGACGGAGCCAGCCAGGCGCCCCAGGACAGAGGAACGTTTTTAAAGCTCAGCTCTGATCGTACCAAGAACAATCAATGGATCCCACTACATCTGAGGCCTCAGCCCTTTCCTGAGGTGACCCTGCCTTTGATGGAAACAAAGTCTCAGAATCCAGGAACGGGTGGGGGAAAGTTGTGGACAGAGCTCCCCCCCTCCCCAATCCCAAGATGTCAGGTGATGGTGAGTCCGACCCTTTCTGAGGGTCATCCAAGGAGGTTTGGGGATTGTCCTAGGGATCTTGGGAGCTGGTGGGGTCCTCTGGCCCTCAGTTTGCCCTTAAGGCTTTCACGGTCCGCCCTTGCAGCTTTTGGGGCCTCTTTGCCTTGCCCCTTCCACTCCAGCCTGGCAACCTGGCCCTTCTCCATCTAGTATGTCTCATGTGGGTCCCCAGAGTGGCCTCCATCTCCCCCCAACTTTTCTGTAATGCTAACTTATGTCCTCTCTGCAAAAACCTCCCCAGAATCTCTTGTTCCAGCCGCCCTTTGTCGGGATGGTCTGGGCCCACCCACGCAGACTTCCTGGGTGCTCAGAGTGGCCTTTCCTTGTCCTCTCCTGCCCTGATGGGGCCCCTCCAAGCCCGGGCGGTGGTTAGCTCCTCCTCAAGCACCCTTGCCCGAGCCCCGGGCACCACACCGGTCTGATCACAGCACGTGCAGAGACATCGCGGGGGCCTTGCTAACACGGAGAGGTAGCATTGGATAACAGGGATGATGGGGAACGGGAAAGTGCTCTATTTCCCCCACACCTCCTAACATAGTGTTTGCTTATCTACTGCATTTACAGCTTGTCTACCTACTAGGACTTCAGCTCTGAGAAGCCTTGTTATTTTCACTGGCGTATCTCTAATGCCTAAGTCAGTGCCTGGCACAAGAAGGTGGTCACAAGACACCTGCTGATCGAACGAAACTGAAGGAATGTGGGTGAGTTGGGAGAAGACAGGAGGTGGGTAAGTAGAAGATGAGTGAGGAGAGGGGAGGACGGGAGGAAGAGGGACAGGGGAGAGGAGGGCAGAAACTGACATATGCTGAATGCTTACAATACTCCTGGTGTAGTGCTCTTGTGCACGATTACCCAGGGCAAAAATACCTAAAATGCCTTAATTGCTATGTTAGGCACGGTGCTATAAACTTTACGTGGGTTTTCTCATTTAATCCACCCAACAACACCAGGAACTGGACACTGTGTCCCTCAATTTTCAGAGGAGGAAACGGATTGCGTGAAGTGCTTTGTCTCAAATAGCAGAGCCAGGATGGGAACCCTAGTCGGATCCTAAATCCAGGAAAGAAAGAAAAAAAAAAAAAACTGGAAGGAAAGGTGAGAACGGAATCGGGGTGGATGAGTCAGTAATCTCAGTTTGCGAGCCCTCAGGGAATAAGGTAGCCGGAGACGGGCCGAGCTCTTAGCCACCGCCTGCCAGAAATCGGCCCTCCAGGCCCCCGCCCAAGGTCCCGCCCGTGGGTCCCACCTCCCGAGTCCCGCCCCAAGGGCCCGCCTACCCCGGGCCCCAGCTTTTAGCACTCGCCCCCAGGTCCCCGCCCGAGGACCGATCGGTAGGCTCCACCTCCCCGGTAACCCACCTCCCGGGACCCCCCATCTCACTCACCTGCTTCCTGGATGTCCCCCCAGCCGGTAGCCCAGCAAGCCGCGCCGGGAGCGAAGCGGTGCGAGGCGCGCGGCAGGCAGACGGGCCGCACCGCGGGGCCCAGGCGGGCGGGCGAGGCCAGGCGCAGCAGAGCCAGGTCGGCGCCCAGTTCCACGCTGCTGTAGTTGTCCGGCACGAGGACGGCGGCCACCGCGCGGACGTGCGCGCCGTCCAGGGGCCCGTCCTGGGAGTGCACGCCCAGCAGTACCGACCACTCGGTCGCGGGCTCCAAGGTCCCGTTCCTGCGCCGAGGCCCAGGCGGGAGGGGGTTAGGTTGACCCTAAGACGGCGGGGGGGGGGGGGCGGGGGGAGGCTTAGAGGCCAGGGAGAAGGTGGGATCAGCGGGAACCCAGGAGGGGCGGGTCGGATCCGGATTTGGGGCTGGGGCGATCCAGGTTGAGATAGTTTCCCAAAAGGGTCAGGAGTGGATCTGATTTAGAGGCCACTGGACAGACGGAATTCAGATTTGGATAGTTGGTGGAGTGGTGGGGCGAGTCTGCAGGCGGCGTCAACCACATTCGGAACCAGGATGCCCCCGCAGAGGGGCGGGGAGACGGGCGCAGCTCGGTTCCAAGTTAGCGGTTGAATACACCGGTTCAAGCCGCGGGGCAGGCTTGGATTTTGGGGAGGGGTCGGACGTGGGAGAATACTCACGTCACGAAACAGTGAGCAGCCGAGAGCACCCAGGAAGGCGCGATGAGGGAGCCCCCGCAGATGTGGCCCCCATTCTGATGCAGGCTCACCTGCCACGGCCAGCGGCCTGGCTGTGCGTCTGAGCCCCCCACGATTCGGGCAGAGGGCTCAGGGCGACCGCAGTCTGCTATGGGGTACCATGGAGGTCATGGCCTGCCGGGTCCCTGACGCCACAGGTCCAGACAACTCAAGACAAGGCCCTGTCTCCCACCCGACTTCGGTTTGCCCCTCTGAACAAAGAACAAAGAGGACCTAGGCACTGCTTATTGTCCGGTAACTTCCACCTCCCTCCTCGCCCACTCAGACTTCACTTTCTTTAAGATCTGAGGAACTCCCGCTCTTCCTTACCTAGATCTTCAGGTTCCTCCCGTGTGGGACTGACAGCTGGGAGTTGGAGGGTAAAGAAAGGAAGGTACTGGTGAGTTCCAGCCCCTGACACTGCCCAGCCCCCATCTTCCTGTTCTTCATCTCCTACCCTCTACCTTTCCTTTCCCCAGTTCCCTGCTCTTTCAGACCCCCTGCCAACACCCACGCTACCCCTCCTGTCTTTTCTGCCTCCCACGTGACTTTCCCCCAGTCCAGCTGCCTTACCTGAGTCCTGGAAAGCTCCTGGGATGGGGCTGATGGCTGGAGAGAGGGAAGCAGGAAGAGGCTGGAGACGTACACTTTGATATCCCTCCCTGACCTCCTCCTCGCTAATCTTTACAGCTATTCCATCTCCCCAGGTCTCCCAGGGCCCCTTTCCCCTCCCTTCTGACACCTCACTCCCTCCTTTTTTCTGACGTCCTCCTCCCCTTCCTCCTCTGACACGCCACTACCCACACAGAACCCAGGAGTCCTGCTTTCCGGCTCCCCAGATACTAGGACCCAGGCCATCTTCTGTCCCCTGAAGTTACCGAGGATCACAAGTAGAAGGAGCAGGTGCTGGGACATGGCACATTTGAGTCGGCTGGAGGCACGGAGATGGGTGAAGGTCTGCTCCCAGCCACAGCACTGTCACTGCCGAGGCGGCCTGTGACACCTGATGGTCCCAGGAGCAGCCCCACCCTCCCTGGCTGGAGCCCATCTCTGGCAATCTGAGAGGATCTGGGGCTGGAAGGGGGAAGTAGGGAGCCTAAAGGCCCCACCCAGAGCCCTGTGAGCATCTCATGTCTCTGGAGGCCCAAGGTGGGGGTGGGAGGCAGATGTCCTAGCTCCAGGGCACTGTTGGGTGGGGGACGGAGGAGTGGAGAACCCTGTGGGCAAAGGTGGAAGGAGAGGACAGCCAGGTGCTGGGAAGCGGATGTACTGGGTCCATGGTGAGGCAAGGCTGTAGGTGAGTCCAGGCCCTTGGGACAGAGGAGGTGGCCCCTCGGTGGCGTGACTCACCTGAGACCTCACCTCTGTTCGGGGTGTGGCTTACCCCAAAGGCTTGGCCTTTTCTTCTCACACAGCTCTGGTTACTGGAGTTGCTGGCCAGGTCTGGGAAGGGAGCTCTAGGGAATTCAATCCCATCCCAACAAAAGGATCACAGATTCCGTCAGGTTGGGCAGGGCCAAGGATTCTGGGAGGGGGCTGGGCAGGCTGGCAAAGCCAAAAAGGACACCACCCTTTTCTGTGTTTTTGAGTACTATCACGTGTTGTCACTCTTTGTATGACCTTGGGAAAGTCACTCAACCCTTGAGTGTTTAGCAGTAGGAGGCCACTAAGAAACTTACAGTGACTCGAAGAGGAATCGAGGGGAGTTTCATGAGGGAACTGTTTACAGAGGTATAGGCAGGGTTAAGGGAAACCCACAAGGGATGGTGAAGGACCCTGGGGCTAGCAGTAAGGAGAGCCCTGCCCTGCCCTGCCCTGCCAGGAGAGGCAGAGAGAGGGAGCACATACTAGAAACAGAAAGGGAGAGCTGCAGCTGGTGGAGAGGGCTGACGGGATAGGAACTCCTTCAATGAGGGAATGCAACCTTTATCAACCTGTGGCTCAGCAGGGAGGGAGCTGGGAAATAAAAGTCTCCATCTCGCTTTCCTCCTACCCTCTGATCACCTGCCAGCTCCTCCCATCTTTGAAACTTCCCAGAAGCCAGAGTGATAGGGAGCCCATGATGTGGCCCATAAAGGGTCACTCTGGGGGAACAGATCAGGATGGAGAAGGGGTGGAGGAGAACGGAAATGGAGCGTCGCATATAGCTACACACAGGTTCCCCTGCTACCCATAAGTAGAACATTTCTCTGAAAACTTTGGGAAGTGGAAATGGCATAAAGCAAAGAAGCCATTACTATCAATTTATATGGAAAAGATTCTTAGCATTCCCAGATCCCAAAAATCACCTCTCTTAGGCTCTTCTTTCTTTTTGAAGATTTCATTTTTAAGTAATCTCTACATCCAGCGTGGGGCTCGAACCCACAACTCTGAGATCAAGTGTTGCACACTCCACTGACTGAGCCGGCCAGGTGCCTGTTTCTTAGGCTTTTCTGATACCTTAGGACGTATCTTGCTAACAAATGCACAATATAAATTGAGATCAAGCACAGAAGCTCGCACAGTTCAACGGTATGACAGCTTGCTTGCTGGGACTGAGTGTGGTTTCCAGGAAGGTAGATCTCAGGGTGCTTGCTGCCCCCATAACGGCTGCCTGAAAAACAAACCACTATTTTCCCTTTCCACCTTTCTTCGAGAAAGTGAAAATCCTCTGGATTTCTTTCAGTTAGCGAAAACACGTACTAACGTAGTCCTTTCCTGAAACCAAAGTAGCACCATGCGAACCCTTGAAAAGCAGGGGATACCTGTATATCTATTTTCTTATCAATACTATGGGCTAGTAATAATACACAACTCTATTAGTCCAGTTTCCCTAGAAAATGGAAGCCTGGGCAAGGCCCATGTGTTTGTGCTTCATTGAGAGATACGATCCCAGGGCAGCAAGAGCAGGGGAAAATGAGATGTGATTAGGAAGGGAGGAAATGCAAACACAGGGACCCAACAATCGACTGGAGTTCATTGATAAGCTTGCTAACCCTAGCTAGTCCACGGACACAATGAAGGTAAACTTGGAGGCAACAGCTTCAGACTAGTTAACACAATCCTGGAGTTTCAGTTTGTTTGTTTGTTTGTTTGTTTGTTTGTTTGTTTGTTTCAAGAAAGCTCTACGCCCAACGTGCGGCTGGAACTCGCAACCCTAAGATCAAGAGTCGAAATTCCTGGAGTTTCTAAGTCTCCCCGGACACTCATTTGCAGGCATTTGCCCCTCCAATGATGAAGACCCAGTCGTGTATACAACACACACTCAGAAAAAGGAGGCAATGGGCAATCAAAGGCGGGAAAGAAGAGAGAGGGTGTAGGTTGGTTAAACCAAAACATGGTGCCATGAACACCCTCACCTACCCTGTTTGCTGCAATTCCGTAGTTCTCAAACATTTCGGTTTCAGGACCTCCTTACGCTCTTAAATATTATTGAGGGATCCAAAGAGTTTTTGCTCACGTGGGTTATATCTATCAGTATTTACTGCCTTGGAAATGAAAACTCAGAGACACTTAAAATTACTTATTAATTCGCTAAAAAATTAGTCTGTTACATGTTAATGAGGGTAACATTTTTTAAGAAAACGATAAAAAAAATAGTGAAAAGAATGACATCGTTTTTGAAAGTGAAAAGCGCAGATGTTTTTGCAAACCTCGCTGGTGTCTGGATGACTAGACTACGGCTGGATTCTCAGATCCGCTTTTGCAGCCAGCCTTCTGGAATATCCCTAGTCAAGTAGCCTTTGGAAACCTGTATGGTACACTTGACATCATGAAAATAGTTTTGGCCTTGGGCAGCCCTTGAAAGGGTTTTGGAAACCCTTTCAGGAGTTCCCAGGTGAGGGGCGCCTGGGTGGCTCAGTCGATTAAGTGATTAAGCGGCTGCCTTCAGCTCAGGTCAGGATTCCAGGGTCCTGGGATGAGCCCCTCGGGAGTGGGTTGGGGTGTCTTTCCTCAGCGGGGAGTCTGCTTCTCTCTCTCCTTTTGCCTGCCGGTCCACCTGCTTGTTCTCTCTCTCTCTGTCAAATAAATAAATAAATACATCTTAAAAAAAAAGGAGTTCCGACACTATATTTGAGCACTGCTGCTCTAAGACAATAATTTTTTAAGTAGATGATATCCAGTGTGGGTCTTGAACTCAAGATCCTGAGATCAAGGGTCACGTGATCTACTGGAGCCAGCCAGAAACCCCTAAGGCAGTAATTCTTTTTTTTTTTTTATTAATAATGATTTTTTATTATATTATGTTAGTCACCATACAGTACATCCCCGGTTTTCGATGTAAGGCTCGATGATTCATTAGTTGTGTATAACACCCAGTGCACCCTGCAATATGTGCCCTCCTTACTACCCATCACCGGTCTAGCCCATTCCCCCACCCCCCTCCCCTCTGAGGCCCTCAGTTTGTTTCTCATAGTCCATAGTCTCTCATGTTTCATTCCCCCTTCTGATTACCCCCCCTTTCTTTATCCCTTTCTTCCCCTACTGATCATTCTAGTTCTTATGTTCCATAGATGAGAGAAATCATATGATAGTTGTCTTTCTCTGCTTGACTTATTTCACTTAGCATTATCTCCTCCAGTGCCGTCCATGTTGTAGCAAATGTTGAGAACTCATTCTTTCTGATTGCTGAGTAATATTCCATTGTATATATGGACCACAACTTCTTAATCCAGTCATCTGTTGCAGGGCATCTCGGCTCCTTCCACGATTTAGCTATTGTGGACATTGCTGCTATGAACATTGGGGTGCATATGGCCCTTCTCTTCACTACGTCTGTATCTTTGGGGTAAACACCCAGTAGTGCAATGGCTGGATCATAGGGTAGCTCAATTTTTAACTTTTTAAGGGACCTCCACACGGTTTTCCAGAGTGGCTGTACCAACTTGCATTCCCACCAACAATGTAGGAGGGATCCCCTTTCTCCACATCCTCTCCAACAATTGTTGTTTCTTGTAAGGCAGTAATTCTTAACCCTTTCTCCAACTCAGTAGATCTGAGAAATAGGACCTGCTCCTTTAAATGTGCGGATGCCAAATGAACGCACCTTTCAGAATCCCTAAAAGTAAGAAAGTTTTATTTGAGCGCAAGTTAGGACGGCTGCCTGGGAAACGCGGTCATCACAGGGAAGAAAGTGCTCCAGAGAGCGAACCGTTCTTCCAGGGTCATATACTTTTTTGTATCTTATAAAAGTCAAAAGATTCTAGATGAACGTAGAGGCAGGAATCGTAAGTTTTAATGTCAAGGAATACAGGGCGTAGGAGCATCGAACAAATCTTGAGGATAAGATGGCTTCCCTTTAGCTACTCATTTACAACGTATGCTTGGTGGGCCATACGTCAGGCTTTTGGTGTTTTGTTTTAATCTTTATAAAGATTTTACTTTTTAAGGAATCTTTTTTTTTTTTTAAGATTTTATTTATTTATTTGACAGAGATAGAGACAGCCAGCGAGAGAGGGAACACAAGCAGGGGGAGTGGGAGAGGAAGAAGCAGGCCCACAGCGGAAAAGCCCGATGTGGGGCTCGATCCCATAACGCCGGGATCACGCCCTGAGCCGAAGGCAGACGCCCAACCGCTCTGCCACCCAGGCGCCCCGGAATCTTTTTTTTTTTTTCATTTTATTTATTTATTTAACACAGATAGAGACAGCCAGCGAGAGAGGGAACACAAGCAGGAGGAGTGGGAGAGGAAGAAGCAGGCTCATAGCAGAGGAGCCTGATGTGGGGCTTGATCCCATAACTCTGGGATCACACCCTGAGCCGAAGGCAGACGCTTAACCGCTGTGCCACCCAGGCGCCCCAGACTTTTTAAGGAATCTTTACGTCCAATGCAAGGCTCGAACTCACAAACCTGAAATCAAGAGTCACATGCTCAGGGTGCCTGGGTAGCTCCGTCGGTTAAGTTTCCAATTCTTGATTTCAGCTGTGGTCACAATTTCGGGGTTCTGAGCTTGAGCCCCACATCAGGCTCTGCGCTCAGTGGGGAGTCTGCCGGAGATTCTCTCTCCCTCCCCTGTCCTCTCTTGCTCTTTCTCGCTCTTAAATAAATAAATAAATAAATAAATAAATATTTTTTTAAAAGGAGTTGTTTATTTATTTGAGAGAGAGAGAGAGAGAAAACTTGAGCGGGGTGTGGGGCAGAAGGAGAGGGAGAAGCAGGCTCCCTGTTGAGCAGGGAGCCTGATGCGGGACTCGATCCTAGGCCCCCGGGATCATGACCTGAGCTGAAGGCAGATGATGCTTCACCGACTGAGCCACCCAGGCGTCCCAGTAAATAAATCTTAAAAAAAAAAAAAAAAAAAAGAGTTGCATATTCTGCCGGCTGAGTGAGCCAGCCAAGTGCTCCCCGGCTTTTAGTTTAAGTGAAGCTTACGTAGTCATGCTGACTTAGAAAGAAATGTAGGGGTGCTTGGGTGGCTCAGTTGGTTGAGTGTCTGCCTTCGGTTCAGGTCATGATCTTGGGGTCCTGGGATGGAGCCCCGCGTCAGGCACCCTGCTCAGCAGGGAGTCTGCTTCTCCCTCTCCCGCTGTCTGCCCCCCCCACTCCTGCTCACACACACACACACACTCTCTCTCTCAAATAAATAAATAAAATCTTAAAAAAAAAAGAAAGAAATCTAAAATGGTTCCCTTACATATCAGGCCTTTAGAGAGTTTTGTCTGTCCTCAAATAGCACAGTGGCTCACCAAAGCAAGGGATCTTGTGGGAGGAAGGGGGAACACTTTCCTCTAGGGAGGCAGATTGAAATTTCTTATTTCTTTTTCTTTTTTCTTTTTTTAAAGATTTTATTTATTTATTCGACAGAGATAGAGACAGCCAGCAAGAGAGGGAACACAAGCAGGGGAGTGGGAGAGGAAGAAGCAGGCTCTTAGTGGAGGAGCCTGATGTGGGGCTCGATCCCACAACGCCGGGATCACGCCCTGAGCCGAAGTCAGACGCTTAACCGCTGTGCCACCCAGGCGCCCCCAGATTGAAATTTCGGGGGGGGGGTGCAAGTACAGTTTGCGAAAGCTGCCCCCGGGGGGATTCTGGTAGTTCTCCCAGCCCAAGATGTGTTTGCTTGGGAACCACTGCTCTAAGCTTCCTAACAGCCAACAAACACAAAGAGGGAAACCCAAGCAGAGTCTCTCTTCCAGGTACCAGGCAGAAAATAATTTTCTCCTGCAGGTTCTAATGGAGAGAAAAGTTGTGAATGAAGTCGTCCTCGATAACACCATTACGGCAAAAGCATCAAAGAGTGTCACGAGGTTGATTTTTATCGTGCTGCTAATGGCAGCCAATAACACCATAATCAAACCACAAGTCAATAAAATAATTACATGGTGGTTGCCTCTGGGTAAGAGAAGCAATACAGACACACACAGTTCTCTGCTGGTCTGATCAGTGGATGGGGAAATCACAGATCATTTTCTATTGGCGATGAAACAATTATCATACGATTCATGGCTTCAAACTACACAAACTTGTTATCCAATAATTCTGAGGGTTAAAAATCTGACAAGGGTCTTGCTGGGCTAACGTCACCGTGGGTGTCAACGGGGCTGAGTTCCTTCCCGGCGGCCCGAGGGAGAGCCCATTTCCTTGCCTTTTCAGCTGCTAGAGGCTGCTCTCGTTCTTTCGCTCCAGGCTCCCTTCCTCCATCTTCAGAGCCAACAAGCTTACATCTCTCTGGCCTTCTCTTTTATATAAAGCCCAGCATGGGGCTTGAACTCACGACCCTGAGATCAAGAGTCAGTCGCCCTACGGACTGAGCCAACCAGGCGCCCCTCTCTGACCTTTCATCTGTCTTCTCATCTTTCTGTCTGACCAAACCAGGGAGGGTTCTCTGAGTTTAAGGATTCGCATGATTAATGGGCCCACCTGGATAATCTATGATTCACTCTCCATCTAAAGAGCCATACTCTCCAGGGGCGCCTGGGTGGCACAGCGGTTAAGCGTCTGCCTTCGGCTCAGGGCGTGATCCCGGCGATCAGGGATCGAGCCCCACATCAGGCTCTTCTGCTATGAGCCTGCTTCTTCCTCTCCCACTCCCCCTGCTTGTGTTCCCTCTCTCGCTGGCTGTCTCTATCTCTGTCAAATAAATAAATAAAATCTTTAAAAAAAAAAAAAAAAAAAAATAAAGAGCCATACTCTCAATTACATCTACAAAGTCCTTTTTGCCTGTAAGGTAAAATATACTTTACAAATAAATAAGTAAATAAATAAAATGTTAAAAAAAAAAGAAAATTGGCGGTATTGACTAAAGCTAAATGCATACTTGTATTATGATTCCAAGATACTTCTAGGATTAGACAACAAGAGACACGAGTGCACCGAAAGACATGAGCGTAGCACGGTGCCCACGGCAGCTTTATTCCAAGAGCCAAAACCCAGGAACAGCATAAATGTCTAATAACAGGAAAACTGACAATTTATACCACAACTTATTATTGTGGTACGCTGATAAAATGGAATGCTATGCAGCCATAAAAAAGAATTACTGACCCGTGCGACAACACGGATGAATCTCCCAGAAATTATGTTCACCGACAAGAAGTATCATAGTCTATGACTCCGATTATATGCAACTTAAGAATAGGGCCCCTGGGTAGCTCAGTCGGTTAAGTGTCTGCCTTTGGCTCAGGTCATGATCCCAGGGTCCTGGGATCGAGTCCCCCATCGGGCTCCCTGCTCAATGGGGAGTCAGCTTCTCCCTCTGCCTCTGCCCCTCCCCTCCCTGCTCCCCCTGCCCCACTCGTGCCCTCTTCCTCACTCTCTGTCTCAAAAAAATAAATAAAATCTTAAAAAAAAAAGAACAAACAAAACTACTGGATCGTGATGGAAGTCAGAATAGTGGTTACCTCTGTGGAAATACTGACCAGGAAGGAATACAAAGGAACTTGCTAGAGTGCAGGAAAGTTCTATATCTTGATCTAGGTGGTTGCAAACACAAATGCCACATTTCATTAAGCCGAACCTTTAAGATTAGTACATTCTAGGCACTTTACTATATGGTCATTACACCTGAATGAAAAGAGACAAAACCCATTTTGCAGGTAAACGAATTCCAGGGTCAGTTAAGGATAAGGAACTGAACCAGATCCAAAATGCTTTCCTAGACCACAGACTTTGCTAGAAGGTGAAGCATGTCATCAGATACACCAGAGATATGTAGTTTCTGAAAGTTTAGCCAAAATAACGAGACCCTTTAGCAATTGGAGAAACAATAAAAGCATGCTTAAGCAAAGTTGTTGCTATTACATTCCTGATAAAAAAGATAATTTCTTTTAAAAAAAATTTGGTAACAGCTTACTTATTTTCTGAATTGGCCTTCTCAGATTATCACTGACCTAGAAAAAAAGACATCCTTCAGATAATCCTTTAAAAATATTGTTTCTCTTGTCTGTCAATTACTTCTCAATAAAACTGGAAAATATTGTTTCTTTCAGCCAAGCTTTTGAAAGGTGCTGAATGGAGGGAGCAGGAGACTGTTTCATAGGTTAAGGGCAGAGCTGCGTATGTGTCACAGAAGTTGCGGTGGGCCAGCATTGCATCTTCTTGCCAAGAGAGAATGTGCACAAATGGGAACTTACTCCACTTCTGGTCAGGGCTGCTCTGTGATCTGCGCGCAGGACCATATGTCTCCTCAGAGAAGAGTCTGGAATGTCTGCTCTAATGCACCCCAGAATGGGTGCCGTTACGGAGCAAGCCTGCAAATATTTCAGTCTAGAAAACGTTAAAGCAGATGTGACCCCTCGTAAGGTTACTAGATAAAGCAGAGGATGTTCAGTTCAACCTCCCGTAATCAATGAATAATTGTTTTTCTATAACTACGTCCCTTGCAATATTTGGGATATTCTTCTACTAAAAGATAATTTGTGTTTATTAAGATTGAGATTTAATTGGGTGTCCTGGATTTTTATTTGATAAATCTGGCAACCCTATGACCTTGGCCACAATATTGTCTTGCTAAGTTGCTGTGTTGTCGCCTCTGCTTGGAAAAATGAGACTTTCGGGAGTGGGTTCCAAAGTAACTTGAGGTAGGGTCTAACATGCACTGTCTATGTTACTTGATGGACTGATCCTCTGAATGGGGATATTTGAGAAATCGCTGATGAAAGTTGAGGACATATTGACTCCCTTCTGTAGGAGAAGCCTAGTTAACTGGTAGGACCGAGACGAGCCTCCTAGTGCTCCCCCTTGTGACGTGAAGAGTAACTGCTCCTCCCGTTTGACGGGGAGACACCAGCACCACCTGCTTCCATCACCTGATCTCCAGGGACCATGCTCACCAGGAGTCTCCCAACCTTTCTCTCAATATAGCCCCTGAGCAGCTGAGGCGTATTGGAGCCAGAAATTGCCCCAGGAGGTGCCTGGGTGTCTCAGATGGTTAAAAGTCGGCCATTGGCTCAGGTCATGATCTCCCGGTCCTGGGATGGAGGCCATCGTTGGGCTCTGGGTTCTGCAGGGAGCCTGCTTGTGCTCTGTCTGTCTCTCTAAAATGAAGAAATAAAACAAAAATCTTAAAAAAAAATGGGGCGCCTGGGTGGCGCAGCGGTTAAGCGTCTGCCTTCGGCTCAGGGCGTGATCCTGGCGTTGTGGGATCGAGCCCCACATCAGGCTCCTCCGCTATGAGCCTGCTTCTTCCTCTCCCACTCCCCCTGCTTGTGTTCCCTCTCTCGCTGGCTGTCTCTATTTCTGTCAAATAAATAAATAAAATCTTTAAAAAAAAATCTTAAAAAAAAAAAAGAAAAAAGAAATTGCCTCAGGTCTCAGTACTTTGGTCTCAAATGAGCAGCCCTACTTTAAGAGTACCTCACTTTATTTTTTTTAAGGTTTATTTATTTTAGAGAGGGGGGAGGGGTGGAGGGAGAGGGAGAATCCCAAGCCGACTTCCTGCTGAGTACAGAGCCCGGTGCTGGGCTCGATCCCACGACCCTGAGATCATGACCTGAGCCGAAATCAAGAGTTGGTTGCTCAACCGAATGAGCCACCCAGGTGTCCTAAGAGTACCTCAGTTTAGTGAGATGTGTTAAAGGCCATTTGGAGGGTGGTTCTTGAGACACAGAGAGAATGATCTGGTTGGTGTCTGGGATGGAGACCCTCTGCCTCCGAGGAGAGCAGATGTGGGCTTCTCCTGCACAAAATGGATGAGTGTGGCTGGGCCAGTGCAGTCCCTGCGGGTGAGACAGGAGACCAGGAGAGGATGGAGGTGAGGGCAAGATTTTTGAGAAGCAGCTAGAAGCAATAGGGCCCTGACTTGGAGGCCTGAGCCAGGAAGCTTTCTGGACTCCTCTGGTCCACAGGGGGCATGGGGCATGGTAGGAGCTCGGATATTCATACCACAGCCATTATTTCTCCTGTGGGTGGTTTTTGTTTTCTGAATTCTAAACATCTCAAATGAGTGTATGAGGGGGCCCTTGGCTGGCTTGGTGGGTAGAGCATGGGACTCTTGATGTCAGGGTGGTGAGTTCAAGGCCCACGTTGGGCCTAGAGTTTATAAATAAATAAATAAAATGAGTGTATGAGGAAGAAAGCTGTAGATAACAGAAACCCATTCAGACTATCTAACTATAGGAACACATTCATTGTTATCAGGATATCGAGGGTTTCTCATTGAATCTCAAGAGATCTCAAGGGGCTAGAGCTACGTGTGCTGGACTTCTAAACCTGTACTGTCCACTACAGAGGTCACTAACCACATGTGGCTGCTAAAATTAAAATTAAGGTTGATTAAGCAGAAATTGAAATTCATTGCCTTAGGCACACTAACCGCATTGCAAATGCTCAATAGCACGTGTTGGTGTAGAGATCACTTAAATAAAAAATAAACTTTATGGGGTACCTGGGGGGCTCAGTCGATTAAATGTCCGACTTTTGGTTTCTGCTGAGGTTGTGATCTCCAGGTCATGAGATTGAGCCCCGCGTAGGACTCTGCGCTCAGTGTGGAGTCTGCTTGTCCCTCTCTCTGCCCCCTAAAACAAATAATTTTTTAAAAAACTTAAAAAGAGGGGCGCCTGGCTGGCTCAACTGTTAAGTGTCTGCCTTCGGCTCGGTCATGATCCCAGGGTCCTGGAATCAAGCCCCGCATCGGGCTCCTTGCTCGGCGGGAAGCCTGCTTCTCCCTCTCCCAATCCCCTTGCTTGTGTTCCCTCTCTCGCTGTCTGTCTCTGTCAAATAAATAAATAAAATCTTAAAAAAAAAACTTAAAAAGATAAATAAATTTAAAAAAATCTTCTGTGGCTCCTCAAAGCTCTTCTAATTAAATCGCGCTCCTTAATATGGCTTGCAAAGCCCAGAAGAAAGGTCCTTGAGGACTTTTTCTTTCTTTCTTTTTTTTTTTTTAAAGATTTTTTATTTTTATTTATGTGACAGAGAGACAGCCAGCGAGAGAGGGAACACAGTAGGGGAGTGAGAGAGGAAGAAGCAGGCTCCCAGCGGAGGAGCCCGATGTGGGACTCGATCCTGGAACGCCGGGATCACGCCCTGAGCCGAAGGCAGATGCTTTAACGACTGCGCCACCCAGGCGCCCCATTGAGTCCTTTTTCTAATATCATACTATCAGCCATTTTGAAAGACACAAACTCACTTCCCTGGCAAG
The DNA here is from genome assembly GCF_024610735.1 of Ursus americanus. Classification (NCBI taxonomy): domain Eukaryota; kingdom Metazoa; phylum Chordata; class Mammalia; order Carnivora; family Ursidae; genus Ursus; species Ursus americanus. The sequence goes on along the minus strand of NC_142128.1, from coordinate 16,149,981 downwards.
TTCTTGGTCCAGAACTATTGACTCAAGCGGGGCTGATCAGGGTGTTAGAATGGATGGTGGCCCTGCCCTCTGATAGATCATTATTTCTCATAGTTCTTTACAGAGGAGCACCTGCTTTGTATCTTGGTTTTGGAATTGGGTTAGCTCCTTTGGTAGTTGACCTTTCCTGGAAGTGATCTTAAATTTCTGATCACTAAAGTCCACTGCCTGGGTTAGGTTAGTACGCAAACCGTCTAGGGTATGACAGCTGATTTGTACTTAGCCCCAATCAGCTCGTAGAAAAAACTATCATTTTTTGCTGGGGATCATTCCACAGAGGCGATCCCTTAGGAGATTTGGCTCTAGCCAGGGATCTCCAACTTGATTTTTACCCTGCTTTCGGGTAGATTTTTATAATAGACTGTAGTTCAGTGGTTTTAATTCTAATTCAGGAGTAGGCAAACTGGCCCTCCGGCCAAATCCAACCATCAACCTCTTTTTGTAAGTAAAGTGTTATTGTAACCCAGCTTCTCCCATTCATTTGTCTATGGCCTCTGGCTGCATTTGTGCTACAAAGGCAGGGTTGAGTACTTGTGACAGAGACCTTTACAAAGCCTAAAATATTTCCTATCTGCACTTTACAGAAAATGGTTCATTGACTCTTGTTCCAGATGGTCAACTCGTGGACCAAATTCCCATTTATTTATTTTTGTTATTTTACTTTATTTTATTTTTTATTTTTTTTAAAGATTTTATTTATTTATTCGACAGAGGTAGAGACAGCCAGCGAGAGAGGGAACACAAGCAGGGGGAGTGGGAGAGGAAGAAGCAGGCTCATAGCAGAAGAGCCTGATGTGGGGCTCGATCCCACAACACCGGGATCACGCCCTGAGCCGAAGGCAGACGCTTAACCGCTGTGCCACCCAGGCGCCCCTATTTTTGTTATTTTAAAGATTTTATTTATTTATTTGAGAGAGAAAGAGAGAGAGACAATCTGAAGCAGACCCTGTGCTGAACACAGAGCCCGACTGGGGCTCGATCCTATCACCATGAGATCGTGTACCGAGCTGAAATCAAGAGTTGGCTGCTTAACCAACTGAGCCACCCAGGTGCCCCTCACATTATATCGTTTCTAAAGATCATCCATGAATAAAACAAAGCTCGCCAAAGTTTGAAACAGCTTTTTTAGCTGAACGTGTTTGACAGAAGAAGAAATTCACTGGGAGGTTTGCTGAGTGGGAGAGGTAGAGAGTTTTGAGTATTAGGAAGGGGTTTTTATGGTAATATGCTAATTAAGAATGAAACCTGAACACTTTGGGTAAAATGGAAAGAATCCATAGGTCTGACCCAGTTGGTTAAAACAAGGCCCATTGTTCATCGGTCAGGAAGGAGTTTTCAATTCGGTCCCATAAGGGTCTGGCATTGGGAAGTCACTCAAAGTTCACACCTGCTTATTAGCTCTACTGGTCGGAACCAGTTGTGATGAAACACAATATTCAGTTTTGCTATCTGTTAGACAAGTATTGCTCTAATGGAAATCTTCCCTTTTAAGAGATACACCTTGGAGCCCCTGGAGGACTCAGTCAGTAGAGCATGTGACTTTTGATCTCGGGTCATGAGTTCGAGCCCCAGGTGGGGATAGAATTTACTTAAAAAAAAGAAAAAAAGAGAGATACACCCTAAGTATGTTTCCTGCCTATTTCAATATACTATTTGAGATTGCGAGTGTGAGAACAGACCGAAACAAAAAAGAAGGGGGAAGATGGTGATAGCTATGCCTTTCCCTCTTTCTTGCTAATCAGACCCCAGTTTTGTTCAGCCACCGGGTGGGCAACAATATGTTCACGGATGTAGGTTTCCTACATTCTGCCCAGGAGTACATAATGATGATTCTGAGCCCCTTTGGGTTAACACTGCTCCCCTTTACCAGAAATCGGTCAAATTCTGACCCATGGAAAGTCTGCTGGGGCTTCTGAGAAAGACTTTCTTTCCCTATTGAAAAGAAAAATCTTTTCAAGGAGAAAGGATCATTTTCACAGGGAAGGATTGTACTTCCCGGCCCCCTGCCTTGTGGTTAAGGAGAGCCATGTGTCTAGTTCCGGCCAATGAGTTGTGAATGGAAATGAATGTACAACTACTGGACCAAAGCTTTAATTCAGAGACCTCTGGTGCTTGCTTTTTCTCCCTCAGTCCAGTAACCGGCAACGTTCGGCCCCATTATGAGGATGCTGCCGTGCAGAGATCTCAGTAGACGTAAAGCATAAGCAAGAAGTAAACCCATGTGTGTTAAACTACTGAGATTCTGGGGTTGTTTATTACTATGACATAATAATCGAGTCCAGCAGTTCTCAAAGTGAGGTCTGGGAACCTCTCTGGGTTCTCAAGGGCTTTTAGAGGGGCTGTAAGATCAAAACTATTTTCAGAAAAATACGAAGAGGTCATTTGCGTTTTTCACTCTCTGGAGTTTTCCAGATAACGTGTAATGATAATTAAAAATTGATCAGTTTCTAATATGGTAACTGTAGATAGCGGTAACCTACATGAAGAAAAACTTTCTTCTTTCTTCCTTTCCCTACTTTCTTTTCATATAAATCTACATTTCCCCCAAATATTTGGTTTATGACATGTCTTATCACACAAAAGTATATCTTTAAATTACTGTGCTATCAAGAGCTTTGTATGTTACCCATTGGGGAGCATCTTTGCCCATTCCGCTTTGGGCTTCTGAAGTACCAACATAATTTACAAGCAGAGTAGCTGGCCAGCACAGCTGTGGAAGCAGGTGCAACGGTCCCTGTGGCCTGTGCATCCTGAAACAGCCCCTGTAGCGTGCAGGACCCAGTGGTGCTCCCAGCTGGCCTGTCTGACACTTCCGGCCATAAGGTCCCCAGCATGCCAACTGGAATCCACACTGTTGGAACCTAATTTTTAAAATAAAAAAAAAAATAAAGTAATAATAATAATAAATAAAAATTGTTTAAATTATTTATTTAGTTAGTTTTAAAGATTTTATTTATTTATTTGAGAGTGGGGAGTGGGGGGAGAACACAGAGAGAGAGGGAGAGAGAGAAGCAGACTCCCTGCTGAGCAGAGAGCCTGACACGGGGCCAGATCCCAGGACCCTGAGATCATGACCTGAGCTGAAGACAGATGCTTCACTGACTGAGTCACCCAGGCGCCCCTGGAACCTAATTTTATATTATTTGACTTATAATATCATAGGCCCTCTCTGTTCCAGGAAGTTTCCTTGTTGTTCCTTTCCCTACATTAAGGGGGGATCAGCTTACATCCCCGTGTTTTATTTTTCCATGTCTAAGTCCTTCTTCCTCTGTTCAACATCAAAACATGTTTTGTCTTCAGGCCTGTGCCCATTTGCCCCCTGTGTTTCCTGAGCACAGAGATTAAAGAGTAAAGGTTTTACTACTCAGATATTTTAGAAGGTAAAGTAAGGGGCATCTCCGTGGCTCAGTCAGGCAAGGTCTGACTCTTGATTTTGGCTCAGTTCATGATCTTGGGGTTGTGGGATCAAGCCCCATCTGGGGCTCCAGGCTCCATGAAGTCTGCTTGAAATTCTCTCTCCCTCTGACTCTCTCGGTTTCTCAAATGAAATAAACAAATAAAATATATAAAAAAAAGAAGGTTTGGGGCGCCTGGGTGGCACAGCAGTTAAGCGTCTGCCTTCGGCTCAGGGCGTGATCCCGGCGTTCTGGGATCGAGTCCCACATCAGGCTCCTCCGCTATGAGCCTGCTTCTTCCTCTCCCACTCCCCCTGCTTGTGTTCCCTCTCTCGCTGGCTGTCTCTATCTCTGTCGAATAAATAAATAAAATCTTTAAAAAAAAAAAAAAGAAGGTAAAGTAAAAGTCTGAATTATTGAGAATTACTAGGTAAAGCAGGTCCCGTGCATCTATTTGCTTTTGGTAATAATTAAATAGCTCAGACCAAAGCTGGAACAAAGGTATCTTTGGGGCGCTTGGCTGGCTCCGTCAGTAGAACACGTGACTCTTGATCTCTGGGTTGTGAGTTTGAGCCCCACGTTGGGTGTAGGCATCCTAGATCACCCTGAGGTTTTCCTGATAAGTTCCAATTACTCACTGGTATTTGGGTGTATTCCAAGGCGTATTACGTTCCTTAGGTCACACCACTGAATAAGAGTTCTGGAAACGAATTCAAGATTATTCAGGAAAACTCTCACCCAGGGAGTTTACTTGAACCATGTCAACGTAAATACTATGAGTGGTCTTAGACCAGTAGAAGGAAGCTCTGAAATACAGAAACTCTGGTAAATTACAAACCCATTAACTCCCCTACATTTGGGTACATTTTGATACGATTATCAGCAAATTTCCACACGATTTTGGTACGGTCCAGAGGGTTTTGCCTATTGCCATAGAAAAGTAGTGAATAATAATTACATTGAGCAGGGGTATGTTATTTTTCTCTGTGGGCTAAAATAAACGATAGCTGTATCTCCAATCTTACACTCTCCTACCACAGGGAAGAAACGCATCTTCCACTAAAAATTACTAAGGCCAAATTTACCCCTAAAAATGTCTTCTTATTTCAGTAAGGACCATCAGGTAAGAAAATGTCTGAAACGAGAAGCAAATCCTCCAGTTTATTATGCCATGTTTTTCAGACTTATTTTTTCAGACAAAATTCCTAGGTTATCTCATATGAAGCTTTCATTAAAGAAAGGAGTTGCGAAATTCTCTGGTTTCTAATCAGTTAAAGGTAGGAGCCTTAGGACAAAATTCTTTTTTTTTTTGAAATTTTTTTCAAAATTCTTAACAACAACCACATCAGACAAACAACTGTTTCGTGGGAAACAGAAAAAGCCGTTGTGGAAATTGCCAGGGGTGTTCTTCTAGGCGTGGGCGTGTATCTGTCTGCGACTTTTTGGTGTGTGCAGTCTTTTCAGGCTCATCTTGGTGGCCCATCTGATTTCAGAGACTTACTAGGGAGAAAAAAAATCATATAAACTATCTCACTGATTTGTTTTCCTTTTTTTTTTTTTGTAAGATTTTTTATTTATTTGAAAGGGAGAGACAGCAGGAGCAGGGAGAGAGGCAGAGGGAGAGGGAGAAGCAGACTCCCCGCTGAGCAGGGAGCCCGATGTGGGGCTCGATCCCAGGACCCTGGGATCATGACCTGAGCTGAAGGCAGACGCTTCACTGACGGAGTCACCCAGACGCCCCCATTTGTTTTACTTTTTAAAATAACACTCCTAGGGGCCCTTGGGATCCAGCCCCTGCATCAGGCTCTGCACTCAGGTCAGAGTGTGCTTGTCCCTCTTCCTCTGTCCCCCGCCTCCCTGATCTCCAGCACTGTCTCGCCAAATAAATACGTACAGACATAAAATCTTTAAAACAAAATAAATAGAATGTCACTCCTAGAAAATTTAAAGTACGCAAAGGGATCACACTGCTCTAGATGGTTCTCTTGAGACAGCCATTCAAAAAAAAAGTTTTCATATTTGTAGTTTTCCTTTTAGTTGCCCTGCAGAGAAAGTCAGAACTCTTCTCTATAGTTTTACTTCTATCTTCCTGTCAAAATAAGCAAATGAATCTGAAGTATATATATTTTTGGCATGTGAGGGTTCAAATTTTTGCATGAGCAAGTTAAGCATAAACAAGTTTTGTCAGATTCTTTTGCAGATTTGTCAGGAAGCCCCTATACTTCTACTCTTGCTTGGCCCTTCTTCTTTTTCCTTTGTCTGTAGAGCTGAAGGCCTTCGGGTGCCAGGTCCTTGAGAAAGGCACTGATGCTGGAATGCCACCAGAGCGTTTCATGTTCCGTCTTTCACGAACCAGGTACCAGAATTTGGGGTTGCCCCATTTGTTCCCCTGGGACATCTAACCCATTTGGAAGTGATTGTGGCACAATGATGGGACAGTTTCCCACTGTCCCCAGACTCCTTACCCCGTGTCTGTTCAGTTTCCTGGCCCTGCCTCTGGGGAGGCCTTGCCCGTCCTGCTCAGACCTGGTGACCTGTGTGACCCTTGACCAGCTGGTGCAAGCAGCTTTTCTCTTAGCGCAGCCCAATTATCTGCCCAGGATTTACTTTCCCAGCTCTGTTTACCGTGACAACCTGTCCTAGAGACAGAAAACCTGAGGCGGGAGGGCATGGGGGCACGTCCTATCCTGCCCAAGGAAATAATAAAGCAGTTATTTCTTTCTCGAAGCCATATATCTTGAAGGATAGGTGAGAGAGAAAAGGGCATTTATTCATGCCTACTGTGTTCCAAGCCAAGTTACAGATGATTTGCAAATGGAAATACCATTTGATATTCATAATTGATCTACAAGGGTCACTTTCTTCTATTCCTGTTTTGAGTGATATGAAGTAGCAGAGTCTTTTCATGCTTTGAGGCCTCTGCTTAGGATGGTGTAGGTCTTGTCCTACAGAACAGCTAATCGGGGCTGAGTGATACTCAGCTCTTGGGGTGCCTGGCTGGCTCAGTCAGTAGAGTGTGCAACTTGTGATGTCAGGGTTGCGAGTTCGAGCCCCAGATTGGGAGTAGAGATTACTTAAAAAAAGAGAAAAAAATTTTTAAAAAATGAAGAAAGAAAGAAGTTCAGCTCCTGCTCCTTTCCCCAAGCCTTGAGCCCTGCATCGGCTGCACTGGCCTGGAGGAAGGGATGCCTTTCTCCACTTAGCACTGCAGGCTGGAAGTGGCCCAGGCCTGGCCTAATGCCAGAATACCATCCGTCCACATGTGCCTCAGGCTCAGTAAACACTCCCGAGAAGAGGGACATTTTCAGCTCTCCCTTCTGGGCCTTGCAGACAGGGACCCAGCCAAAGTGCAAGGCCAGGACAAGAACTCAGTCAAGCTGTCTCCTCCCTCCTGTTCTTGCAGGTCTTGGGCTGGGAAATCCTTTTTCGGCTGGTAAACTCCCACCTGAAATGTCATCACCTCAGGGAAGGCTGACCCAGGGCGTTCTGCTCACTGTAAAACTGGTCACTCCTCCCACCCAGGTGGTCCCACCCTGTAACATCCTTTTACCCCCTTGCTGTGCTGTTTTGTAAGAGTCAATTTCTTTTTTGAATTGGTCAATATGCATTCATAGGAAGAAATTCAAATATAAAAGAGGACCCAGGGAAAAGTGAGTTTCCTTCATACACTTGACCCCAAGTTTCTCAGATTCCTTCCCCAGAAATAACCACTGTCACTAGTTCTTCTCTTCCAGAAATTTTACGCGTAAAGACACACATATATATATATCGGTTATTCACGCCCCCCCTTTAAAACCCAAATAATAGCATAGTACACACCTTGTCCAGCAACTTGCTCCCCCTTCCCATTAATAATAGAGTTTGGATATTCTTTACATCTGTGCATTTAAATGCACTGCATTTTTTTAACCTCATGGTAGCTGTATCAAGGTGCTTCTCATTCTGAGGCGATCGCGTTCTGTTCCCCTCCTCCTTCCCCCAGGGACATTTGGCAATGCCTGGAGACAATTCTAATGATCACAACTGGAAGTTGTTACTAACATTGAATGGGTAGAGGCCAGGAACGCTGTTAAATATCCCTCAATACGCAGGGCATTCCCCCCACAACAAGGCCCAACGTGCCAATGGTGCTGAGATCGAGAAACCTTGCTGTATAATAAAGTTGACCAGATTCCCTAGGGGTAGGCACTTAGGTGGCTTCTAATATTTTTATAAATAGACCATGCTATAATGACAGTGGTATAGATTGGCATTCTTTGTTGCAGATGATATAATCCACTTCGCTTTAGGCAGAAAGAGATTATGATAGGTGGTTACCAAATTTCTGATAGGGTCAAAGTCAAGCTTGGATGTGTTCCAGCCAGGAACACATCCCAGGCCAAAGGTCCAAAGACACCACAGAACTTTTCTTTTCTTTCTTTCTTTTTTTTTTTTTTAAGGTTTTATTTATTTATTCGACAGAGAGAGAGACAGCCAGTGAGAGAGGGAACACAAGCAGGGGGAGGGGGAGAGGAAGAAGCAGGCTCCCAGCAGAGAAGCCTGATGCGGGGCTCGATCCCAAAACGCCGGGATCACGCCCCGAGCCAAAGGCAGACGCTTAATGACTGAGCCACCCAGGCGCCCCAAGAACTTTTCTAACAGAAGTAAATTCCAGTGCTATGCCTCATGCCATTGACATAAATTATACTAAGGATGTTATAACCTGCGTAAGAGCTACCTGGGAAGGGCCGAAGGCTTGAGCTGCTATGCCGGCCAGAGTATCTGAACTTGCCACACATGGTTGCTATCTCCAATCTTGCGTGATGCATCTGCCTGACAAAATTGGACTGGAGATGATTTTTTTTTCCTAAAGATTTTATTTATTCATTTGAGAGAGAGACAGAAAGACAGAGACAGAGAGAGCACAAGCAGGGGGAGAGGCAGAATCAGACTCCCCGCTGAGCTGGGAGCCCGGAGACAGGGCTCCATCCCAGGACCTGGAGGTCATGACTTGAGCCAAAGGCGGATGCCCAACCATCTGAGCCACCCAGGTGCCCCTGGAGATGATTTTTTAAAAAGATTTTATTTCTTTGAGAGAACAGAGGGAGAGAGCAGAGGGAGAGGGAGAAGCAGGCTCCTTGCTAAGCGGGAGCCCGATGTAGGTAGGGCTCCATCCCAGGACCCTGGGATCATGACCTGAGCTGAAGGCAGACGCTTAACCAACTGAGCCACCCAAGAGCCCTGGAGATGATTTTTTTTTAAAGATTTATTTATTTATTTGAGAGAGAGAGAGAGAGAGACAACGAGTGGGAGGGACAGAGGAAGAGGAAGAGAGAAACCTAAGCAGACCCCACATTGAGTGCAGAGCCCGACGTGGGGCTCGACATGGGGTTCAATCTCTCGACCCTGAGATCATGACCTGAGCCAAAACGGAGTCAGATGCTTAACTAGCTGCGCCACCCGGGCACCCTGGACTGGGGATGATTAAGAGACAGGCATGGAACTTGGGAGTGTCATGGCTGGACATACACATCAAGGAGTTGAAGGCATGATGTGGATATGATTGTCTAGACCCATTTTTTTTTATTTTTAATTTTTTTAAAGATTTTATTTATTTGAGAGAAAGAGAGAGAGAGCAAGTGAGAGAGAGAGAGAGAGAGCACAAGCAGAGGGTGAGGAGCAAAGGGAGAGGGAGAAGCAAAAGTCCCCGCTGAGCAGGGAGACTGACCCCAGGACCCTGGGATCATGACCTGAGCTGAAGGCAGATACTTAACTGACTGAGCCACCCAGGCGCCCCTAGAGCCAGTTTTTAACCTGTAGTCCCCACTAGGGGTCTGAGAATAGCATCCAGGGCGTAACAGATTCAGACAGGAAAATATTACATTTTTATTTTTACCAACCTCCAATTGACATTAAGCATTTTCTCAGTATGCTGTCTGAGATATTAGGGAGTGAGGGAGACTATGGTTAGCTGCAGGCACATGCCCCAGTGGGTTCTTTCTCCAGCTTACCCTTGCCCTAATGGAAAGTGGGCCCAGGAGGGCCAGAGCCTCTTCGGATTTTTGCTCTACTTTTAGTGTTGGCAAGTAGTTAAAAAAATGAAAAACAACATGTAGCCTACACAAAACCTGTCTGCAGGCTGCATTGCACACCATTTCTCACCTCGGGGCTCCAGGTGAGCAGAGGAAAAGTATACAAGGGGAAGGAGAGAGACGCACAGTGGGAAAGGTGGGAGGGGACAGAGCAGGGATGTCAAGTAAGGAGACTTTAAGGAGGCGTGAGAGATCTCTGTGTTATGTGACTCAGGAAGGGTCCTCTCAGAGAAGTCATAATTTCAGAGTTACTCCGTGCTGCTCTGCTCCATAGGTCCTCTCTCCCACCCATGCCTTTGCCCTTCCTTCTTCCTGTTAGACTCTTTCTTCTCTCGGCTTGGTGAACTTATCCTGTAAGGCCTGGCTTCAGTGTTCCACCTCTCCTTCCCTGTCTGTGGTTGCTCACCTGCTGGATGACTTGCTGTCCCAGCAGAGTTTCCAGAGTTCTCGATTCCTTGTTATAGCACTTACCACGTTTGATTCAAGTACACTCTGGGGTCTGTGGGTCTCACCCACATCTCACCCACTGGCTACAAGGTCCTGTGGTTCCGGGACTGGATCTTTTTCATCCTCCTCTCTCCAGGTCTGGCCCATGCTTGGTACATATTATGCAGTGTGTGAGCCATGTTTGCTGAAGCATAGAAGTTAAAGAGCGGGAACTGTGAGCCAGGTGGGAACCTGGCTCTGCTACCTTCTGTATAGCTTTGGGCATAGCTTTGGACCCTTCTGTGTCTATATGCTCATCTGTAAAATGTAATCCTCACATCAACTTTTTATTGTGAAGAGTAAGATTAAATTATAATTAAAGCATTCAGAACAGTGTTGACACTCAGTAAGCCTTATCATAGTATTACACTATTATAAATATGTTATATATGGTATATATAAAATTATCATTATTAAATATGTTATGCTATTAAATTGCTTGTTTTTACACTAATGCATCCTCAGTGCCCAGAACAGTGTCTGGAACACCGTAGATGCTTAGTAAATATTTGTTGAATGAATGAATGAATGAATGAATGAATGAGTCATGGACTTCCCTTTGTCTTACTCCAGAGTCACACTGTCCTTCCAATGGGGTAGGTGACAAAGTGTTCAAGAACCAACAGGGCCTAAATCAGGAATTTCAGTAGAAGTTTGTGGGCAGGCTTAGGGCATAGTCCTCAGTTGTTTCTCTAGGAAAAAGTGTCAAACCTACAAAGGAACTTCTGGAACTCAGGTCAAAGGTAGTTTGAGAAGGAAAATCTGCATGGCAGGTATAACAGGAATAACTTTGTCTTGTTTTATTTAATACTTTACAATGTCCTTCTATAGGCCAGGCTGATTAGAATGCAAGTTGCAAGTTAATTTGAATTTCACTTTTTGTCCTTGTTCTCACAGGGAGTGAACAGGCTTCAGAACACTGCAAAGCGTTCATGTAACCGACAAAAACAGTGTTTTGCAGCCACACAGACCTGGACTGGAATCAGGACGAACCCTTAGCCACTCTGTAACCCGGATTGCACTTGGTTTCAGTCTCAGGTTTCTTGTCTACAAAATGGAGATACCTTTACTTTCTTCACAAGATAGTGATGGGAAAGCAATCAATTATCCTTTTTTGTTTGTTTAAAGATTTCATTTTTTTTAAGTTTTATTTATTTGAGAGAGAGAGAGAGTGCGAGAGAGCACAAGAGCAGGCACACGAGCAGGGGAAGGGGCAGAGGGAGAGGAAACCTCAAGCCGACTCTGGCTGAGTGAGGAGACAATGCAGGGCTTAGCCTCACCACCCTGAGACCACCACCTGAGCCGAAACTAAGAGTCCAACGCTTAACCACTGAACCACCCAGGCGCACCTAAAGATTTTATTTTTAAATAATCTCTACCCCCAGCGTGGGGCTGGAACTCATGACCCCTAGATCAAGTAACACGCTCCACTGACTGAGCCAGCCAGGGGTCCCTGATTGTACATTTTGAAACCACTTAAACTCTCTATAAACATCAGCCATTACTGAATCTCCACATTGGTTCCTTGGTAGGGCTTTAGGAAAATAAAAAGCTCCTTATCAGTATAAGGAGTAAGGAAGACCCCTAATCTCATCTCAACGCTGAAGTCCAGAGGGCCTGGCCTTTACAGTCCCACCGCTAGTCAAGAGCGAAGCCGAGAGTGTTTGGTGGGCGATCAGTGCTGGGACCAGATTACGGACCCAGGGGTCCGGGCTAAACTCCATGTTTTCTTTTAGGTCAACCGTCACAATCCACAATTCCTGCTAGGGACTAAGGAAACGCAACCCCGAGAGACGATGAAGTGGAAACCGAGACACAGGGTGTGTGTTGTTGGGGGGAGAACGTTTGAGCCAGAGAGGGAGGTTGGAGCCGGAGGGACCAAGCGTCTGGTGCAGAAGGGCAATAGGGCGCAGGAGCTTGCCATCCTGAGTGAAAGTGGGGCCCAATGAAAGGGGCCAGCCAGAAGAATTTCGGTTCCCGCCCCGCGACTCCCGGCTTTGACTACGGTTGCGTCCGCAGACGCCCTGGGCCCCTCGCTCCGCCCCCAGAGGTTAATCAGACTGTACCATACCTTTATAGGGGTGGAGATGAATCGTGGGCTAGTCCTGCAGGGCGATTCAGAGACTTTACTAGAAAAAATGGGACTATATATATTACTCGCAAGGTTATTAGTTAATATGCTTCCCTCTATCTGTTAAGATTCTCTATAATCCCTGAAGCGTTGTAGGAGTCCGGCCATGCTCCCCCCTTTCCTTTCCACATTTGGTGTATTCCACCGCGGTACGTAGGCGGGGAGGCGTACATAAACCCCGACGCAGGAGGCGGGGCTGCTCAGTCCTCGAGGCGTCGGTGCTCTGTGGTGTTGGAATCTTGTTGCTTGTCGGCCTGTGCGCGCGTGCGCGGACATGGCCTCAAACGGTATGTAAGGGCGCGAGGCGGCGATGGCGTGCCAGCCTGGGGCTTCGTTACTTCCCAGCTGGGTTTTTATTTTTCGGTCGGACCTGGGCGGCGATCGCGTGTAGGGTCTTCTCGCACCACTGTGGCGGGAAGCGGCGAGAGGGGTGGAAGGGGGAGGCCAGTGTCGCCATTTTGTTTCGCTCCTCTGGCGCTTTGCGCGGGGTGAGGGGATCTTGCCTTCGCAGCCCCTTTACTTGAAATGGGATTTGAGAAGGACGCTTCTTGGTGATTTGAAACGTGAGGTACAGATGGAAATGCTCGGTCCCGAAGCCTTTTTTCCCCTCGTTCCCAGCCGGGATCTCGGCCCCGCTTTGTCGCAGTGCTGCATCCGGGCACTCGGTGCGCGCACGCGCTCTGCTGGCCCCTCCCCCCTTTCTCGCGGCGCGAACCCCCTCCCGCCTCGTGTTAGCCCTGCTTTTTGTCGCGATACCCTCCGCTGGAGACTCCGCTGCGCGCGTCCGGTGTGGGCCTCGCCCCCGGGGTCCTTCGGGAAGGGGCGGGACCGCCTGGTTCCCGCCTCGGTTGCCACGCGGCCGGGGGCGGAGGCTCGGGATCGGGGCCGTGCGCCCGCTTAACGGTTTGGGGGAGGCCCTAGGGGGTCGTCTAACGGACTTGGGACCGGGCCCGAGGGTTTTCCCGCCGAAATTTCCGCTTTCTGAGGTGGGAACCGAAAGGAACGGCCGCCCGAGGCCACACCCTCTCCCGGTCCTTTGCCCTTTTCCTGCGGGGGAAGCGCCTTGTTTCCTGTACTGAGGAGATGAGTTGATCTGGCTGGTGCGCCTTCAGTGGGCGCGATTTAAGAGCGCTTTCGCTACCCTTGCTTTGCCGAGACTCCCCACAGCCCCGGGGAAGGCAAGGTAGATGAGAAAACGGAATCGTTTGGAGCCAACGGGGCTCGGGATTTGAGTACCGGTTGATGGGCCTCCCAAGGGGAACTCTTTGATCTCTGTCATTTGGGTTCAGAGAATTCTCTTGGCTACCTGGCTTTGCACTAAAAGGCCACTTTGCCATTCTCCGAGATTGGGCAAAGGGTGAAGAATGGCCTCATTTGAGACGCATCTGTTTTTTGGACCTTGATTGAGAGTGGAGGCCACATCCCCATCATTGCTGCCTCCTGCTTGCATTAAAATGTCCTACTTAAGTAAGTTTGTGACTTTAGCTTGACTGTTGGTGATACCTTTCTACGGAGTGGGTAAGAAAATAAATATGTGTGGATTTGTGCATTCCTGACATCAGTTGAATTTGCAGAAAATTGTAGTTTTCCACCAAGATTCCATTTTTTCCCCCAATAGTAAGACTTACCCGTGTCTGTAAAAGTTTGGTTTTTCTTTCATTGTAAGAAAACTTGATTATGACCTGCCAGCTTGTCCTTCCTCTCATGAGGGAATTTCTGCCTTTCTTGCAACATAGTTGATGTTATCTGGAGGCCCCAGGGCTTGAGTTAAGAAATTCAATTCTATTCTATCAGGGATAGTTGAAGGTAATGTAATTGTGTATTTTCTTTTGCAGACTATACCCAACAAGCAACCCAAAGGTGAGTGTCATTTCAGGGCTTCCAGTTTGTAGAGTGGCAAGGGGTGGCTTAGGTATCTTTTCCTGATTGCACTGTTTTTCTTTTTTTCCAGCTATGGGGCCTACCCCACCCAGCCTGGGCAGGGCTATTCCCAGCAGAGCAGTCAGCCCTATGGACAGCAGAGTTACAGTGGTTACGGCCAGTCAGACACTTCAGGCTATGGCCAGAGCGGCTATGGTGGTTCTTATGGACAGACCCAGAACAGTGAGTCTCTTTTAGTGGGTTACCCCGCCTCTTCCTGTTCTTCTTGAATGTAGCTTTTCTTAATCTTAAGCAGTGCTGAAATGTTAAAACTTGCTTTCCCTTTAATTAGTCTGTAACTCTTAAAACTTCTGTGGAATCTGAATCTTTTCAAACATACTTAATTGGTTTTTAATTCTTTTATTTTTGACTATTTATCTTTCTGTTTATGCTCTCCTTTTCCTCGTTTTCCCTTAGCATGACAATGAAATGTGGGGGAGAGTATTCCCTAAGGGGAAAGTTTTAGGCTTTTCATACAGGGAGGGGATGATTTGCTTTAAGATGTTTGAAGTTAGGCTACTATATATTACTATGGTACACAAGGAGGGGAATTTGCCCTGAGATCCTGATATGTAAATATTGTGGGTTGCCCTGTTTGTTCTGCACACCTGTGAGCAGGTTAAAATGCTGTTAATGAATAGGACTCTCTTGGGTTATGATTAATAGTGGTCCTGGAGACTGGCCTCGGGATAGGTGGGATGAGATTGGCACTCTGAAGTTGGTAGTTAAGCCTTACGGTGGAAGGGGAAGGGCATCTTTGACCAAGAGTTAAAAGACTTCCAAGTAGCTTCTAGGAGGCTGACTTTTCAAGGGGGTAGTACATAATATTTTCATCAGCTTGTTCTCTCCCTTTCTCATAGTCTTTGTGACTTCTTTTCTTTTCGTTGTAGCAGGCTATGGCACTCAGTCAGCTCCCCAGGGATATGGCTCAACCAGTGGCTATGGCGGTAGCCAGGGTTCTCAGTCATCTTATGGGCAACAGTCCTCTTATCCTGGCTATGGCCAGCAGCCGGCTCCTAGCAGCACCTCGGGAAGGTAAGGAGTTTTGTGGGGGAGGCCTGGAATATGGTTAGGGCTGAATTGATAAGGAATGATGTGATTAACAACAGGAGCAGTTAGGGAGTAATGGTGGGGGGAGGGGGGAGGAGTCTTTGTAATGGGGGTTGGGTACGAGAATGGGATGTGCCAAACATGAAGTTTTAGACCTGCTGGCATTATGATTGTTTTTTTTTTTCTTTTTCCTTAGTTATGGTGGTAGTTCTCAGAGCAGCGGCTACGGGCAGCCCCAAAGTGGGGGCTATGGCCAGCAGTCTGGCTATAGTGGACAGCAGCAAAGCTATGGACAGCAGCAAAGCTCCTATAATCCCCCTCAAGGCTATGGACAGCAGAACCAGTACAACAGTAGCAGTGGAGGTGGTGGCGGAGGGGGTGGTGGAGGTGAGGGGTCTTCAGCTTTGTTTCATCCCTGTTTTCTGTAGAGATTTATATACATTGTGTGGCCCCTTGCCCTAAAAGGTTCTTAAAAATTTTGCTTTCTTGTTTCTTAGCTGTCTTCATTTCCATTATCTTTTCTCTTTCGGCACTGTTTAATGCCATGTGCGTTTTTTTCTTTAAAGAATCCTTTCTCTTCTGACAGGTAACTATGGCCAAGATCAGTCCTCCATGAGTGGTGGCGGCGGCGGTTATGGCAATCAGGACCAGAGTGGTGGTGGCGGTGGCTACGGGGGAGGCCAGCAGGACCGTGGGGGCCGCGGCCGGGGCGGTGGCGGTGGTTACAACCGCAGCAGCGGTGGCTATGAACCCAGAGGTCGTGGAGGTGGCCGTGGAGGCAGAGGCGGCATGGGGTAGGTGTTCTTGTGAGCTAGGGAGTAACATCAGTGGGGAGCGTGGAGGGTTGCATGAATCTCCCTTGAAGCTCAGTTTCTTAGTGCATGGTTAGTTTTATTCTGGGGATCTATGAGGGCTTGGAGTTGGGGGCATTGATGGTTTCTTCGTACATCCCCATTTTTTTGTGAGAATTTGGGAGCCTGAACTCTCACCCACACTTCTCAATAGAGATTTGAGTACTGACGCTTGCATTTCCAAAGAAAAAGGAAAAAATACATAGGTGTATATGGATTGGGAGTCATTGATATCCTAGGCAAGAAACATGGAAGTAAAGTCTTCTTTCTCTGCAAGGGAAACCGATGATCCCACTCCTGGTAATAGGGAAACTTGTTACATGTATTCCCATGTGTCCTCTAAAGGAGTTGTTAATGCTTAACCAATGACTTCAGCTTCCAGGAGTTGGCTACTCTTCCCGTATTCTGTAGTCATTTGAATCCATGAGCTTGATTTGCAGTAATTTGCCTGGCAGTAATGATTTTGTGTGTGACTTGGTTTATGGGGCTGTCTGAAGTGTGCAGACCTTTTGGACAAAATACGCTTGACAGTGGTATCCGATCTATTTGCTCCACTGTCCCCCTCCCCTGGTTACTTGCCCAGCTGGACTTTCTCTTTCTTCCCCTTCCCGCTATAGTTGATTTGAAGTAGAACCTTAGATTTAATGTTAAAGCATTGGTCAAATCTGTTGGTAAATACGATTTGAAGGATCCTCCTCTGTCTCCCTCTGAAAAGGGGAGGAACGTCAGTGTGTTACTCCTTTTTTGGAAAAAGTAGGTTTTTTAAATGAGAGTTTGTATATGGTAAGTATTTCAGAGGTGGGTGGGGGCAATCTCAAAAACCGTACAAAAATAAGGAAAACTCTTGTGTGCGTGTGTTTAATGCAAAACTTTAAAAAAGAAAAACAACTGTTATGTGACTGTTAACTTGCTCTGCATTTTATGTGCCACAGGTATGAAAGGTGACATTGCAAAATACTCCGCTCTTCTCGCAGTGTAGAAGGGGTGACCCCGGGGGTGGGGGGAGATAAAAAACAGCTCAGTAGTTAGGATAGGGCTTAGCTAAGTTTGTCTTGCTTTAAGGGAAAATTGCCTTTGGTTTTGACTTTTTATGGAATGGGGTTGGGTCTGCTTGCTGCTTTCAAAGCAAAAACCACAAAAATGTGTTCAGGGCTACCCCAGCCTGGTGTGAAATGTCTTCTGGGTGAATTGGGGGTAGGGTTTTTAAACCAACTACTGGGTTGTCAACCACTCTCGACAAGAGGAAAAAACATCTGCTACATCGGAAGAACGACCAAGGAAAATGGGTCATTTTTTTTTCCAGAGGAAATAGATATATAACCTTTTAAAAGCAAAATCCTTAAAAACCGTGTCTGAGAAATTGCACACGTGTGTGTGACATGCTCAAAGGTCAGACAAGCGGTGGTCAGGAAGGGGAATGTATTTTAGTAGCCACTTGTATCTTTTTCCCAAAACACCTATCCATGTTTGGGGAATGTTAAACAAAATCAAAAAACGCCCTTTTGTAGCCGTTGGAAGCTTCATGTCCTTTCTTCTAACTTGTCTTCTCCAGCGGAAGTGACCGTGGTGGCTTCAATAAATTTGGTGGTAAGTGAACAGAGTTTCCAAAATTCCCAACTCCCAGCAATGCTTTGTCTGATTGTTCATTTGCAGATGTCTTAGCGTGTTTTAAGTGTCAAAGGTTTTGAAGTGTCCAGAACCACCTCCAGAAAGGGGTGGGGTAGAATGCTACCTGCTGCCAGATGTGTGCTAACCTGGAGGCAGGCAGGGTAAGACTCAGCAGTCGTCTGGTGCCAAATTGGTTTGACCCAGGTTAATAAGAGGTGTTTAGTAGGCCTCTGACAGGAGTGTTGCCACCCCTGGCACTTAGTGACCACCATTATGAGAAACTGGAGAGTGTGTGCTGGAACACGTGGTGCCAACTTGGCTTTAGGATCCTTTTGATCAGTGTGTCCAAGGCTAGTGTGTGTGTGTGTGTGTGTGTGTGTGTGTGTAACAACCTCCAAATGTTTTAATTCTGGAAGGGGGATGTGAAATGCTGCCCTGCCCTGAGGATGGTGAAGTTGGTATATATTTATATATTAAATGCTGAATGGTGTCAATGCAATTCTACATATATGTACTTAAACTCAACTCAGATGGGCAAATAGAAACTAGCTCTGGGAAGGAAGGTGTGGACTACTACAAGAAAGGTTGGGAGCATGTGTGGCTCATGGGAAATAACCAGGTCTTAACAACACAAACTGAATTCATGGAAAAATGGCAAATTTGAGAAGTCTCCCAGTAAGCTGGAACTTTTCTGGTTTGGTTAACTAACAAAAAAGGTTTCTTGATTTGTCTCAACATTTAAAGCCAAAGGCTTGGGTTCATGATTTAGGTGTCATTGAGTGTGGGTACAATATTTATATATGGTGAATTCAGATAAACTTTGGTCAAAGATGGTCTCTGGAAAAAAAATAGAGGCTGCATTATGGAAATAAGATTTCTGGTCTGTTCCCTGGGACATGCTTTAAAAATACAATAGTTACTATGTATGTTTTTTTATTTTCATGTGGTTGGGGAAACAACATGGTTTTAAGAATGGTTTGTAAAGATGAAATTAAAAATTATTCCACAAGGGATAAGTGTCTTTGGTGTTAAAAGTTTGGAGAAACTGGCTGGATGCATATCACATTGCTGGTGGTGAGCCCATTTCTCTCTGGGGTGAGAGAATAGGGCCAAGCTATGAGTTGGTTTTGTTAACTGCAATGGGTCTCCCTCCTGACCCCCCCCAATCTGTGCTGAGGACATTTCCCAGCCTGAGCTGGGGGAGGCAGAGTTTTCTGAAGTGTGGAGTTGTCCCTGTGGGGACTCAAGTTACATACAGATCTTAAGGGGCCTGTGTGTGTCTTCCCCAGCCCTGTCTAGGATTTTCTCTGGGCAGGCAACCCAGGACAGGGTTTGGATGAGGCTGTGAGCACTTAACTGATAATTTTGCAAGAGTTTGGATTGGTGTTAATTTTTTTCCTTGTTTGTCTCTTCCTGTTGACTAACAGCTTCTCTTTCCTTGTTTGTTTTTTTTTTTTTTTCATGTCACTTAAGGCCCTCGGGACCAAGGATCACGTCATGACTCTGGTGAGTCCACAGCTGGCATGAAAGAATGGCTAATGTGGTATTGAGACTTTTCTTGACTGTTCTTTGACACTTCAGGAATCTGAAAAAGAGCAGGGATAGAGGGGCTCCTGGGTGGCTCAGTCGGTTAAACGTTTGCCTTCTGCTCAGGTTGTGATCCCAGGGTCTTGGGGTCAGCCCTGCATTGGGCTCCCTGCTCCAAGGGGAGGCTGCTTCTCCCTCTCCCTGCCACTCCCCGTTTGTGTGCTTTTACATGCGTGTGCGGGTGCGTGTTCTCTCCCCCTGTCAAATAAATAAATAAATAAATACAGTCTTTAAAAAATAGAGGGGCGCCTGGGTGGCTCATGGGCCTTCAGCTCAGGTCATTGATCCTGGGGTCCTGGGATCGAGCCCATCGTCAGGCTCTCTGCTCAGAGGGGAGCCTGCATCTCTCCCTTTGCTTAGTGTTCTTTCTCTGTCAGTGAATAAATAAAATCTTAAAAAAAAAAAAAAACGGGGTAGAGAAGGAAAATGAAGGGAAGGGGAGTTTAGGTGTAGTTATAATTAGCAGTGATCTGTAAATGAGTATATATCAGAAATACCTCCTCAGTGGTTTCTTTGCCCAGCAACTTAGAGGGTTTGGGAGGATCCTGACAACCTGTGTTTCTAACAAGTCGAAGAGATGGTGGTATATTTGTGTAGACCATAATCTGGTACTGCTGATTTAAAGCAGTGGATTTTAAAAATGTGGATCATGACCAAATGAGTAAAGGCAAAAGACCCATAAAGGGAAGGATTTAGTCTCTTTCGGTTGTCTGTTGGATTTTAATATAAAAAAGGTTTCTTACTTTGGGTCTTCAGTTGAAAATTGACACACACTGGTGTACTTACCGCGTGATCTTGGGCAGTGAACTCCTGAGCTCTGGTTTCTTTTATGGATATTAACACCTTTTAAAGGATACTTGTAAAACTAAATTTAAATTTGTGAAATGGCTCTCATACAGGCACTCAAATAATAGAAGGGAGGTGGATTTCTTTCATTTGACCTTAAATCACATTGGTTTCATTTTTTTTCTTTGAAAGTTTAATATGCAGTATTAAAGTTGGATTAAGAGTCACTGACTTGTTTTACCTTTGCTGGTTTTCTTCAAATTCACATTTTTTTTCCGTTGAAGCAGAACAGGATAATTCAGACAACAACACCATCTTCGTGCAAGGCTTGGGTGAAAATGTTACAATTGAGTCTGTGGCTGATTACTTCAAGCAGATTGGTATTATTAAGGTACTGTGGAACATAGTAGGTGCTTGCTTCTCTGTCGGTGCTGCCGGCTTTTGGATTTCACACGTTAGTTAAAAAAAAGTCTTAATTGTTGTCAGCTTAATTTGTTGAGGAAAAAACGTTAGATTGTTGCATAGTTGATAAAAATAGGAAGTGTCTTAGACCTTTGAATTTGTAGTTTTATATTTAGTTTTATTGGTCAACATTGAAGTGAGATCTTTGCATTGACTTTAATTCAAGATGTATAGTGAGCTACAAGACTAACTGGGAAGAGGAGCTGAAATACGGTTATGAGAAACCTCAGGTTCTTGAAGGAAGGTGGAAGGTGGGTAGTGCTGCCTTCTGAGACTCATGTTATGTTGTTGCTTTTTCAGACAAATAAGAAAACAGGACAGCCCATGATTAATCTGTACACAGACAGGGAAACAGGCAAGCTGAAGGGAGAGGCAACAGTGTCGTTTGATGACCCACCTTCTGCTAAAGCAGCTATTGACTGGTTTGATGGTATGTATGAGGAGGCTGGTGTGGGGCGGGTGGGGTAGGGCGGCTAGCCTTGGGAAACAGGTTATATTTTGAAGGTTCCTTTTACGTCTTCTAACACTTTTATCTGCTACTTTATACAGTTGACCATTTAACAACACGGGGGTTGAGGGCTGTCTGATGCCTGTGCAGTTACGAGTCTGCATATAACACGACTTCCTGAAAACTCGATTATTTGCCTACTTTTGACTGGAAGCCTCATTGATAAGTTGATAAACACACATTTTGTATATTGAATGTTACTAAGACAAGTATAAAGAGAAAATTCATGTAGTGTACTGTGCCATATTTATTGAAAAAAATCGGCATGTAGGTTCTAACCCATGTTCAAGGGTAAGCAGTTGTCTTATATCATCTGATTATAGACCTTTTCAGGAAGCTGTAGTCTTCTTTTGATGGTACCAAACTTGCTTTTGGATCCACAAATCTTAGTGAAAGGTCTCTTTCTATGTCTTCATTTCATTAGGTAAAGAATTCTCTGGGAATCCCATCAAGGTCTCCTTTGCTACTCGGCGAGCAGACTTTAATCGGGGCGGTGGCAATGGTCGTGGAGGCCGAGGGCGAGGAGGTGAGGAGCTACTTCCTGCTGCTGGTATAAAGAGGTGATGGTAGAGTAAGGAGAGGGAGAGGATGGTAAGGTTGTGTAGGAAAAGGTTAGGTTAGGCTAATCAAACTTGGAAGGGGAGAAGACCCATATTTCTGTCTTTATTAGGACCCATGGGCCGTGGAGGCTATGGAGGTGGTGGCAGTGGTGGTGGTGGCCGGGGAGGATTCCCCAGTGGAGGTGGTGGTGGCGGCGGCCAGCAGCGAGCTGGTGACTGGAAGTGTCCTAATCCGTGAGTGAAACTTTTTTTCTTAGTCCTTTAAATGTGTGTCGTTTGATATTATGGCAGAGTTGGGAGGTTTTTAGACAAATGTCAAGGTCACACTGATGGGGACACATTTGGCTGAGAGCCTACCTAATTAAGGTTGTTCTAGTGGAAAAGATACTGGACTCAGTTCAGTTATCTGTAGTTTTTATTCTGGTTGTGCTCCTGAGAAGCCTTTTTTGCCTTTTTGAGGCCCCTGTTTCCTCACTGTTATCTCTGAGGTCACTGGAATCTTTCCTAATTCTGGTCTTGTTTACTCCCATCTTTCCAAACTAATTTTCTTTATTTTTCTCAGTATATGTGAGAACATGAACTTCTCTTGGAGGAATGAATGCAACCAATGTAAGGCCCCTAAACCAGATGGCCCAGGAGGGGGACCGGGAGGCTCTCATATGGGTAAGAAGGGACAGAACTGGTAATAAGGAGTTGGGATCACAAAGCCCCCCCCCCCAAGATTTTATTTATTTATTCTAGGCGGGGGGTGGGAGGAGGGACGGGCAGACTCCACGCTTGGTGTCCATGCTCAGTGTGGAGCTTGAGGGCAGGGCTCGATCTCACAACCCTGCCTGACCTGAGCTGAAACCCAGGAATCAGATGCTTTAACTGACTGAGCCACCCAGGTGCCCCAGAAAGCCCTTAACTTGAAGCAGGGAGGTTGGAGGGTAGGAGGGATTTGGGGGTATATGATCTATCCTGTTTTTTTGTCCTAGGGGGTAACTATGGAGATGATCGTCGTGGTGGCAGAGGAGGCTATGATCGGGGCGGCTACCGAGGCCGAGGCGGGGACCGTGGGGGCTTCCGAGGGGGCCGGGGTGGTGGGGACAGAGGTGGCTTTGGCCCTGGCAAGATGGACTCTAGGTAAGACTCTTAAATTGATACACGTTTTGAGGGCTTGATTGGAAAGCTGAGATTATCACCATAGTGGGGTATGGAAGGAGGGTGAGAGAAGTATTCTGGAGAACTAATATGTAGATCCACATTCACATTCTGTACTTGTAAAGAGGAGGCCTTTCTTGGGGTTGGGTTAGCGGGAAGGGAGGATTTTGGGCGTTGGGTGGGTGGAGAGGTTGGCAGCTCAGACCTAATAGATACTCTCTCTTGCAGGGGTGAGCACAGACAGGATCGCAGGGAGAGGCCGTATTAGCTTGGCTCCTGAGGTTCTGCAACAGCTTTTCTTCTTGTACCCAGTGTTACCCTCATTATTTTGTAACCTTCCAACTCCTGATCACCCACGGGTTTTTTGTGTCGGACTATGTAATTGTAACCATACCTCTGGTTCCCATTAAAAACCATCGTTTTAGTTAAATTTTTTTCCTCTTCCCCCTCTTCACTCCACTGGAGGATTGATATCTGGGTCAGGAATGTGGGGAGTTTTTCTTTTTCAGATCATCCTGCCTAGCAGGAACTGGAATAATTTGTTCCTGCTTAGCAGGAACTGGAATAAAGTGTTTGATACTTGGTCCAGGGGAGAAAAAGTCAAGTGGCATCTTTGAAAGTAGAGATTAAAACTTTTCTGTCATGGCAAAAATTGGATGTATGCCTGGGGTAAGTGAAGAACATGTGTCATGACTGTGGCCCCAGATATGTTCAACTGTGTGCGAGTTTGTCTTTGCCACGTTTATTTAATTGCTGGTCTTAGTTTATTAGTCTATCAGTTTTACCCTTTTTAAGATTCTTGGCTCTCTTGACGTTTTTTTAAGGGTGGGCCTCAAATAAATTAGATTGGCTCTTGGGGAAGTATTCAGATAGACAGTTTTCAGATTGGCACATAGCATGCCACATTGGGTCTTCAGGACCTTCAGGAGGGAGTGTGCCTATTTCACGGCAGAGGTTCTCTGGCCTCACTCACTCTACAGGCAGAAGGTGGAGTGCATGGGTTATTTGGCTCTCTCAATCAGAAAATGGTAGAGCCAGGATTGAGGTCTAGTCTTAGGACTTCATTTCTTAGCATTTTCATTCTGAAACCACTGTTCTTATGGGGACAAGCTTCTCTCCCCAAACCTTCGGTCTTATTAGGTCTTACGAGGATGCTGAGTTTGAGGGAGGAGGATTGGGAATGAGTTTTGATGGTAAGAAGAGGGAAGGTTAGCTGGGAAAGGAAGGTAGAGGTAGCTCCTTATATTTCAAGGTGAGTGCCCCTCGGCCTGTTTTCCTGAAGGTGGGGCTTGGGTCGATAGGTGCTATAAATAGGCAGTTGTGTCACTTTCATATCCTGCCTAGACTGGGGGCTGAGGTCATGGTATCTTGAGATTTTAGGTTTGAGCCTTAATTGGTGGTGGATGGCCCTTCCTTTTCAAAGGAGGGTGTTGGAGATAGGGAAAGGGTAGGACCAATGAGTTAAAACCTTAGACCTTTCCTCTCAACTTTACCCTAAGCCTTTTCTGACCCCTAAAACTGTTTTTTTTCGCCCCAGCTCTCAAGTCTGAGTTAAAAGACGTGTTTTACCTGCCAGTGAGTTTTGTTGAGCATGACTTCTGTTAATACAGAACTAAAAATTACAGCCAACAGCAGAAAAGGTATTTTGCTGTCGGAAGCATAGCTTGTGGAGTTCCTGGGACTCGTCTTCGGGAAGTGCTTTCCTCTCTGTTGAAAGTTGTCCAGTATGTTGAAGGTGTTCTCTAGAGAAGGGTGCTTCATCAAATACGGTCACGGGCACGAGGCAGGGAAGCGATTGCCTTGTCAAAGGAAATAGGTGTTTTATTCTCCCTACTGAGTGGGGGCGCTCAGTAACCAAGAGTAGGTTGAGAATGGCTGGGGTGTTCTCCCAGGCAATGCTTTGGTTTGGCTATTGAATTTGGTACATGCTAGGAGCCGAGGATGTGGCAGTTCTTTTTGGTGTGATCAGGCTGCCTTTACTATTTCTTTGATCTGCTGCTGCTTTTGATCTGTTTGCTTGAAGGACTGGTTTGAATAACTTGATCCATGTCTCTGAGAAGTTTGTTTCTGCTCACCTAATAGACTTCCAGTGTTAGGGTTCAGTTGTGGTTCTGGATCCCTGCTGCAAGGGGTGACTTGGACCTGTTAGTATTAAAATCCTACATCCGTAAAAGGGCTTAGTGATTGGCCTTGCTCTTTTTTTTTTTTTTTTAAGGTTTTATTTATTTGAGAGCAGGAGAGCAAGAGCACAGGCAAGGGTGGGGTAGGGGGAGAGGGAGACGAGCAGATTCCCGCAGAGTGGGGAGCCTGATGCGGGACTCCATCCCAGGTGGACCATGACCTGAGCCGCAATCAACAGTTGGTCATTCAACTGACTGAGCCATCCAGCCACCCGTGATTGGCCTTGCTTTTTAAGGAAATAGGGTCCCAGGTGTCTGACAAGTAGGTAGACTCAGCTTGGGGGCTTTTCCAGGACAGTGGATGAAGATGGAAATACAGTAGAGGGAATTGGTTGGTTTGGTTCCAGGCAGCTTGTTCTTTCTGGTACTAAGTGTGTTGGTGAGAAAAATGTGAGACCCACAGGGTTTTGGAATTTGGACCCTCTTTGTTCTTTGTTGTATTCCCTTGGAATAGCTTGGCCAGCAATAGCTAGTCCTGTTTCTCTCATTGGTGAGGATTTTAGATTTTTTTGTCCTTGGTTTTCTAAAGAATACATTAATCTTACTGAAGTATTGAAAATAGCCTGCTGTCTTGAAGCACTAGGTGTCTGACGATTCTGGATTGAGATCAGCAGGTTAACTAGGAAGGGAGGAGGGGGTTTGGTGGTGGGTGGGGAGAGGTGTGCTGCGGGTCTGTTTGCTGCCTCCTTTGATTTAGTTCTTGGTTAGGGTCCATTGTCCTGTGAGACAGCACATTACATCTTTATTTCTGCGTGTTTCTTCCCACTGCACTGCAGTCTCTTGTCCCTTGATCATCTACTATGGGTTTTGTCACCAGATCTCACTTCCACACTAGTGTGCCAGAGAACCTAAACTCAAGTGTTAGCTGGGGATCCCATCTGCAACCATTCCTGCCCAGTTTTTCCAGAACTCAGATTCTGTTTCCTTTCTTTGAGCCCACAGTACTTAGCCTCTTTCATCTTTATTTTTTTTTTAATTTTATTTGTAAGTGATCTCTACACCCAGTGTGGGGCTTGAGTCCCTATGCATCAAGAATCACATGCTCTTATGAGCCAGCCAGGTGCCCTTCTCATCTTTAGTTTTTTATTTTGAAATAATTTTAGACTTAGAAGAAAAATTATTTATTAAATTTATTAAAAATGGTCTCATTCACCTCTCTATGAATTATAATCTTCATGGTACTGACACATAAGAGCCGAAGAAGTAAAGTCAAATGGATCTTGCAGGCACGTCTGACATTGGGGCTTGTAGAAATTATTGGGCCCTTAAACCCCTGGTGTTAGTAGTTAGAAAAGCTTTTGGAGGCTGTTCAATCTAAAATTACTGGTATTGAAGCAGGAATAGAGAGGAAAGTACTTAAGAGCAGGAGTTTGGATCTGGAAACAGTGCTCCCTGCTTATGGATAGTGCTCTTTTAAGATTATTTTAAACAATTTGACAGTGCCAACCTACAGTCAACAGTTTTTTTTTTTTTTAAGATTTTATTTATTTATTTGACAGAGAGACAGCCAGCGAGAGAGGGAACACAAGCAGGGGGAGTGGGAGAGGAAGAAGCAGGCTCATAGCAGAGGAGCCCAGTGTGGGGCTCGATCCCACAACGCTGGGATCACGCCCTGAGCCGAAGGCAGATGCTTAACCGCTGTGCCACCCAGGCGCCCCATACAGTCAACAGAGTTTTTTTTTTTTTTTTTTAAAGATCTTATTTGACAGCACAAGTAGGCAGAGTGGCAGGCAGAGTTGGAGAGGGAGGGAGAAAGCTCCCTGCTGAGCAGGGAGCCCAACGTGGGGCTCGATCCCAGGGTCCTGGGATCGTGACCTGAGCCGAAGGCAGACGCTTAAACCAACTGAGCCACCCAGGCGCCCCTGATTATTTTTAGAGAGTGAGCCTGTGCAAGTTTGGGGGGAGGGGCAGAAGGGGAGAGAACCTCACGCAGACTCCGCTCAGAGCATGGAGGCCATGACCCTGAGATTGAGACCTGAGCCAAAATCGAGTTTGACACTGATGCCTGACTGGGCCACGTAGGGGCCCCAGAGAGAAGGGCTCCTTTAACAGAACAATGGAGCCACTGGTGTGAGGAGTGGAGACAGGCGAGGCATTGGGACTATCCTTGGATGAAGGATTTGGGATTCTCTGTCGTGCAGTGGGAACCAAACGAGGTGGTTCTAAGTGGAGAACTCCCAAGGAGGGTGAGTGGGGTGGGTATGGAAGGAAGAAACATTGCGGGAGCAGGAGTGGGAGCGGGAGCCGAGAACCCCGGGTAGCATCCTGCCCGAGCACCTCTGGGTGGCAGTGTTGCATGACTGCCCGAGGCCCTGTACCATGCTCACTGCCCTGTCCTTAGGGTTCAACGGCAGCCCCTTTAGGGAGTGAGGACCTGTCTGTCAGATCTGGACTGATAGGGCTTGTATTTATTTTATTTTATTTTTCTGGAGTTTGAGAGAAGGCTGGCCTATTCTGTTTACTGTCTCCCTGAGTAAAACACCCACATCCTGATAGGAGAAGTCCCCTGCAGCCCTCAGACAGATGGTGGAGCCGCAGCCTCTCCAGCAGTGTGTCTAAGTTGAACACCTCGATCGTTGGGGAGTTTTGTTAGCATGTGGATTCTAATTCACTGTGTAGGTCCAGGTGGGGGACATGTTCTCTGGCAATGTTGACGTTGCTGGTTCCACTGCACACTTAGACCCATACTTTATAAGTCTTGCACAGATTGCTTTTCTGCCGTTTCCCTCTACCTTCCCTGTCAAGGGGGACTTGACTCTGTGTAAAACTTTATAAATGGTGCTAGCTAGAAGTTAGGCTAAATGTCACCTTACGGAGGGTCGGGTCCTGCGTGTAGATTTTTGTTCTAGCTAGCATAGGCCTAGCCAGCACTAGTTTTTGTTCTTGTTCTCTTTTTCCCCTTTTTATTTATTTTTTTAATGATTTTATTTATGGGGCGCCTGGGTGGCTCAGTGGGTTAAGTGTCTGCCTTGGGCTCAGGTCATGATCTCTGGGTCCTGGCTGGAATCAAGCCCCGTGTTGGGCTTCCTGCTCGCTTCCTGCTCGGCAGGGAGTCTGCTGCTCTCTCCTGCCCCTCCCCACTGCTTGTTCTCTCTCTCAAATAAAATCTTAAAAGATTTTGTCAGAGCGGGGGCACAAGCAGGGGGAGTGGCAGGCAGAGGGAGAACTTAACCAACTGAGCCACCCAGGCGTTCCTGTTCTTGTTCTTTTTAAAAAATTCTTTTTTCTGGGGATAGAGTACCAGGAATACTGGGTAGGGGCATTTTCAAGTCTGCAAGGGGGTAACGCCACCTTTTTTTCTTTTCTTTTTTTAATAACATTTTTGTCAGCGAGTGGGGGGAGTGGCAGGCAGAGGGAGAAGCAGGCTCACTGAGCAAGGAGCCTGATGCGGGACTCTATCCCAGGGTCCTGGGATCCTAACCTGAGCCAAAGGCAGGCGTATAACCAACTGAGCCACCCAGGCATCCCTCCTTTTTTCCCAAAAACTTAAAATTCTAAGTAAATACACCCAATATGGAGCTCAATCTTAAAACCCTGAGATCACATGTTCCACCAATTCCAGCCAGGCACTCCTGTTGTTCTTTTATCAGTTTTGTGGTGCTTGGAGGTTAGAGCAAAAGTTGATTGAAGTGTTATATATGTTAAGTCATCGGGGAGCTCAGGAACAAAAACGTCCTAGTGGAGATATGCTAACACTAATGTGTACTAGCTATGGACCAGTTGCTGTTAGGTGATGAGCCATATCCTATTATCCCTACTTTATAGCGGGGGATGCTGAGGCACGAACTGGCCTTAAGGGTCAAAACTGATGTGAAGTGGAGCAGGGTTTTGAGTTTATATCATTTGACTGTAGAACTTGTATCTTTGACTGCTATGCTGTGCTGTGCTTACAGGCAGAATTCAGTTCTCTTGGGGTAACCTTGGGTGGTGCAGTCGGGTAAGCATCTGACTCTTGCTTTCTGCTTAGGTTGTGATCTGGGATTGAACCCCCTGCTGAGCCCCGTGTCAGGCTCTGTGCTCAGTGTGAACTCTGCTCGAGGTTCTCTTTCTTGCCCTCACTCTGTCCCTCCCCCTGCTTGTGCTGTCTCTAAAAAATAAATTATTACAAAAAAAGAAAAAAAGAAATTCGGTTCTTCCATGCTCCCCCCGACCCCCCAGTCTCCCCAAGGGAAAAGGCCCCAAGAAATTTTAACCCAGGGAGCAGTTTCTTAGAACCATTTCTTTTGCTTCAGGCCTGCACTGGTTTTTGTAACTTTTTTTTTTTTTTAAGATTTTATTTGTCAGAATAAGCAGGGGGAGCAGTAGGCAGAGGGAGAAGTAGGCTCCCCACTGAGCAAGGAAAGGAGCCCAATGGTGGGACTTGATCCGAGGACCCTGGGATCATGACCTAAGCTGAAGGCAGATGCTTAACCAACTGAATCACCCAGGCGCCCCTTCATGTGGAGTTAAAAAAAAAAATTGTTATGGGGCACCTGGGTGGCTTAGCCATTAGCGTCTGCCTTCGGCTCAGGTCCTGATCCCAGGGTTCTGGGATCGAGCCCTGCATCGGGCACCCTGCTCAGCGGGAAGCCTGCTTCTCCCTCTCACACTCTCCTTGCTTGTGTTCCCTCTCTCGCTGTCTGTCTCTGTCAGATAAATAAATAAAATCTTAAAAAATTTTTTTGTTAGACACTGGAGATACACAGTACCTACCATTTATTACTTTTTGCACGCAAGGCACTTGAGAGGTTGAAAAGCTGCCTTTTTATGAGGGCTCAGTCCTATGTAAAAGACCTACATGGTTGGCTTTTAGCATAGCCACCCTGGGAAATACCAGCGGAGCCCAGATAGAGGCATGCCTATGGCTGATAGATAAAGGGTGCTCTAGGACAGGTTTCAAGTGTCCAGTTAAGGGACCAGCATGTCCTAGGGGATGGGGTGTGAGCAGTATTACTGGGATCATGGGGTATGTGAAAGGAAGATAGAGGTTGGATGGAGTGCTTAAAGGGCTGAAAGAATTCAGGTGTCCTAATGTTAGAAATGAGGCTGTCCTTTCCGTGATAGTTTTGCTCACTCCAGCCCTTAAAGGTAGACGAGAGGTGGTAAACCTGTTGCGGGTGAGACATTAGGCATGAGCCAGGTGGTGGCAGTGAGGTTGAAAGGAGGCGTTTGGACGTAAGTTGGAAGAGCTCGCAAGCTAGCATAGGCAACATTAGTCTTGGATATTAGTCTTTTTTTTTTTTTTTAAGTAAGCTCCACGCCCAACGTGGGGCTTGAACTCATAAGCCCGAGATCAGGAGTTGCACGCTGCAACTGAGCCAGCCAGGCGCCCCTGGATGTTAGTCGTGGAAGTTAGTTGGAAGAGCTAGCATCTGCAAGACTGACTGAATCTGCTTGGTTGGAACATGTTAGGATTTATTTTCTAGTGAAGGTGATACCGCTTTATGTCAAGATAGAGGGATGGTGAGAGGAGGACGGCTTCAGTTTGATAGGCTACGTGCTGGCAGAGGATATAAGTGACATAGGAGAACATAAGACATCTCAGGGTTGAGTATGGAGTGGAGAGCATCTGCATTTATTTTATGGGGTAGCTTGCTAATGAGTGATGAGCCTGGGGCGCCTGGGCGGCTCAGTTGGTTAAGTTTCTGCCTTCGGCTGGGGTTGTGATCCCAGGGTACTGGGATTGAGTTCCGCATCGGGCTCCCTGCTCAGTGGGGAGTTGGCTTCTCCCTCTCTGCCCCTCCCGCACGTGCTTGCGCTCTCTTGCAAATATATAAATAAATAAAGTCTTAAAAAAAAAAAAACTCCAAAACAACAAAAACGAGCCTACAGGAAACTGGTAGGGCGGATTGCTGCTTTTGAAAAGCTCTGCTTTCCTCCTGGAGTCCCAGGTAGCATCAGGAGCGGTTAGTCCCTTGTGATGAGTGGGCGGCCTTGACGGTGGCCATATCTTACCCTGGTAGCTTCCTACTGTAGCAAACTACTTCTTTGCTCCTGTTGCTCTGGGAATCCAGTAGTTCAGGATAGGGACGTCTTACACAGACTGTCAGAATACTGTGCGTACGCCCCTGAGGAAGTGTGTGGGAGGCCTAAGCACTGCATTTCTGGTTCTTGTGTTCTCTAGGCGAGGGATCCAAAGTGAAGTCTACACAGCTTTGTTCGTCGTGAACTGGTGTATCATGTGAGTGGTACAGAACCACTCATGCACCCACATACCTGGATCCCCTGTGTCTGATGATCTGTCCCCTAAGAATAGGGCACCGGGCTGGTGCGCCTGCTTGTTGCTTTGCCTGCCCACCCCTATCTCGCTTCAAAGCCAGAAAGAATTTGGGTGCAAAGGGTATGCAGGATGTAGTCCTAGGATCCTGGTTCCCCAACAGTCTGTGCTGTTTCCTGGAGAAAAACACTTCTATTTCTATCTGGAGGCAAAAATTCAATCAAGAGAAGAAATGGCTCCCAGAACTCATTCCCAGAGTGTTAGTTTTGTGGTTGGCATGTTTTCTGGGCAAAGTATAACCTATAAGCCCTTCCTCTAGGGGGTGGCAGGGAGCAGAGGGAGGGAGCAATTAAGCCTGCTGAAGTCCGTGCCAGTGGCAGAAGGAACCCAGAATTATGCTTGCTTGTGCTCGTCTATGTTTAGAGGATGCTCTGTCTCTCTCCTTGAAAAGTGCTCTAATTTTACATTTGTTTTCCTAAAGGCAAAAGTGGAGGAGAAGCTATGTAGACTTGTCTGTTGTCGAGTGTCTCTGACAAAGCTGGCCCGTTACAGTTCCAGACCATTTGTACACATGTCTGTGTTAGACCTTGGCCACAGGGCTAACTGGTCTCAAAGGCAGACTCTCGGTAGCACTGGAGGAGCTACCAAATGGTGACTGTGAGGCAGAAAGGATAAAGTGAGGAGCCTGCTGCCCTAGGAACAGGCCGGGAAGTAGAGCTTTACTTGGCCTCTGCCGCTCTGACCTCTGTGGCTTAGCTCTGCACGTGCTTCCGGGCTGGAAGTAGGAAAAACACACAAGTACAAGTTGGCATTTCATATATTGTGTATAAAAACAGATTCAGATTCGGGGTGAGTTGGCTGGAACTGCCAGGGATTATATGTGGGGCTGCTGCGGGGGGAGACACCTCAGCTTTTCTCCAGGTCGGCCACCAGGTAGGGGTGGGTGTTCCTCAGGGCCTGAAGGAGCAGATCTTTGCAGGTCTTGTTCCAGGCTGGGGCAAAGCTGAGCAGCTTTCTCATCTTCATTGGGCTGGTGGGCTCTGCCCGCACTGCCCCGTACTGCTCCTCCGACAGGACGTTCCCATACAGGGCATCTAGCACCCCGTCCACATCTGTGACCCGTGCGATGAGGGCTGCCCGGTGCTGGTCCACAAAGTGCGGCCCTGCGGGCAGAATGGAAGGGAGCAGCTGAGCCAGTTCGCAGGGTGGATACGGGGGTCCGTTCCTGCTGAGCACTGCTTGCTTCAGAAATTGCTCTGGAGCCCTAAGGGGTGGGGCTCAAGGTGGGCAGCCCCCCCCCCTCCAGATACAGTGGGATGAGTATAACTTTGTTTCTGTCTCCCTCCCACCAGCCCCCCACAGGTGTCACCCGAGGGGTGTGTAGGTGGGTGGGAAGGGTAGGCCCAATCTTGCTCCCTTTGTTGCTGGCTGTGGGACACAGCTTCAGGCTGTGCAGGGGTGTAGTGGGGTGTGGCTGGAGAGGTTGGGAGTGAAGGCCTCACTTGGCTTGGAGCTCATCTGTTAAGCCTGGATGCCAGCAGGTGCCCCCCCCCCCCAAACAGGTGGGGCCCAAGTGGCGTGTAGGTGGGTGGGAAGGGTAGGCCCAACCTTGCTCTCCCAGTGTTCCTGGCTGTGGGACACAGCTTCAGGCTGTGCTGGGGTGTGATGGGGTGTGGTTGGAGAGGTTAGGAGTGAAGGCCTCACCTGGCTTGGCGGCAGTCTGGTGATCCTGGATCCCAGCAGGCCCTGGAGCGGGGCCTATAAGGAAATTAGTCAAGTGGTCCCCTTCCCTTATCATATCTCCAGTCTCTCTGGGTTGGGGGCCCCTTGGTCCGGAAGCCAAGTTCAGGGCCAAGCACAGGAAACCTCCCTTCCCAGCAGGCGGAGGAGCTTTTGTAATTTTTAGAGGGTAGGAGGAACAGAAAGTGAAAGAGCCCAAGGGGCAAACATTGGGGTGGGAGCTGGAGTATTGAGGGGCTATAGGAGGAGACCCCAAGATCTGGGCCCTTGCAGAGCGTGGAGGGGGCGTGCTCACCTTTGCACGTGATCTCCTGCAGCTTCTCCGCTGTCTCCTGCATGCCAATCTCACGCAGCACAAACGCGGTGAGCTCTGCGCTGTACTTTTCCAGATAGAAAGAGACGAGCTTGTCTGTGAGGTCCATGGCGTCCATGGACATCAGTGTCCCCCGCGGGATGCGCCCATAGCCTTCACGCAGTGGCACTGAAAGTAGCTTCAGCTTGAACTTCTTGAACTCGTCTGCAGTCAGGTTCTCCAGGGCATCCAGGATGGCGTCGCGAGTGCACCCCATGGCTCTGGGGTCCTCTGCTGCTGTCGCTCACCCGGGATGTCTGCAGACCAGGAAGTCTGCTCTGGGGCGGGACCTGGAACTCCCCGCCTTCTCCCCAGCCCATTGCCCCGTGGCATAGGGCGCCCCGACTACCCCATTGGTTCCCACCCACCAAGGTCTGCAGACTCAATAGCCTGGCCATTGGGGGGCGCAGGGATTGCGTCCTCCAGCTGGTGTGTGAGGTGGGACCTGGGAGCGTGGGGTAGCACCTGCATCTCCAGGCTTGCAGTAACTAGCACAGACCAGGAACCTGGTTTATTGAAGTGCCAAGGTTTAGAATCTTGGAATTTTAGGACACTAAAATGTCTACATTTCCTCGAACCTTAGCATCCTCTCACATGTCATAGAATCTTAGAATCCTAATAGCCAGAACCACGTAGCTTA
This sequence comes from Ursus americanus, assembly GCF_024610735.1. Taxonomy (NCBI): domain Eukaryota; kingdom Metazoa; phylum Chordata; class Mammalia; order Carnivora; family Ursidae; genus Ursus; species Ursus americanus. Next base: position 16,116,276 of record NC_142128.1, on the reverse strand, counting down.
CCAAATTCCACATATTGGGAAGAAAAGAGATGTAAAAAAAGGGTAGGGGACGCCTGGGTGGCTCAGTTGGTTAAGGGTCTGCCTTCAGTTCAGGTCATGATCTCAGGGTCCTGGGATTGAACCCCGCATTGGTCTCCCTGCTCAGCAAGGATTCTGCGTATCCTTCTCCTTCTCCTCACCTGTGCTCATGCTTGCGTGCGCTCTTTCTCTTTCTCAAAACCTTAAAAAAAAGGGTAGAGAATAGTTGTGTACTTTGTCTGCCTCAGTTTCCTTATCTGTAAAATGGGATTATAACACTCATTCACTTAGTAAATATTCCAGCATAACATGGGCTACCTGATGGCCTCTGAAATCTTGCCAAATACTTCCTGGGACAGCCAGGATTGGGTCCCAGGAGCTGAATCTTCTGGGGAAGTGATGATGAGACACTTGTAATGAATGGTTGAGGAACTTCTTGACTGGAGGGAAAGTCATGGGTGGAGAGCGACCCTAGGCCCACGGGGCTTGATCTAGAAGAGCAAGTGGAAGGTGGCATGAGTAGGTATTGGAGCCCAAGCTGTGCCCAGAATCCTTAACTTGCCTTTAACATGTCTGGGAAGGCCCTGCTGGCCTGGTCCCCACGGCCCTCACCAGCCTTATCTTGTGCCACCCCCTGCTCTTCCTCCATCTCTGAGTTTCAACCACGCTGGCCTCTCAGTTCTGCAAATGTGCCACACTCCTTTGCTTCTCCCAGCCCCCCCCTTTTTTTTAAGGTTTTATTTCAGAGAGAGAAAGAGCGGCGGGGGGCAGGCAAAGGGAGAAGCAGACTCTGCACTGAGCAGGGAGTGCGATGCGGGGCTCCATCCGAGGACCCTGGGATCATGACCTGAGCCGAAGGCAGACGCTTAACTGATTGAGCCACCCAGGCGTCCCTCTCCAAGCCCTTCGACATGTTCCCTTGATCTGGAAATCTCTTCCTCACTCTTTGCCTGATTGAGACTTTAGGTCTCCGGTTAAATGTCCCTTCCTCTGGCCGGCCAGGTGTAGAATCCCTCCCAGACTCGTTCATAACACCTGCTCTCATAGCAATTGCGACCGAGTTGTGACTGTGGATTTGTTTAGCGTCAGTCTTCCCTGCCAGTCTGTAAATCGTGCCTGTCCAGATCATTGTTGCATCCAGAACAGTGCTTGGCCTATAGCGGTTGTTCAATAAATCTTTGTGGAATCAGTAATGAATGAAGGGACCTTGTGGGAAACAAATCATGAGAGACTCTTAACTATAGAGAACCAACTGATGGCTGATGAAGGGAGATGGGCATTAAGGTAGGCGTATGTTACGATGAGCGCTGGGTGTTATGTGTAAATGATGAACCACTGAACTCTACTGAAACCAACACTGAACTATATGTCAACTAACTAGAATTTAAATTAAAAGCAACAACAACAGTGAAGGCACCTTGTGGTTCAAGGGAGGATACCAGTAACTGGAGGGCATGCTTTTCATATAAACTTTCAAAGAGAGGCAGCTGCCAGGAGCTGGAAGACTGCGGGCGTGAAGCTGTATAGTGTCTGCTTTGAATCTGGGCTCTCCTTCCCAGGTGGGTATCGGGAATCCATTCTTCCATTTCAGCTGGGCTATAACAATCACCATTCCTTTGACTGATGTGATCCTGACATATACGTGTATTTATTCATTTATTGGACATCCATCGCCCACCAGAATGTGAGCTCAGGGAGGGCAGGGACCTTGTCTGTCTCGTTCACTGCTGCGTCCCCAGCATCAAGAGGGCACTTGATCCCCAGGAGGTGCTCAGTGAAGATTTGCTAGATGAAGGAATAAATGAGGCCATGTTTCCTGCAGCATGTTATATTCAAGAGCTTCCAGCAAGGCTGTAGCAGGGCTCACTCCCCACCCCTGTGCATGTTGCCCCACGTGGTTCGGGTCTATTACGTGCCAACATCCTCACCGTGGGTGGCACTTGGGGGCCAACAGCCAGTGTTCCTTGGCTTATGGCTGTTTAGTATTGTGCCTCTTCCCTGGTCTTTATCCTTTTAGAATCTCCAGTTCATTTTGTCCACCGTGGCCAAAAGGCTCCATCTTCCTAGCCCACACACTGAACTTACCCCTTCCCTGCTCAGAAACCTGTGAGTCTCCAGGGCCCTCAGAATCAAGTCCAAGCTCCTCGGCTTGGCCCTCAAGATCCTTGCCAACCTCCTCAGCTACACCTTCGACCCCGTTGGCCTCTGGACTTCGCTCCCCAAGTGGCAGCTGTTCTCCGCTTGGCCTCTTTTCCTTTGTGGGTCTGTTCAATGAGTTACTGCTTGTCCCAACATTCATCAGAAGTCACTTTTCCAAAGAAATAATAAAAATTTGAGCCCTCTCTTTAGGCTCTGATCTTTTACACGCATGATTTCGAAGGCTGACAACAGTCCCTTTGGGGCAGGGACTAGTAGCCCTATTTTACAAATGAGAAGACTGAGGCTCAGAGAGGTCGAGGAACTTGCTGAAGGTCATAAAGCAGAGGCGTTCGTGTAGCTTGTCTGTCTGGCTTCTGAATTTGTCCTCTGTCTCCTCATCCCTGTTGACTTTTCTGTCCTCTGTGCAAAAAGAATTAGTCCTTCACATGTCTTCAGGATGCGTTTACGATGCCTTTATCACACAGTGTGTCCGTTCACTCTGTTTTCCCACCAGACTGAGAGCTCCTTGAGGACCCTCTGTGATCCACAGCACCGACCCCAGGGCCTGTCATAGCTCCAGCCACTATAAGCATTTATGGAATGACAAAAGAATCCTGGAATCTAGAATCATAGAAACCTGCTCTTTTCACATTGGTAGAATCTTAAATGCTTTTCTTTTTTTAAAGATTTTATTTATTTTAGAGAGAGAGAGTGAGTGCGTGAGCAGGGGGTGGGGGGGAGGAGCAGAGGGAGAGAGAGGGGGAAAGAATCTTAGGCAGACTCGAGCCCATGTGGGGCTCCATCCCATGGTCCTGAGATCATGAGCTGAGCTGAAACCAAGAGTTAGATGCTTAACCAACTGAGCCACCCAGGTGCCCCAAAGCTTTGGGTTTTTGAGCTATGGAATTTTAAAAATGATTGCCTGACTCAACCGCCACATAGAGCAGGGATCCCCTTAGCCACATGGCCATTCATCTGTATCTCTTGAACCTTGTTTGGATGGGATGGCCTTGGCTTTAAGTAGGCTCAACGTAACAAATTTCAATGGAACCTGTGGGACTGTGGGAAATTGTGCCTGGGGGAATGTGTGTCATGACTAGGAGGAGAGGGTGGGCTTCTCCTTACAACTGGCTTCCTGGGGGCAATGGGGCTAAAGCTGTGGGTCATGATGGTGTGACACTGTGCCCTTCCCTTGTTCCTGCATGCCACCACCCAGAACAGCTATTCCTTTCATGGAACTGGAAGCCTCACCAGCCGATGGCTTTAGGCTTCACCTCAGAACAAGGGACACTTTTTGGCAGGTGCATGTGCTCTGTGAGCTATTGTAGGCTCTGAACTCAGAAGGGAACATTGGTTTTGGAGAATCTATTGTATTCTATTTTTTAAAGTTATTTTTTTTTTTTTAGAAAGAGACTGTGAGTGGGTTGGGGAGAGGGGCAGAGTGAGAGGGAGAGAGAGAATCTTAAGCAGGCTCCATGCCCAGCACGGAGCCTGACATGGGGCTCGATCTCACCCGAGCTGAAATCAAGAGTCGGAGGCTTAACAGACTGAGCCACCCAGGCGCCCCTATCTTATTCTAAATAGATGTATTAAGGATCTACTAGACGCCTGCCCACATGATAAGTGCTGGCGGGAGACGGTAATAGTAGTACTAACAGCTTCCATTCTTTAGCATTTACTATGTTCTTTTTTTTTTTTTTTAAGATTTTATTTATTTATTTGACAGAGAGGCAGCGAGAGAGGGAACACAAGCAGGGGAAGTGGGAGAGGGAGAAGCAGGCTTCCTGCCGAGCAGGGAGCCCAATGTGGGGCTCGATCCCAGAACTCTGGGATCATGACCTGAGCCGAAGGCAGATGCTTAACGACTGAGCCACCCAGGCGCCCCAAGCATTCACTAGGTTCTAGGCACTGTGCTAAGCATTTAATATGCATAATCTCATTTAAACCTCCCAACATCCCTGTGAGGTGTGTGTGCCCCACCTTACAGAAGAGAAAACGGAGGTTTTCAGAAATTACTCCGGAAGCCAACAGTGGTAGTAAATGAGGAAACACAGATTGAAACATCTGACCCCTAGGCCCAAATTCCAACCACCGTCCTAAATGTCCCACTCTCCTTAAAAATTGTCTTGGAGAGATTATGTATACGGAAATTTATGCCTCCTCCAGACTGTCCACAAACATCTTGGGAGGGTAGATGTTATGATAATAGTAATGAGAACATCAACTTCCTCCTCTTTGCAGAAAGCTCTAGGACTTAACATTCAGAAGATTATGGAATAGTGGGAAAAGTAGGAGATGCGTGGTGTCAGACCCACTCAGATTCAATTCCCAGATCCTCTTAGCTGTGTGACTTAGGGGAGGTCGGAGTCCCTCCCTGGAGTCTGCATTTTGTAACATGAATGTGCCCACCTCACCAGCCCATAGGGAATCAGGACCCCGAGAAGGGCAATGACTTGGCTGAAGTCCCCCAGAGAGGTAGAGGCAGAGCCTACTTGTTCCTGGACACTGGCAGGGTGATTTCCACCAGTGAGGTGGGCAACAGGAGCTTTGGGCAGCTCTCTGGGCAGCCATGATAATCCCTTCTCCCTTAACCCCTCCTTTTCTGGGGGGAGTGCTCAGAGCTCTGAACTTTGATCCCTGGCAAGGGAAAAAACTTCGGGTCTTACCTCAGGCCCACGCTTGCCCCTGGACTGGAGCCAGAGCTGTTAGTGGTGGTAAGACACCTCCTGGGTGTGATTCTCCCCACCCAACCAAAGTAACCCTTGATCGCTGGAACTAGATTGCTTCTGCAGTCGGGACCACAGATGGCCAGAACATTGGGCAAGCCACTTAATCTCGTTCCTCTTGGCCTCCTTGTGAAATAGAAACAATGCTGTGTTGTTACAAGGTTATAAATGAGGTTATGAGGTTATAAATGGATTAGGAATGGTGAAATGTTTGGAACAGGCCTGGCATATGGTCGGTGATTCTGTCATTGTTAAAGCGTCTGAGCCTCAGTTTCCCAGCCTCCGAAGTAGGGATGATGTTATTGACCTTACAGGGTTATAGGGAGGATTCCTTGGAATGCTTAGTAATAATAATTGTAATACTATCAATAGCCAACATTTACTGAACATTTCCTATGAGCTTGGTATTGTTCTAAGAGTTTTGTATGAATTAGCTTGTTGAATCTTCGTAACAATCCAAGAATCTGTTTTTTAAAAAAAGATTTATTTATTTATTTATTTGAGAGAGTCCGTGAGTGAGTGGGGGAGGGGGTGGAGGGGCAGAAGGAGATGGAGAGAGAATCTTCAGCAGACTCCCTACTGAGGGCATAACCTGATGAGGGGCTCAGTTTCATGACCCCGAGATCATGACCTGAGCTGAAAGCAAGAGTTGGACGCTCACGAGAGAGAGGTGATCTTCTGGGCGTACCCAACATGAGTTTGTGATATCGGCGTTCAGGACCTGCTTTTGCTCTGGCCCTGGTTGGAGGATTTCTGCCTTCTTTCTGCATTTCTCCAATACAAGGAGCTCTCACCTTCCATGGCATTTATGACTCCAGCCATTGGGAAGCTCTCCCTTAGGACGAGCTGAACTCCGCCCCCTCTGAGCTCTGGCTGCAGGGACGTCACGGAGCTCCATCTTACCATCGCAATACAAGTCCTTACTTCCTCCTCCAGATATGCTCCCTCCAACCTGCTGTAGACAATCAATGTCTCTCCCATGGGGCAGGGGGCAGATCTGGCCCATCCACAGAGAGAGACTGAGTTGACCGTCACCTTGTCCTGGGCACCCACTCCTATTGACCAAAACCTTCTGCCTCAGCCTGGCAGTGACGGAAACTCCCGGTGAGATCGACATTCGGGATGTTGACCTTATGAGTGGAAGTAAAGTGGTTTGTGGTTTCAGAGACCAGCTCCAGATATGCCTCACCCTCATCCCCTCCTGTTGGGGGAAATCAAACTTCCCTGGGTTTCTCAGGGGTCTGGTAAAAAGCCCTAGTAGCTTCCTGAGGCTTTTCAATACTGTAGTTGTTGGTGTAGTCAATTGCTCTGATCCAAAAGGATAATAAAACTTATCTCTTCCTGAGAGGCCTGAAGGCTGAGAGCCTGTACAAGGTTCCTGGGTTAAGCCCAAAGGTGCCAGGAAGCCTGGGGTAGCTTCCTAAGTGGGCCAGCGCGCAACATGCAAGAGCTTCAAGTGTTTTGGAAGAAATGAGCCACGGAAGTGGGAGACAAGTCCAGTGACCTGTCATATTTAGGGCTTACTCATGCTTTTGAGATGCAAGTCATTGTTTATCTAGACACTGCTTTGCAATTTAACAAATTATTAAAGGGAATGGGAAGTTCAGTTCATAAATATAACTTTTTTTTTTAAAGATTTTATTTATTTATTTGACAGAGACACAGCCAGGGAGAGAGGGAACACAAGCAGGGGGAGTGGAAGAGGAAGAAACAGGCTCCCAACGGAGGAGCCTGATGTGGGGCTCGATCCCAGAACGCTGGGATCACACCCTGAGCCGACTGCGCCACCTAGGCGCCCCATAACTTTTGTATATAAACACAAGAATGCTCTGCTTAAATAACTGAGTTCTCCCCCCACCCCAAATTCTGCATTTTCCAAAGATTTTGATCAAGCACCTGAGGGCAAATCTATATTTAATCAACAAGGCTTAATAAGACAATCTTTAATATTAATCTATTATAAGATCATGGAGATTATAGAGCTGTGCCGTCCCGTTTGATAGCTACTGTAAACACACGGCTCTTGAGAAACTGAAACGAGGCCAGTCTGAGATGAGATGTGTCCTCAGTGTAATACACACCCAATTTCAAAGACTTAGTATGAATGAAAGAATGTAAACTATTCCATTAATAATTTTAACTTCTTGGGGTGCCTGGGTGACACAGTGGTTAAGCGTCTGCCTTCGGCTCAGGGCGTGATCCTGGCGTTGTGGGATCGAGCCCCACATCAGGCTCCTCTGCTATGAGCCTGCTTCTTCCTCTCCCACTCCCCCTGCTTGTGTTCCCTCTCTCGCTGGCTGTCTCTATCTCTGTCGAATAAATAAATAAAAATCTTTAAAAAAAAATAATTTTAACTTCTTAATTTTATTTAATTTTTAAATTTAATTTTTTATTTCTTTGCTAATATATATATATTTTTAAAGGAAGCTCTATGCCCCACATGGGGCTTGAATTCATGACCCCGAGGTCAAGAGTTGCACGGTCTACTGACTGAGCCAGTCAGGTGCCCCACATTAATAATTTTCATATTGGTTACAAGTCAAATGATAATGTTTTGGGTAGAGTGGGTTAAAGAAAATATATTTGTGAAATTAAAAAAAAATAAAAACAATAAAACCAAAGACTTGAGCTGAGACCTGGAAGGAGCTTTCTGGCTCCTGGGGAGATTTATTTACTTGCCAAAGAGTTGGAGTAAGAAGATCTTTAAGCAGGGGAGAGGGGCAGCTGCTTTCTTCTTGATAATCAGGGAAAGGAATTCTTCCTTGTTGCTCCCTTATAGGGTGTCTGGCTACCATCAAGGGCCAGTTAACTTGGCTCTCATCCTATCATCCTAGGGCACAGGGAGCCAGACATTTAAGATTTCCTGGGAGAGATTTAATAAGTCTGTCTCTGATTCAGAACACCATGTGTGCACATTTGGGATAAAATTAATAAAAATGAACATTAAAAACCCAAGAGAGAGGCAAAAAGAGAGTCCAAAGGGGGGAGATAAGACTGAAATATAAGCAGAAACTCAGATTAAGACAGAATGTGGTCGAGGGAGGGAGAAATGGACAAATCCAGGGAAAGGCTGAAAGAAGGTGCGGCTGAGAGGCCAAAAGAGAAGGACCCAGTGAACTTGTGTGTTTATTCATTCACTGAGTATTTATTGAGCACCGGTACTATGCACATGCTTTATTCTAAATTGGAGACAAGCAGTGTACAAAATTTACATTCTGGGAGGAGGAATCAGTCAAAAAAACCCAATAAGTAAAATATTGCTTGTCAGGTGGTAATAAATGTTATAGGGAAAAATAGAGCAGGGGAAGGGAGAAGTGAGATTTAAAATCAGGGCGTTAGGAAAAGCCTCATTGAAAAGGTGACATTGGCGGGTGCCTGGGTGACTCAGTTGGTTAAGTGGCTGCCTTCGGCCCAGGTCATGATCCCAAGGTCCTGGGATTGAGCCCCACATCAGGCTCCTTGCTCAGCTCTCCCTCTGCCTGCTGCTCCCCCTGCTTGTTCTCTCTCTCTCTGTCAAATAAATAAATAAAATCTTAAAAAAAAAAAAAAGTGACATTGGGTAAAGATCTGAGGGAGAGGAGGATGGAGACCATGTCAGGTCTGAAAGAGTGTTCCAGGCCAAGGGGCCAGCGGCCCAACGGCCAAGGCTGGAGTGAAGAGGTGGGGAGGGGTGAGAGGAGAATGAGGTCAGCTTCAGTAGGGCCTTGTAGGCCACAGTGAAGACTTTGGTTTTCATTTTGAATGCAATTTAAACTGAGATTTGAAGGTGAAGCATGTAAAAAGCCAAAACTCTCAGGGGAGAATCAACTTCAGTTTCTTCATTTATTCAGTGTCCCTCTATCAATCATTTCCCAAGCGCTTTGGGAGGCCCACGTTGCCCCAGGGACTGTGCTGGGCACTGGAGAGACCAGCAGGGAAAAGACCTTCCCCTCAGCTCTGGAAGAAGAAAAACTTTCAGGGTCCTCTGAGGTCCTGTGAGCCATAAACTTGGGGAATAAGAGGGTGACAAACGGGAGGGGCCACACACAGGGGAGGGGGAGGCTGGAGAGTGTGGAGTGGGGGGTGGGGAAGAAAGGAGAGACTCTTCCCAAAGGTCTTTTCTGTGGTGTGAGAGGCCCTGTCTCCTGCTGTTGTCATTTCTGGCTCCAGGCTGAGCCAGGGAGGGGCCCGTGGATGGGCCAGGACAGGTGGCCTTGACATGTGATGCTTGTCCGCTGACCACTCAGTCCTCACTTTTAGAACGGTTTCCAGAAGTGATGGAAAGGGGTGGGCAGGAGAACTAAATATAGTCCTGGGGCCAAGACTCAGTCTGGGAGGGTCTGTCTGCGATTCACTCTGTGCCCTCACCAGTGGTGGTCACCGCTAGCTGCGCCTCTGAGTCCCCTGTCCTTGCTCTGAGCTTGCTGTTTGCCCTTTGCCTGTCTTCAGACACAGCTTTAATTGCCCCTAAGGTTAGGCCTGACCTTGAGTGGGCCTCCTGGGAGTCTCTTTTTGCTCAAGATCTCCAAGCAGACCTGTGAGTCCTGTGGGTCTGGAGATATGGGGGAAGGGAGGGCCTGGAGATATGGGGGAAGGGAGGCGGAGGCCTGGGGCTCCTGGAGAGGTAGGAAGGTAGGGGGTGAGGGCTCTGGGGAATTTGGGGCAGGGGCTGAGGCCTGGGGCTAAGACAGGGGAAGGACTGCAACCTGGACTCCTGCTTAGGAGCTGGGACTGAGACAAGGTCCCTGTTTATGGCTATTTGGGGGGCTGGGGCTGAGAAACGCAGCTGAGACTGCTTTTGGGATCGAAACCGAGTCCCCCGTGCCCGTTGGCCAGACCCGGAGTCCTTTTCTGTATGAGACACGGGAGGTCTTTACGGGCCGGGGATCCTCCCCGTCTGGGGCTGCGGCCGGGCCTAGGTCGCGGCCGGGCTGAGCCTCCCTGACTGACCCCTCCTCTGCTCAGGTCCGTCATGTCGGCCGCGCCGGGCCTCCTGCACCAGGAGCTGTCCTGCCCGCTGTGCCTGCAGCTGTTCGACGCGCCCGTGACGGCCGAGTGCGGCCACAGCTTCTGCCGGGCCTGCCTGAGCCGCGTGGCGGGGGAGCCGGCGGCGGACGGCACGGTGCCCTGCCCGTGCTGCCAGGCGCTCACGCGGCCGCAGGCGCTCAGCACCAACCTGCAGCTGGCGCGCCTGGTAGAGGGGCTGGCGCAGGTGCCGCAGGGCCACTGCGAGGAGCACCTCGACCCGCTCAGCATCTACTGCGAGCAGGACCGCGCGCTCGTGTGCGGCGTGTGCGCCTCGCTCGGTTCGCACCGCGGCCACCGCCTGCTGCCCGCCGCCGAAGCCCATACGCGCCTCAAGGTGCGGGGATCGGGGGGCCCTGGGCGGCGGGCGGACGGGGGGGGGGACGGCATTGCTGGCAGCAGCGGGCTCTGGCCGATCTGGATTCTGAGCTTCAGGGCCCGGGGCGCCTGGAGCTGTGGGGACGGCGGGCCCGGCGAGGCCGCTAGGGAATCGGGGCTGCCGGGCGGAGGGCGGAGCCTGGAGGAGGAGGGAGCCCGGGGGAGGCACTCGGGGGCGGGCCCTGGGGAACAGCGGCCGCCCCAACCTAGATTTCCCGGGTTTAGCGGCTGGAGCGCGCCCAGAGCTGCGGGCGCCGCCGCCACAAAGCGGAGTTGGCCGAGCACGGACAGCACGTGTCTGCGGCCCGCGAGCGCCGGCCCTTCCGCCGGGCGCAGGCCGGGCAGATAGGACTGGAGGGCCGGGGTCTGGGGTCCGGCGGCCCGGGGCGGTGGGGGCCGAGGCCGCCAGGCTGCTTCGCGGAGGCCCACGTTCTCCTCCGAGCCGCTGAACTTGTGTGCGCCCGAGGGTCACTGCATCCCGCGGGGAAGGCAAGGCAGGCCTGGGAGCGCACGTCTGTGCGCAGACCCAGGTTGGCGCGGAGACCCAAATCCAGGCTGTTTTTCTGGATGGAGCTGGAAGTCTCGAACGCTTGCTGACAGAGCCCACATACAGGTGGGCGCACCCCAAGGTTTGCCATTCCCACGGGTGCCCAGAAAAGATCCCCAGACGTTAGCAAAGAGAGACGCACACACACACTGGCTCGTCCATGTCAGACGTGCGGCAAATCACACGCATGTAGCTACAGGCGAGTACATGGCTACACAGGCCCAGGAAGGTCTGTCACGAAGCGTTTGTTGGACTGTGGAACAATAAACGACAGGTGCGGGAGCGGGACGAGGCGGGTTCTGGAGGCAGGGAGAGGTCCTAAGCCCCTGCGGTGAAGCTGCCATCGGTCTTCTCGCGAACGATGAGTGGGGTGGGCTTCTGCGGGTTATCTTTGCCCACAAACATCAGCATTGCCCTGCACTTCTGCTTGGCCCCCAGACTTCTAAAGAAGGTGGACCACCGTCCTCAGGCGGGTCTTCGAGGCCCCCAGACTCCCCCAGGGACCCAGCCTCACCGTCCCTTCCCCTCCTGCCTTGCCCAGTCCTGCCCAGGGCCGATGGGTGGTCGCCTCCACCTTCCTCTTCCCGGGAGCCTTCTCACCCCAGGCTCACCTTTGCTGGTAACCCCAGAACTCCCAATCTGGGCCCAAGAGAGATCCGCAAAGAGGGATTAGAGTCCATAACAAGGAACAGAGCACCAAGGGACCCAGGAGGCTGGAGGGGGCAGGGGGGCAGGATACATTCTGCCAGGATCCGCATAAGCCCAGCCCTAAGCCGTAGGGAGGGGCTGGCAGGAATTCTGAAGAAGGGACCCAAGAAGGGTGTGAAGGTGAGGGAGACAGGAAGGCTGGGGCCCTGCTGAATGCCTGGGTCTTTGGCGACAAAGAGGGGCTGGGTCCAGAGACCGTGTACCGGTCAAGGGCGGTCGAATGGGATCTGCCGGGAGCAGGGGACTGCTGCGACCCCCGGAAACGGAGCTGCCTCCTGCATGTCCATGTCGCGCAGCATGACTGCCTTGGGCCCGGAGCCTCAGAGCTCACAGCAGAGGGCCACCAGCTTGTCCGCGTCTAGCTGCCAGAGCGGCCCCGCGCGACATTCTGAAAAGCTCAACGCAGCAGGTCTGCCCCCAGCTGCAGTTTGAACTTTTTTTTTTTAATGTAATGTTATTTATTTATGTATTTGGGGGCAGGGCACAAGCAGGGGGAGCCGCAGGCAGAGGGAGAAGCAGGCTCTCCGCTGAACTTTCTGAGCTCGTCTGGAGGTCAGGTTTTCCCCGCGCAGCCAGGATGGCCTCGCGCTTCTTCCTCATGGCTTAGCCCTGTCGCCACTGAACCTCTGACGGCTCCATGCTGACAGCCATCCGGTCCGCCCTGTCCTGCAGCAGGCGGGAGCATGACCTGGCGGCGGGCCACGGGGGCCACAGGCTAATCCTGGGGCTTCCGCTAAGACCGGGACTCATCCTAGAGGGTCTCTCAGTTTCCCTTAGGGGGAGTGGGGAGGAGGCTGCAGATTTGTCACAACCCCAGGGGGGGGGGCGTGAGGAAGACTACTCCCATTCTGCAAAAGAGGAAACTGAGGTTGGAAGCCACGGAGGCAGGGCCATACGCTTTCCCCGCAAAGAGTGACTTCGGCAGGAGCTCCTAGCGGTTTCCCTACACCTGCATTTCAGGACCCACAAACTGGCGGGCCTACGGTAGATGCCGCCCACAAAGGTGTTTGGTAGACACAGCAGATGTATATATTTTTAAAAGTAAGCTTTACGGGGCGCCTGGGTGGCTCAGTCGTTAGGCGTCTCCCTTCGGCTCAGGGCGTGATCCCAGAGTCCTGGGATCGAGCCCCACATCAGGCTCCTCCGCTGGGAGCCTGCTTCTTCCTCTCCCACTCCCCCTGCTTGTGTTCCCTCTTTCGCTGGCTGTCTCTCTGTCAAATAAATAAATAAAATCTTTGGAAAAATGAAAGTAAGCTTTACCCCCACTGTGGGGCTGGAGCTCACCACCAGGAGATCAAGAGTCCCCTGCTCTACCAATTGAACCAGCCAGGTACCCCAACACGGCAGCCATTTTTATTAAATTGCCTGCCCCCCAGCCCTTGGGTGCGCAGGAAGGCTGCTCGGGGTGTTCTGCTACTGTTCTGCTTTTAAGGACGGGGTGAAGCCCAGGGAGAGGAAGAGGCTGCATTTTTCTTCGTCCATCCTGCCCTGCCCTCAGAGGCCTGCTGGGTCAGCGCTGTGCCCTCTGCTGGAGGACACCAACCCACACTCGTGTCTGTCACCGTCACAAAGACCTCTGCGAGGGGTGCTAAGTGGCGGGGGGGGGGGGGCGGCATCAGGGAAGGGAGGCCAGGGAGGACTTCCCTGAATAGCCCGCAGGAGGGTAGGGCATTCTCAACATCAGGACCAGTGCCGGCAAGGGCCTGGAGACCTGCACGGGAGTCTGGGGGGTGATTAGATGCCCGCCTGCCTGGAGGAGGAGCTGGCCCTGAGGCCGAGCCAGGGAGAGCAGCCCCATCACCTCTCCACGCCTCGCCCCCGCAGACACAGCTGCCTCAGCAGAAGCTGCAGCTGCAGGAGGCGTGCATGCGCAAGGAGAAGAGCGCGGCCGTTCTGGAACATCAGCTGACGGAGGTGGAGGTGAGGGGCTGGCGCGGCAGGGGCTGGGGACCGTGCATCGGGCTGCGGCTCCCAGCCCCGGGCTCTCGCCTGTCTGCTCCCACAGGAGACGGTGCGTCAGTTCCGGGGGGCTGTCGGGGAGCAGCTGGGCAAGATGCGGCTCTTCCTGGCTGCACTGGAGGGCTCCTTGGACCGGGAGGCAGAGCGTGTGCGGAGCGAGGCAGGGGTCGCCCTGCGGCGGGAGCTGGGGAGCCTGAACTCTTACCTGGAGCAGCTGCGGCAGATGGAGAAGGTCCTGGACGAAGTGGCCGACAAGCCACAGACGGAGTTCCTCATGGTGAGCACTGGATGACCTTCCCTCTCTGCTTCTCAGCCAGGGTTCGGGGCCTAGAGACCTCATCCCATTGTCAGACGTGGACTTGGAGGTCCAGAGAGGGACAGGGACAAGGCTGGGTCGCACAGCGAGGAGGGGTGGGCCCCAGGACTGCTATGACGGTTGTTTAGGTTGAACACTGCACAAGGACGCTGAATCTAAGTGGGCACCACTCATATCATAGACGGTGTAGGTTTGTATGTTTATTTGGACAATCTTCTACCCGGTGGAATCAGGCTCTTGAGGAAAGGGAGTACGTTTTTATAGTTCACACGGAGGTAAAGGGCTAGCGTTGGCTTTAAGTTCTGGGTTTCTTTTGGCTTTGCTGATTCTTCCTGACCCCACACTTAGCATCGCCGGTGGTCCACCCATCCTCAGAAGTCTCCAGCATCTCCCCCTGCCTGCCTCATCTGCATCTCTTTTTCTCTCTTTCCAGAAATACTGCCTGGTGACCAGCAGGTGAGATCAATTTGGCCTTGCCCCTTTTCCCAACTTGCCCTAGTCTTCAGGGACACTGGCTGGCTCACGCTCTAATCACCGCAAGCCTGTGCACCCCATTTCCGTGCCCCCACCGTGATCTCCCTGCATTTGTGTTGAGCACAGAAATGAACGTGACCTGGTCCTTCTCAGGGACCTCCCAGACTAGTGCTGGGATGGACCTGGGTGGGGACACAGGCATCAGCCCGATGTGGGGCTCGATCCCAGGACTCCAGGATCATGACCTGAGCCGAAGGCAGTTGCTTAATGACTGAACCACCCAGGCGCCCCAGAAGGTTCTTTTAAAAAAAAAATTGTGGGGACCCCTGGCTGGCTCAGTTGGTGGAGCCTGTGACTCTTGATCTCGGGGTTGTGAGTTTGATTCCCACGTTGGGTGTAGAGATTACCTAAATAAGTCAATAAACAAAAAAATTGTGGTAAAATATACATGATGTGAACTTTGCCATTTTCACCATTTTTTGACGTGTACATTTAAGTTCGGTGGCGTTAAGTACATTCGTGTCGTTGTACCACTGCCATCACCACCATCTCCCTCCAGAATTTTTTCATCCTTCTAAATGGAAACTCTGACCGAGTTTCAAGCCAGGGTGTGATGCAGGAGAGATTCTGGGACTCCAGCACAGCCCCTGCCCTGCTGTCTTTGGGGGTAATGCCCCTGCCCTGCCTCTGCCCCACACCTCCTCCAGGAAGTACCTCCACACACATCCGCCCCCACCTCCCCGCCCCCCAGGCTACAGAAGATCCTGGCAGAATCCCCACCGCCTGCCCGTCTGGACATCCAGCTGCCTGTCATCTCAGATGACTTCAAATTCCAGGTGTGGAGGAAGATGTTCCGGGCTCTGATGCCAGGTACGGGGGACGGGCTGTCTCCGGGTTTGTGTTGGTAACGGTGTGGTTGAGGGGAGGTCCTAGCTGCACACGAGAGGCCGCTCAGTCCCAGCTGGGAGGTCATCGAAGAAGGTGCCCGTTGCCCCTTTACCTCTGGGGTTTGCCCTGCACCCTCGTAACATGTGCTCAGAGAAGGACCTTTGAGGGCATGGGGTTTACAAGTGGATGACTGACGTGGGGAGGACTCTGCTTGCCGGGAAGCTGCCGCTGCCATTGGCAAGCAGGGGAGGCTGGGGCCTGGGGTGGAGGCCTGTGTGATCCTGGGTCAGCTCCTGCCCCCTCTGGACGGCGGAGATGATGACGTGTGCCCGTTGGAGGCTGAGGATGTGTGCAGAGCTGGCACCCCGGGGACGGGCCTGTGTCTGGGAAGGCCCCTTAGGGCTCTGCCTCCTGTCCCTGACAGATAGGTCACAGTGAGGTGCCACGGGTCACAGAACTCCAGGACACCTACACGGGTGCTGGTATAGCCCTAACTGCCTTGGGGGAGGAGGGCGGAAGGGGGTTCTGTTTTATCCAAGGCAAGACTAAGGCCCAGAGACTGGCTCAAGACTCATGAAGTCACAAAGCGGGGTGAGGTGGGGGCCGGCCTAGGACCAGGCTTCCTGACTTTCTCCTGCTTTGTGGCCTGGGCCTCAGCTACGGACTTACCTGCCTGGTAGCCACGGAATCCTCCCTACCTCGGAAGGAGGCAGTTATGGCCTCGTTTTTCCGCCGAGCATACTGCAGCTCAGAGAGGTCCCGTGTTTGGCCCAAGCCAGAAAGCAGAGAGGGTCTCACCTCCCAAAGATGCTGGGGGGATGAGAGCAGACCGCCTGGCCCCTAAGTTGGTTGCTCCCCCTGGAAGCTGGTGGGAGGCAGGCAGGTAGGGGCCTGACCGCTCTCCCCCTGGCAGTGGTGAACGACCTGACCTTTGACCCGAGCACGGCCCACCCGAGCCTGGTGCTGTCCCGCTCCGGCCGCCGCGTGGAGTGCTCGGAGCAGAAGGCGTCGCCGGCCGGAGAGGACCCGTGCCAGTTCGACAAGGCCGTGGCGGTGGTGGCGCGCCAGCTGCTGTCCGACGGCGAGCACTACTGGGAGGTGGAGGTGGGCGATAAGCCGCGCTGGGCCCTCGGCGTGATCGCGGCCCAGGCCAGCCGCCGCGGCCGGCTGCACGCCGTGCCCTCGCAAGGCCTCTGGCTGCTCGGGCTGCGAGACGGCAAGATCCTGGAGGCGCACGTCGAGGCGAAGGAGCCGCGCGCCCTGCGCACCCCGGAGAGGCGGCCATCGCGCATCGGGATTTACCTGAGTTTCGGCGACGGGGTCCTCTCCTTTTACGATGCCAGCGACGCCGACGCCCTCGAGCTGCTCTTTGCCTTCCGCGAGCGCCTGCCCGGGCCCGTGTACCCCTTCTTCGACGTGTGCTGGCACGACAAGGGCAAAAACGCTCAGCCGCTGCTGCTCGTGGGGGCTGATGGCGAGGAGGCCTGAGCCGCCCGCCGGCCCGCTGGCTTGGGGAGGGGTGCCGGGTCCTGCAGGCCTGGAAGGAGACGTGGCGCGCAGGGCTTGTCAGGACTGAAGGCAGGGCCGAGGGGGTTGGGGACTGGAGACTCTAAGAGTTCGGAGAAGTTGGGGATTTTAGGGGTTGGGGTGGCTGCGGGGAAGGGAGATCTAAAGTCAGGTCAGTGAGGAAATCCCAGTTTGGGAACCAGGAAGTCCTAGGGTTCCAGGAAGAAATTGAAGTTGAGGGAAGGAGCGCAAAGGGCAGGGGTCTGGGGGGAGGAGGGAACTGAAGAACCGTGTAGAGCAAGGAGCCCTTCCGCCTCCCGTTCCCCTCCTTGGTGGCCTCCGGGCAGGGGGTCCAGACTCACCATACAGAAAGATCTTTCCCTTCATGGTTCTCCAACCTGGGCGTGCATCAAAACCACTTTTTCAAAGCATGGAACAGTGACATGTTAAAACAGAGTGCTGGGTTTCTGGTTCACCAGGTCTGGGGGCAGACCAAAATTTGCTTTTCTAGCGAGTTCCTGGGGCCATGCTGTTGTTCCAGGTTACAGGTGGGATCACCTGGAGAACCCTGGACTTAGACGCTGGTCTGTTCGGTCAGCTCTCCAGTACACAGGGTCAGTTCTCAGATAGCTATCAGCTCTCAGGAATAGAAAACCCACACTATATTCCCCTGGAGATTCAACAGTCATTGAAAAACTGCCAGAGCCCGTGCTGAGTGAATAAACTGACCCCCAACTATTTCCCTTTGCCTCTGGAGTGTGTTTACTGATGTCTTGGACATTGAAGAAATCCCCCAAGTTGCCAACCAAGAGAAAGAGCCTGATGCCAGTCCCAGCCTGAGCCCTGCTGCTTGTGGAGAAGAGAAGGCTTCCCCAACCCCCAGCTCCCCCTGATTCTCCTGAGTTGGCCCCAGGCTGCTTACTCACTGGTTCACACCTTCTTTGGTTTTAGCCCAATGGCCCATTTCTTGGGCTCTGGAATAACCACTGAGGCCCAGAGGGAGAGGCCTTTGGGGACTCAGGCAGGTGGGACTGGAGGCGGCCGTCCCTCCTATCTTGAGAGAAGACGCTGGTGCGGGGCCCTTTGCTCTCCATGTGGGGGTGCTGCTGCTGCTGTGTGAAAGGGCCTGGGGACTTCTGGAAACAGGTGCCAATATGGGAATTTTCTTGGGAGACAGAGTGAAAGGAAGGTGTGGGTAGGGTAAGAGAGGCCTCAAGATCTGGCTGGGGGCATTCCTGGCTGTGTCTCCCAGAGGAACAGTTCTTGGACACTGAACAGAGGATTCAATTGTGAAGCTGTTTCATGCTAGAAAGTAAAGTAAAAGGGTGATTTGATCGTAAAATCCAGCAGCATTAATAGAGATGATTATATTCAGACCGCTTCCCCGTTAAATCTTGTGAAGACACAAGGGACCTACTGCTAGGCCTAGTAACCTATTGTCCACCTGGCTTTCAATCTTGACCCATCTCATCTTTCCAAAAACACAACCGTGGTGGTAGGGTCCAGTTGCTCAAAACTTTCAACAGCTCCCTGTTGCCTGCAGGAGAAAGCCCTCGATCTTTGGCTCAGTATTTGAGATACCCTGCTATCCTCCAGCCACGTCTATACTCTGGCCCTACTGACCTCTTGGGGTCCCTGTACCACCACATCGCATAACTCTTTGTTAGGAATGTTTTTTTTTTTTTTTTTTTTTTTTTTTTTTTTGCCTTCCACTCATCCTACAGATATTTCCCAAAACACCACTATTTCCTACCCTCTCTCTACCGGTTCGTCTTTACAAGGTGTATTCCAGTGCCCTCCCTGTCATGGGCTGGCGATATCCAAGAGCCCAAAGCCCCTTCCTGAAGAATTAGGGACTCTGAGAAACAGATGCCAAGACGGCGTTCAGTGTGCAAGGGTTTTATGAGGGAAGATACCCATGTGGGAGCAAATGGGGCTGTCGGATTGTGATGCCAGTCTGAACCTGAGTGAAGGAGAGAGGGAGGGAAGGTCGGGTGAAAGTGTCCTCGATGGTTGTGGGGACTTCTCTATAAGCTGCCTGTGTGGGGAGCCCTATATGTCCCCAGTATGGGCCTGCCTTTGTGTCCCTGCCATGTTTGGGTCATTTCTGGGAGCTGCCTGTGGGAGCTGTGCTCAGCACAGATGCAGGGGCGGATTTCACAGCTCTTTAGCCTCTGCCCTCAGTCTTTCCTCCCCATTGTTGGAGTTCTGTCAGGAAAATTTCTTTTCACAGCCACCTCAGGTTCTTTCTCCATGAAGTTACCTTGGCTTGAGCTGTGTGCTTTGAGGGAAACCACCCTGTGACCCTGAGACCCTGCCTATGGCTGATGGAGTAAGAGAGGGGGTCCCTGAAGCAAAGGCTGTCATGGTGGGACAACTCTGTGGGAAACTTTGCCTAGTCAGAGTGTTCTTTGTTGGATGGTGGCCACCTGGCCCATCCAGAATCTTCCTGGAGATGTAGGGAGGTGAAATGGGAACACAGAGCTGGGTTCCTCCAGCACCTGTGTCTCCAAAGACCAGAATCTTCTCCTTTAGTACTTCCCCCTCATGGAGGCCCTGAGAACCCAGAACACCAGGCTGCTGAGAGGTTTCTTGTGCCTCCTGACTTCCTGTGTATAAGAACAAACTGCCACCTGCCGGGGCCATGCTCACTGCAGGCAAAACCTTTTGTTGACAGCTTGGTATTTGGTACCCTATTTGTCCTCATAGCTCTAGGCCTCACAATGACTAAAGCCCCTACTAGGCTCTGTTGCTTCTTTTAAAAAAAATATTTAAAATTATTTGAGAGAGAGAGAGCGACCACACAAGCTGGGCGAGGGGAGAGGCAGAGGGGGAGGGATCTAACCATACATTAAAAGGATTGTTCACCATGACCAAGTGGGATTTATTCCTGGGCTGCAAGTTTGGTTCAACATCTGCCAATCAATCAATGTGATACATCACATTAATAAACGAAAGGACAAGAACCGTATGATCCTCTCAACAGATGCAGAAAAAGCATTTGACAAAGTACAGCATCCTTTCTTGATTTTTTAAAAAGATTATTTATTTATTTATTTGACAGAGATAGACAGCCAGCGAGAGAGGTAACACAAGCAGGGGCAGTGGGAGAGGAAGAAGCAGGCTCCCAGCGGTGGAGCCTGATGTGGGGCTCGATCCCATAACGCCGGGATCATGCCCTGAGCTGAAGGCAGACGCCTAATGACTGCGCTACCCAGGCACCCAGAATCCTTTCTTGATTAAAACTCTTCACAGTGTAGGGATAGAGGGTACATACCTCAATATCATAAGAGCCATCTAGGAAAAACCCACAGCGAATATCTTTCTCAATGCCTAAGGTCAGGAACATGGCAGGGATGTCTGCTCTCACCACTGTTGTTCAACACAGTACTAGAAGACCTAGCCTCAGCAGTCAGACAACAAAAAGAAATAAAAGGCATCCAAATTGGCAAAGAAGAAGTCAAACTCTCCCTCTTTGCAGATGACATGATACTTTATGTGGAAAACTTAAAAGACTCCCCCCCCCAAACTTCTAGAACTCATAGAGCAATTCAGTAAAGTGGCAGGATATAAAATCGATGTACGGAAATCGGCTGCATTTCCATATACAAACAATGAGACAGAAGAAAGAGAAATTAAGGAGTTGATTCCATTTACAAGTGTACCCCAAACCATAAGATACCGAGGAATAAATCTAACCAGAGAGGCAAAGAATCTGTACTCAGAAAATAATAGAACACTCACAAAAGAAATTGAGGAAGACACAAAGAAACGGAAAAGTATTCCATGCTCATGGATTGGAAGAACAAATATTGTGAAAATGTCTGTGCTACTTGGAGCAATCTGCACATTCAATGCAATCCCTATCAAAATACCATCAACTTTTTTCACAGAAATGGAACAAATAATCCAAAAATTTGTATGGAAATAGAAAAGACCCCGAATAGCCAGAGGAATGTTGAAAAAGAAAAACTAAGCGGTGGCATCACAATTCCAGACTTCAAGCTGTATTACAAAGCTGTAATCATCAAGACAGTATGGTACAGACACAAAAACAGACACACAGATCAATGGAACAGAATAGAGACTCCAGAAATGGACCCTCAACTCTGTGGTCAGCTAATCTTTGACAAAACAGGAAAAAATATCCAATGGAAAAAAGACAGTCTCTTCAACAAATGGTGTTGGGAAAATTGGACAGCCACATGCAGAAGAATGAAACTGGACCATTTCCTTACACCAAACACAAAAAACACAAAAATAGACTCCAAATGGATGAAAGACCTAAATGTGAGACAGGAGTCCATCAAAATCCTTGAGGAGAACAGAGGCAGCAACCTCTCTGACCTTGGCCGCAGCAACTTCCTCCTAGACACGTGGCCAAAGGCAAGGGAAGCAAGGGCAAAAAGGAGCTATTGGACTTGATCAAGATAAAAAGTTTTTGCACAGGAAAGGAAGCGATCAATAAAACCAAAAGACAACCCACAGAACGGGAGAAGATTTTTGTAAATGGTTTATCAGATGAAGGGCTAGTATCCAAAATCTATAAAGAACTCATCAAACTCAACACCCAAGGATCAAATAATCCAATCAAGAAATGGGCAGAAGACGTGAACAGACATTTCTGCAAAGAAGACATCCAGATGAAAGAGCACTCAACATCACTCGGCAACCGGGAACTACAAGTCAAAACCACAATGAGATACCACCTCACACCAGTCAGAATGGCTGAAATGGACAAGTCAGGAAATGACAGATGTGGGTGAGGATGTGGAGAAAGGGGAACCCTCCTACACTGTGGGTGGAAATGCAAGCTGGTGTAGCCACTCTGGAAAACAGTATGGAGGTTCCTCAAAAAGTTGAAAATAGAGCTACCCTATGACCCAGCAATTGCACTACTGGGTATTTACCCCAAAGATACAAATGTAGTGATCTGAAGGGGCACCTGCACCCCAACGTTTATAGCAGCAATGTCCACGATAGCTAACAATGGAAAAAAACTAGATGTCCATTGACAGCTGAATGGATAAAGAATATATATATATATATATAAATAAAATGGGATAGTACTCAGCCATCAAAAAGAATGAAATCTTGCTATTTGCAATGACTTGGATGGAACTAGAGGGCGTTATGCTAAGTGAAATAAGTCAATCAGAGAAAGACAATGATCATATGATCACACTGATATGTGGAATTTGAGAAATAAGGCAGAGAATCACAGGAGAAGAGAGGAAAAAATGAAACAAGACAAAACCAGAGAGGGAGACAAACCATAAGAGACTCTTAATCTCAGGAAACAAACTGAGGATTACTGGACGGGAGGGGGGTGAGAGGGATGGGGTGGCTGGGTGATGGACACTGGGGAGGGTATGTGTTGTGGTGAGTTCTGTGTATTGGCTAAGATTGATGAATCGCAGCCCCGTACCCCTGAAACAAATAATACATTATATGTTAATAATAAAAACATCTGAATAGGTGTTACCATTAAACTGTGGGCTTGAAAAAGTGGTGGACTTGGAGGATTACATCAGGAAACTGTCTTGGTTTCAGCCATGCTTTGAAGGATTGCACAGCTTTTTGGTCATTTTCAGCTTTAAGAACAGTCTCATGTTCAGATATAAGCAAGTCCAGTCCAGAAAAATTTCAAGATTTCAACATCACACCCAGTTTAAAGTGACCTGAAGTGGAAAAGCGAGGGGAATCTATCTTTCACTCTCTTCTCAATCCCTCTTCTTCCCCAGAACCCTCCCCACCTCTGCTTTGCTAGCTTCTCGAGGTTAAGGTTACTTAGAGGAAAAGAGGCAGAGTACCACATGATTGCTGTGGCTATAATTTGGGACCCCAGTCACGACAGGACAGGCATCCAAATACTTCTGCTTTCATGGAAGGTGGTGTTGGGTTCTTCGGAGATGGTGTAGGCGGACATTGTTAGACTTACTTCTTGTGACAGCCCCTCAGCTCTTGCTCTGTAGCCCCCCTCCCCCAATTGCACTCTTGAAGTAGTTATACCATTTCCAAGTCCCTTCACTAAGGCAGGTGGCTGTCTTAGGCAGGGGCCGACCATAATGCTTTGCGCCCAACTACTTTGGTGACATTCAGGTGGCCTAGGGTGTCTCGTATAAGACAAGGGCATATTTCTATCTCTCTCCTTGCCTGGCCATCTTGGAATGCTCTGGTATACTCCGTTCCTTCTCTGGAACCCTCCAGGTGGGAAGCCAGGACTAGTTTCCATGATCTTGCAGCTGTCCAAACTCTTTGGGACACGTGTCAGGTTCTCCTGAGAACTCACTAGCCTTTATCTGGGCCTTCAGTCCTTGCAGTCCAGGGCAAAAGGGTTACCTCTGATATCCACGAGGGGTTCTTTTGGATCAAGCCTCTCACTTGCTTTGAGGTTGGGGAACCCACTGTGACTCTCTTTTCCACTGAGGTGGGTGATGACGGTGGAATTTGCTGGGCTGGACCTGCCTCTCACCAGGAAGCCTCAAAAGGAGTGTCTGCAGTTTTTTAATTTTTAATTTTTAAAATTTTTTTATTGTTTTAGAATGTGGGACAGTGTTTCAGTCACATACTGTCCTTAGCTTTGGGGCTTTAAACAAAAACTCTATCAGTTTACAGTCTAAACAGCACCGTTGGAGAATGTCGTCTCCTTAAATTTTCTCCAGCACTCAGTATTATCAGACTCAAATTCTTTTTTGTTTTTGCCAATGTGATGGGAAATAAAGAAATAGTATCCCATTGTTCTTTTATTTTAATGTACATATTTCTCATTACATCTATTTATTGACCAGTTATATTTTCTCTTCAAAAAATTGCCTGTTCAGGGACACCTGGGTGACTCAGTCGGTTAAGTGTCCGCCTGGGATCGAGTCCTGCATCGGGCTCCTTGCTCAGTGGGGAGGCTTCTTCTCCCTCTGCCTGCCACTCCCCCTGCTTGCGTGTCCCCCTACTTGTGCGTGCACTCCCTCTCTCTGTGTCTCTCTGACAAATACATAAATAAAATCTTAAAAAAAAAATTGCCTGTTCAGGGGTGCTTGGGTCGCTCCTTTGGTTAAGTGTCTGACCTTGGTTTCGGCTCAGGTCATGATCTCATGGGTTGTGAGATCAAGCCTGCATTGGGCTCTCCACTCAGTGGGGAGTCTGCTAGAAGGTTCTTTTCCTCTGTCCCTCCCCCCACTCACACACGCTCTCTCTCTCTCTCAAATAAATACATAAATCTTTAAAAAAATTGCCTGGGGACAGCTGGGTGGCTCAGTCGTTTAAGTGTCTTCCTCTGGCTCAGGTCACAATCATAGGGTCCGGGGTTCAAGCCCTGCATCAGGCTCCCTGCTCAGAACAAAGCCGGCTTCTCCCACTCCCACTCTCCCTGCTTGTGTTCCCTCTCTCGCTGTCTCTCTCTGTCAAATAAATAAATAAAATCTTAAAAACAAAACAAAACAAAGGTACATGTATTAGAGAAAACACACTCATGAACACGTATTTAGTCCTAGATTATCTTGGGAAAGAAATGTGAGAGACTGGTACTATGATTCTGGGAGGACAAGGAGAGAAACTTTTCACTGCGCACATTGTACCTTTTGAGTCTTGAATCATATGAACATATTATGTATTAAAATACAATTTTTATTTTATTATTATTATTTGTAAAGATTTTATTCATTTATTTGAGAGGGAGAGAGGGAGAGAGCGTGTGAGTGCATGATCGGCGGGGGCCGTAGTGTAGAGGGAGAGGGAGAAGCAAACTCCCCATGGACCAGGGAGCCCAGGACCCCGAGATCATGACCTGAGCTGAAGTCAGACCCTTAACGAACTGAGCCACCCAGACGCCCCTATAATTTTTATTTTAAAAACGGAAATTAACAATAAAAAAGAGTCTGTTAAAATGTATTAATTTACTCTTATCATGATGAACACTGAATAATGTATGGAATTATATTTATATAATTATATATATAATTTATATATAATTATCATTATATTGCAAATCCGATACAAATATCACACTATATGATAATTACACTTGAATTAAAAAATAAATTGAAAGTGTATTAATTGTGTGTTAATTGTGTGTTAATTAAATATGACAAATATAAAGAGGCCATGTGGCTTGTGGCAAAAATTGTAAGGGCAGTGTGTGAATAAATGAAGTCTGGAAACACTACTTAAAGGATTTGAGATATTTTGGCAGGTTCTCTTTCAAGCAGAGGGGGCCATGCGGGTGGAGGGGGTCCGCGATGATGACTCGGTGTTGGGGGAGCAGGTCATCCTTCCTCTCCAGGTCTCAGTCTCATCTGTAGTGGGCAGGGGCTGGCCTAGAGTTTTCTCTGAGATCCAACTGTCTTCGTTTGGGTTCCCCCAGAAGCTGACCTTAAGGCAAAGATCCCAGTGCAAGCAGACTTATTTATCAAGTGCAAGAAACACCTGCGCGTTGTGGGGAAGCGAGCCGGGGAGCCAGGGAAGGTGCATTATGAGGGAGTGGAAGTTTCCCGAGAAACAGTAAAAAGCACTCCCCTCACCCCACATGAGGTTAAAGAATCTGGACACTTAGACACTGACTCCTGTCTGCCCCTGGCAGAGGGGGACCCCAAGGGCGGATAATTCCCCTGCACCTGTAGCCTGCTTTTCACAAGGGCAGGTCACCTTCTGCGACTTGGGAGAAAGTCCTCAGGCAGGGAACAGCAGCTATGGTGGTGACAAGTCCTGGAGCGCACAGAAGTGTGAGGCCTCAGGGACCAGCCAGCATCAGTCACAGCCTCCAACCCTGACTAGCTTAAAGACTGATTTATTTATTAGGGGTGGGGAGGAGCGGAAGGGGAGGGAGGGAATCTCAGGCAGACTCCCCGCTGAGTGCGGATCCCAAGTGGGGCTTGATCTTGTGACACTGAGATCATGACTCGAGCCAAAATCAAGAGCTGGACGCCTAACTGACTGAGCCACCTGGGCACCCCCAACTCTGACTAGCTTAGGGTCTCTGTGCTTGCAGGCTTCCTGAGAAAGATGGAGGCAGTGAGAGGGCTAGACGTGGGCTTAGTTCCTGGGTATGAGCGAGACAGAAGAGGAGAGGCGGGAGGACACGTGGAACTGGCCTGGGAGGAACCCAGTAGCAAAACAGGTCCCCTGGGTGTTTCCTGTTTCGGCTGAGTCACCCTTGTTGCGAAGACCCAGTTACACTCTCTGGCCCTGCCTGCCCCTGCGTGTCAGGGAGCAAACATTCGGGCCTGGAGAAGGGAGTGTGTAGGTGGCTTCGTGAACCGCCAGGCCTTGCACTCTTTCTTCAGGTACTGAAGGCAGAATGGATTTCCCCAGAATAATCAGGGGCTAGGCCAGGATGTCTGGGTTTCTGGGTGGGGAGCACACATGGGGGAGGGAGAAGGGAGGTTGAAGGGGCAGATGTTGGGTTTGGGGACCTCAGGAAACAGGCTCAGCACTGGTTCTACAAGAGAGAGGAACCGGGGAAGAATGAAGGCCAGACCGGGGTCCCAGAAGCAAGAAGTGAGGCCCTGGAGGAGACTGTGAGCCATGAGGTCTCTCTGCTGTGGGGAGGGCCTGGAAGCCTGTTTCCAGAGATGCTTGTTATGTTTTGCCTCACAGCCCAGTATCCAATCATTCTTCCTGTCTTTTAGATTTTTTTGTTAATTTTTATTTTTTAAAGATTTTACTCATTTGAGAGAGAGAGAGAGGAAAGAGAATGAATGGGGGTGGGGGGAGCAGAAGAAGAGGGAGAAGCAGCCATCGTGGGGTTTGATCCCAGGACCCCAAAATTATGACCTGAGCCGAAGTCAGACGCTTAACCAACCGACCCCAGGCGCCCCTCATTCTTCCTGTCTTAATAGGAACTTCAGCAATGATTTGGCCAGATTGCTCGCTCAT
The DNA here is from genome assembly GCF_024610735.1 of Ursus americanus. Classification (NCBI taxonomy): domain Eukaryota; kingdom Metazoa; phylum Chordata; class Mammalia; order Carnivora; family Ursidae; genus Ursus; species Ursus americanus. Next base: position 16,089,743 of record NC_142128.1, on the reverse strand, counting down.
TCTACATTTGGGGAAACAGCTAGCCACAGGAATTCATTTCCAAAGCAATGTGGCAAGTTAGTGGCAGAACAAAGGCCAGGAGCTCTCTTTCCCAACTCCTGGTTCAGAAATCTTTTTGAGATATGACTCCCACTTTTGGAAGTGTAAGGTCCGTGGTACAGAAACCGTACACTGTGCTTTTTTATTAAACCTCAGGGGCACAGAACTGAATTACGTGCAATGCTTTATTTGTACACTATCATTATTTGGCCTATGAATGCCCCTCTTGTATTCTGTTACCTATTTATTATAACATACGGGCAGCCATGAACTCCGTATTTCACCCAACAAGTAGATTATTTCAAAGAACTTACTCATCGATGGACTTCTCCCCTATCCTCAGAAGTGACCATTTACCTGGCTTTGTGTTTTTCATTTTTCCGGCTCCTTCTTTTAACTATCACACATGTTGTTAGTTTCATTTTACTTGGTTTTTTTTCTTTTAAAGATTTTTATTTATTTATTTGACAGAGAGAGAGACACCCAGCGAGAGAGGGAACACAAGCAGGGGGAGTGGGAGAGGAAGAAGCAGGCTCCCAGCGGAGCAGGGAGCCCGATGCGGGGCTTGATCCCAGGACCCCGGGATCACGCTCTGAGCCGAAGGCAGACGCTTAATGACTGAGCCACCCAGGCGCCCCTCATTTTACCTGTTTTTGAACTATGTGAATGTGGCATGAGAATATTCTGTCTTTGGGGAAACGGCTGGCTTATTAAAATTTTTCTTACCCACAAAACAGAGAGAAGAGGGATATCATGAGCCTTAATATGCCCGTCACCGAGCTTCAGCAATTCTCAAGATCTTGCCACTCTTGCTTCACCTATCATGTTTTTCTTTCTTTTTTTCCTGGAATACTTGATGTATTTATTTTAAAGATTTTATTTTTAAGGATTCCCGACGCCCAATGTGGGGCTCGAACTCACAACCCCAAGATCAAGAGTCACATGCTCTATCAACCAAGCCAGCCAGGCACCCATCCCCTGGAATACTTCAAAGCCCATCTTAGACATCTTATCGTTTCACCACAGCCCTTCTTACTGGGGATGTAAATTTGCAAAGCAGGTGTTAAAGTAAAAAGCAACCTTTCCAGATTAGGAGATACGAATCTGTAAAAATAATCTTAATAAAGGCTGTAATTCAGTTGTCAAAGAAGTGCACGTGTTGTGGGTAGGGCGATGGGTGAAATAGCTGAAGGGGATTCAGAGGACACAGGTTTTTTGTTTTTTAAGATTTATTTATTTATTTATTTGTCCGTGAGAGAGAGAGTGAGCGAGTACAAGCAGGGGGAGCAGCAGAGGCAGAAGGAGAAGCAGGCTCCCCGCTGAGCAAGGAGCCTGATACGGGGCTTGATCCCAGGACCCCGGGGTTCACGACTCCAGTTGAAGGCAGATGCTTCACCGACGGAGCCACCCAGGCGCCCCAAGAGCACACTTACTGATTGTGATGAGCACTGAGTCATATTGTGCCCCTGAAACTAATATAACACTGCATGTTAATTATACTCGAATTAAAAAAATAAATTAAAAATTTACTTGTACGTACGGCCACTTAGACATACGTCAGTACTCATTTTTTAAAAACTGTTTACTTTCTTTTACGTAATCCAATTACTATCATCACACCTGACAAAATCAACAATGCTTCTTCAGCATGCAATGCCAGGGGCCTGCGAATTGGACTTGGCCTTGTGTTGCTAAGATTCATCCATCGTGTTCCATTTGGCTGTGTAATACTCTGTGCGTTGGACCTGTCCGTGCTCTTATCACAGACATTGCATCGTTTCCAGCCATCATGGACAGTGTGAATATGAATATAATTGCATGTGTCTCCTGGTACATATGTGCTAAATTTACTTGGACAAATACGTAAAAGTAGACTTGCTGGGTTCTGCGGGGTTTGAACCTCTGTTTCAAAAGTAGTTCTTTCAGTTTTCACACTAACCAGCCGTGTATTAGAGATCCCACCGGTTCACAAACCCCTGATACTCGTATGTATGGACTGTGTTGTAAAGTAAAATTCAGTTTTTTTTTTTTTTTTTTTTTACTGTGGTGACATTCAGAAATGTCTGAAGAACCTTGGTTTAAGGGCCAAATGGTTCACGGGCGCCTAGGTGGCTGAGTGAGTTAAGGGTCTGCCTTCAGCTTAGGTCATGGTCTCCGGTCCTGGGATTGGTCCTGGGATTGCGTCAGGCTCCCTGCTCAGTGGGGAGCCTCCTTCTCCCTCACCCTCTCCCCTACCCACCCCCCACTTGTGCACGTGCTCTCTGTCTCTCTCATAAATAAATAAAATCTTAAAAAAAAAGAGCCAGATGATTATACAAGGTTTGTTACAAAAACCTACATTCCTTGGTCCCCTCTCCTCCTACCCCAGGCTATCACTTTTGCGAATTTTGGCATTTATTTTCATAACTGTAAGCAACACACGTATAATGCAACTTCTCAACTTTGAGCTGTGATCTATTAGGCTTTCTTGCTATGGAAGGTGGGCTTTCTCTTGTTTTACCACTTCTCCCTTCTTCCGTCCTAAGTACAGTTAAAGTTTTATTTTTGATTAAATTGTTGTTCTGGGGTCACCTGCATGGCTCAGTCGGTTAAGCATCTGCTTTCAGTTCAGGTCATGATCCCAGGGTCCTAAGATTGAGCCTCAGATCGGGCTCCCTGCTCGGCGGGGAGCCTGCTTCTCCCTCTGTCCCTCTCCCCGGCTCATGCATGCCCCCTCTCTCTCTCAAATAAATAAATAAAACATTAAAAAAAATAAATCAATGTTCTGGCTTTACATCTTTATAATTATGTAAATGCTATTCATGGCCAAGCAATGTAATATATTCTGATTTGTTTTTCCCTCTTGTGTGACTTTTTGTTTTCTCTCTAGTTAGTAGTAGTCTTTTTTTTTCTTAGTTATCTTGGTGGCTACCACTAATTCAGTAGTCAACATCCTTGCCAGTTGTCTAAATCTCCTGAGTATGTCCAGATGCGTTAGATGCTCTATACAGTAGGGTAGCTCTGTATCTTATCTATCTCTGTCTTCTGTGGCCACAGCCCCCAAAGCTATCACCTCTTCCTCTTCCTGGTGTAGAGACCACATCTAGTTTTTTTTTTTTTTAACTTATTCTTCAAGCCACAGCAATCTTGTTTCCACATGCCCCACACCTCTGCAATGACCTTTTACAAGGTCAGGTTTATGTTGCTAAATCTGGTGGGCACTTTTCATCTTTACCCCTCAGCTGCATTTCACACCCGGGGTGCTGGACTTCCTTGAAGCAGTTTCCTCTCTCTTGCTTATCATCTGTATCTGCCTTGGGCTGTGTTCTTCCAGAAGTAGACCCCGACACAAAGATTTGGGTACAAGGCGTTGGTTTGAGAGGTGTTGGGATCACTGGCAGAGGGGCAGAGAGGCAAGGCAGCCAATAAAAGGTACATTTAAAAAATTTTTCTCCAGCTTTATTGAGGTATAATTGGTAAATAAAAATTGTATGTATTTATAGTGTACGGATGTTTTCATATATGTATACATTGTGAAATGATTACCACAATCAAGCTAATTAACATATCCATCATCTCACATACTTACCTTTTTTTTTTTTTAAAGTTTATTTATTTAAGTAATCTCTACACCCAAATCAGGACTCAAACCCATGACCCTGAGATCAAGAGCCGCATGGTATTCTTTTTTTTTATTTAAGATTTTATTTATTTATTTGACAGAGAGAGAGACAGCCAGCGAGAGAGGGAACACAAGCAGGGGAGTGGGAGAGGAAGAAGCAGGCTTCCCGCTGAGCAGGGAGCCCGATGCGGGGCTCGATCCCAGGACCCCGGGATCACACCCCGAGCTGAAGGCAGACGCTTAAAGACTGAGCCACCCAGGCGCCCCTCACATAGTCACCTTTTTTTTCTTCTTTTTTCCTTTTTGTGCTGAGAACATTTAAGATTTACTCTCTTAGCAGGTTTCAAATATACAATATAGTATTATTAACTATAGCCACTATGCTGCCCATTAAATCTCCAGAATTTATTCGTCCTGCACAACTGAAACTTTGTACAAAGGGTGCATTATTAAGTCAGCGGGTGACCAGATCTTAATCCAGAGGGGAAGTGCTGGGAAACAATGAAAAATATATCTTAGAATTATCCCACCTAATGTGCGAGGGAGCGAGGGTATCTATACTCCAACTTCTGAAAGTTATTGGTTGAGAGCTGCTTTGGGGGTGAGATGGGCATTAATTTCTTTGCCTTTCTGGCTTAACGGGCTGCAGGCCTAGCAGCCCTCTGGAAGTTGTTTGTCCGGTTCTGAGGGTGTTAGGAGGGATTTGAGGGCAGGGTGCTGACAGCATCTGCGACACTCCCCAAATACAGCTGGCCCTTGAACAACCGGTTTGAACTGCATGGGTCCACTTATACCCGGATTTTTTTCAATAAATGTACATATAGCTCTGTAAATGTATTTCCACTTCCTTATGATTTTCTTAGTAACATTTTCTTTTCTCTGAATTACTATATTGTAAGAATATAGTATGTACTACATAGAACATACAAAAATGTGTTGACTGTTTATGTTGTCAGTAAGGCTTGGTATTTATATCTATATATTTATATATAAATATACAATAAATATATAATGTATATTTATGTATATATATACACATTTATATACATAAATATATATATAATTTAGTATTTAAGTTTCTGGGAAGTGAAAACTTATATGTAGATTTTTGAGTGCATGGTAGTCAGTGCCCCTAACCTGTGTATTGTTCAAGGGTCAACTCTAGAAAGGTCCAGCAGGGCAGGGACTTTTTGTGCTTTGTTTACCAAGCCTGGCACATAATAGTTGCTTAATACATACTACTGAATTTTAATGAACAAATGAATGCATGAGGAATTTGTGAATTCAGTTGTAAGGGTCTAGCAAGAGGTTAAAAAAACTGCAGTACTAGATATTATGAAAGCTAAACATTTTAGGCAAATAAGCCTCGTTTTCATATGGAAAAGAGAAAGCAAGGAGAACCCTTGTAAAGAGGAACTTGAGAATAATTCGGTTTAACATAATCATGGAATTTTAAAAAATGACATGAAATCACTGGGTTCTTCTTTTTAAATTTTATTTTATTTTAAAATTTTTTATAAGGTTGAGAAAGATTTTAAATTTTATTATTATTATTATTATTATTATTATTATTATTATTTGGGTAATCTCTTCACCCAACATGGGGCTTGAACTCATGATCCTAAGATCAAGAGTCTATCGGGGCACCTGGGTGGCTCAGTTGGTTAAGCGTCTGCCTTTGGCTCAGGTCATGATCCCAGGGTCCTGGGATTGAGCCCCGCATTGGGCTCCCTGCTTGGAGGGGAGCCTGTTTCTCCCTCTCCCTCTGCTGTTCCCCTGCTTGTGCTCTCTCGCTCTCTCTGTCAAATAAATAAATAAATAAATAAATAAATAAATAAATAAATAAATAAATAAAGTCTTTAAAAAAAAAAAAGAGTCATGTTCTATCGACTGTACCAGCCAGGGACCTTGAAATCCCTGGGTTTTTAATAATGCCACTGAGCTGCTGAATGCCCACCTCCGGAATCCACCTCCGATCTTGTTCTGTGATACAACATACTGGCTATTGTTTGAATTAGGATCTCTATTATTTGTAACCCACAGCATACCAACAGATATAAGCTCTATTGTAAAAACTTGGTGTATAATTATATAACTTTTATGTGCCTCAGTTTCTGCATCTGAAAATGGGGGTAATAATATCTTCTTCATAGGATTTCTAAGAAGATTAGAAGAGTTAACACACTTAGAACTGGCACGGAGTAAATGTTCAGTCAATGTCAGTTGTAATTAGTTTTTTGTTATTATAATATTTTAATTTTTTTATTTCTTTTAAAAATTATTATTATGTTATGTTAGTCACCATACAGTACATCATCGGTTTTTGGTGCAGTGTTCCATGATTCATTGTTTGCGTATAACACCCAGGGCTCTTTATAACACGTGCCCTCCTTAACACCCATCACCAGGCTAACCCGTCCCTCCACCCCTTCCCCTCTGAAACCCTCAGATTGTTTCCCAGAGTCCGTAGTCTCTCATGGTTCATCTCCCCCTCTGATTCCCTCCTTCAGTTTCCCTTCCTTCCCCTAATGTCATCCAGGCTATTCCTTATGTTGCACATATGAGTGAAATTGTATGGTAATTGTCTTTCTCTTACTGACTCATTTCACTTAGCATAATACCTTCTAGTTCCATCCACGTCATTGCAAATGGTAAGATTTCATTCTTTTTGGTGGCTGAGTAATATTCTATTGTGTGTATATATATCACATCTTCTTTATCCATTCATCTGTCATTGGACATCTGGGCTCTTTCCATACTTTGCTATTGTGGACATTGCTGCTATAAACATTGGGGTGCATCTGCCCCTTCGAATCATGATGTTTGTATCCTTTGGATAAATACCTAGTACTGCACTTGCTGGATCGTAGGGTAGCTCTATTTTTAACTTTTCGAGGAAACTCCACATTGTTTTCCAGAATGGTTGCACCAGTTTGCATTCCCACCAATAGTGTAAGAGGGTTCCAGGAAGAGAGAATCTTAAGTAGACTCTGTGCTGAGAGTGGAGCTGGATGTGAGGCTCTTTCCTTGATGCTTGATCACAACCTGAGCTGAAATCAAGAAGCAGTTGCTTAACCGACTGTGCCACCCAGGTGCCCCTATTATTATTATTTTAAAATATATTATAAAATATATTATAATGCTAAGTGTTCACTATTTGGTCTGTTTTCTTAAAATGTTCAATTTTCAGAATTTGGCATTTTTAGTTCTATTTTTGGTACTTTCTATTTTTTACTTTAATGTACCATGATCATAGAGTGTGGCCTGAATCATTTTTGGTCTTTTGTGGCATAAAAATGGAATGGTTCTTGTAAAATGTGCTTCAGTGCTTAAAGAAACTCTATTTTATTTCTCAAAGTTAATCTTCACATATGTCTACTAATGCTGCCTTTCCAGTTGTGTTCTTCAGATTAATCAGCTCATTCCCATATCTACAACTAAATCTGAACTTGTCCCTTCTCTACTTTCTAAATCTTTGCAGGATCCACCTTCCAGGTTCTAATTGGACATCATTCCAACCTCTTCTCAAATTTCAGTTCGTTTCTAGACTCAGTGCCTTACCTCTAAGACCTTCCTGTTCTCTACTCTTAAAATAACTTTCATTATCAAGATTCTGGAAAAAGACTCCAAGCTATGGCTTTTCTAGCATCTCTGGTGGATTATTTATTTATTTATAATTTAAAAAATTTTAAATTCAGTTTAGTTAACATATAGTGTATTGTCAGTTTTAGGGGATAGAATTTAGTGATTCATCAGTCGCATATAACACCCAGTGCTCATTACGTCAAGTGCCCTCAAAGCCCATCACCCAATTACCCCATCTCCCTACCCTTCTCCCCTCCAGCAACCCTACTGGTGGATCTTCTGGGGCACCTGGGTGGCTCGGTCAGTTAACCGGTTAATCTGACTCTTGATTTCAGCTTAGGTTGTGATCTCAGGGTCAAGAGATCAAGCCCCGTGTCGAGCTCCACGTTTAGCGTGGACTCTGCTTGATATTGACTCTCTGCATCTGCCTTTGCCCCTCCCCCTGCCTGCTCTCTCTCTCTCTCTCTAAATAAATAAATAAATATCTTAAAAAAACCACTTACACTTCTTGTTCTATGTGTGAGCAGGAAGTGTCTGAAACCAGATGTTCCTCCTTTCTAAATGCTGTCAAAATTTAACCTCCTTCCCTCCCCCACCACCATGTTGCATGCACTCGGCTTTTGGCCACATTATTGCTTCAGTTCTCTGTTGCAATAGTTCGTACACGTTTCTATCTTCAGACTAATTCTTTTGAGAGCAAAAGACACTATGGAACCATCCACTACATCTTACCTAGGCTTCATTGGCATTTTTATGACCCAGGAAAAAAGAGTTTTCAATGTGAGCTAAAGAGCTTGTGGTCAGATGTCAGCTAGGGCCGCAGTCATTTGAAGGCTTGACAGGTGTTGAGGGATTTATTTCAAAAGTAGCTTACTGACACAGAGGGTGAGTTCATATTGGCTGTTGGGAGGCCTCAGTTCTTCTCCATCAAGGCCTCTTCACAGGGTAGCTTAAATGTCCTTAACAGCATGGTGGGTGGCTTCCTTGAGACTCCAGAAAGAGTAATCCATGGGAGCAAAGCAGCAGCCAAAATGCCTTGGAAGTCACACACTTTCACTTCTGTTGTATTCTATCGATCACACAGGCCAGCCATGATTCAATGTGGAAGGGTTGTGAATGAATATTAAGAGAGGAAGATCAAAGGGGCCATCTTGAATGCTGGCTATTACATAGGGCATGCCAAGTGTAACAGATGTAGTGTGCTTGGACTATAAATGGCTAGCAATGAGGCTGAAAGTTATTTATGGACTAAATTATCAGGGATTAAAGAGTTTGGCTTTTAACTGTTGATGGTAGGGAAATACTGAAAGATTTTAAAGAAGGCACCTAGAGGGTTGAGCTGTTTCTTCTTATCCAAATTTGGCAGCAAGCTGTCCAATATATTTAAATAAGCCCTCCACATTCTCTGCTTTTTCTTTGGGTTATTTGAAAATTCATGTATATTTACATACATCCCCTTGTTTCATTTGTGTTGGACTGACTTTTGGGTCTATTTCGGCTCTAGGTACTTTGAGGTGACAGGGGTGTGATCTGCTCTTTCAATCCTCTTTCTTCTCTTTCCTTGTCTAATTGAAAGCTAGCTCTTCCAGGGTGAGACACTGGGAAGAAAGAATTGGAGAGATAGCAGAGGGTTCCTCACATGTGCCTGGCTAACTGTTGGTAGTCAGAAGCATTCTGGTGCAGACTGAGTCCATCTCTCTTACTTATGACCTTCAGGATTTGAGTTCAAGGTGTTCTTGGGGGTGATATTTAGCTTTACTATGGTCCCCTTCCCTGCTGAGGAGTCCCTTGGAGGAGGAAATGCCCAACTCACTTGACCTCTCCAGGCTTAGCCCATTCTCTAACATGTGTTTCTTCATTTGGAACCATGAAGTCCCCATCTCCCTATTTCTTGGTCTTATTTAAGCTGCACAAAACTTTTCTGGAGGAAGGATCTTATACATGCAGCCCTTCCCCAAACCCCCAAACAGGTCTGTAAAACCCTGAATAGGGAGACCCTGAAGCTGAATGTGACTGTCATGATACAAGATAAGGTCAAGCAACGTGGTTATTTGTCAAACGGTACCAGATGTTGTAACCAGAGGATAGTTAGTGTGATGGTAATGACAATGTGGCAGAGACACCGAGTTGTCTCCTGGTATCAGTTTGCTTCTTTAGAAATTAAAACTCCAAATTTTTCCAGAATTTAAACTTCAACCTCCCTTGTAGCTATGTGTGACTATGCCAGCCAATGAGATGGGAAGGGAAATAGGTGTAGCTTATGGGTCACACCCTTGAAGGAAAGAGGCATATCCTCTATTTTTCCTGCCCGTGAGAAGGTGGACATGATGGTAGGCTGTCTTTGATGAAGCGGATGAAGACATACCTCGTGATAACACCACCTGCTGGAAGGAGCTTGGCTTTCCAATACCGTGGAGCTTCTCGAACCTCCCTGGACGGCCGATAAGGCAGGCTGGTTTAAGGCTTTGTGATTTTCGTGTCTTATTATGGCAATGAAACCTCAGCCTCAACTAATACAAAGTATCATTTGTTGGGTACATCTTACATGCCATGCACGGTGCTAAGCTTTTCACATACATTATTTAATCTTGATTGTTTGTTTGTTTATTTATTTGATTGAAAGATAGAGAGAGAAAGAGCGGAGGCACTCATGAGTGGGGGGGGGGCAGAGGACGAGGGGACGAGGGTGAAACAGACTCCCTGCGGAGCAGAAAGCCCAATGGAGCTCGATCCCAGGACCCTGGGATCATTACCTGAGCCGAAGGCAGACACTTAACTGACTGAGCCACCCAGGCGCCCCACATTATTTAATCTTTACAATCTTTTTGTTTTTTGTTTTTGTTGTTGTTGTTGTTAAGTAGGGGATCAGGTAGGGTTTATTGGGCAGAACCAACAGAAACAGATTTTGGCTAAGAAGTGACAAATGAAATTTACTGGAAGGAAATATGGTGGCTTATAGGATGGAAGGCAAGCAGACTCAGAGAGGACAGAAACCATGGCTTTGGCAGTCCTGACAGGAGAGAAAGAAACCAAATATTAAGTTTCTGCCTTGCATCACTGTGCTCAAAACTCAAATTAAAAGGAGAGAGTCCAGGGGTGCCTGGGTGGCTTACTTGGTTAAGCGTCTGACTCATGATTTTGGCTCAGGTCATGAGATCCAGCCCTGCATTGGGCTCTGTGCTCAGCGGGGAGTCTGCTTGGGATTCTTTCTCTCCCTCTGTCCCTCCCCCCACTCACATGTGCTCGCTCTCCCTTTCTCAAATAAATAAATAAATCTTAAAAAAAAGTAGAGAGTCCATTTGGTCTTACTTTGGTCAAGAGGCTACTCATTTAGTTAAGGTGGGGGTAAGGCACCTTAACTTACGTTGATTTATTGTCTCACCAAGAAATGTATACAATGATAGAGGGGTCGTTGGTCAAAAGGAAATGGGCTGCTATTAGCAAAACAAGGGAAGAATGGGTATTGAGTAGCCTGACACAACAAATGTTCACCATGCGTAAGTAATATGGTTTCCAATTATGTGAAAATTAATAAAAGGGAACCTCACTAAAGCAAAGCCAGGAGGCCAGAGTGGGAGGCTGGAAGAGGAAACTGTACCACTCAACCTCAGTTACGGGAAGACTTGCTAATTACAGACTCCAACAGAAGAATCCTCAACAGGAAAGAATTATAAATTATAGGCTCCAACAAGGAAAGATGTATACTGCATCTCCTATAAGAACTTGACCACCCCTGCAATTCAGCCAACGGGAAACTGTCATCGCCAGGAACTCTGCTTCTCTCCAATGAACTGTTGTTCAAAACAATTCCTCCCAGCTTCCTCCTTTTCTATAAAAGAACATTCCTCTTCTTTGTTTGTTGTACTTGCCCGTGGTTTTGTCATAGCTTCCGTATCCCAAATTGCCTTTCTGTGCTATTCTCGAATAAATCTATTTTTGCTTGTAAAATAACTGTTTTATTTTTAAGGTTTAACAGTTATGAGGAAAACGAAGCTCAGAGAGGTAAGTTAACTTGCCCAAAGTCACACAGCTAGTAGAAAGCAGAGCTAGGGACTGAACCCAGATTAACTGACATGTTCTTAACCATGACGCCGGGTGGCTTCCAATGGCCAAGTCAGACCAGGTATATTTATGTGCGACTCTCCACAGAGCAGTGCTGTGCTCAGCTGGCTTTCTACTGACTGATGCTGCTTCAAATAGGGTATAAAGATGAATCTAGGGGCGCATGGGTGGCTCAGCTGTTAAGCGTCTGCCTTCGGCTCAGGGCGTGATCCCGGCGTGATGGGATCGAGCCCCGCATCAGGCTCCTCCGCTATGAGCCTGCTTCTTCCTCTCCCACTCCCCCTGCTTGTGTTCCCTCTCTTGCTGGCTGTCTCTCTCTCTGTCAAATAAATAAAATCTTAAAAAAAAAAAATGAATCTAATGCTAGCCCTTTTCCCTCTTGATCCTTGGCCTTATTTAGCCAGAAGTTGGGGGTGTACTTTGATAACAGAATAAAAAATTTGAAATCATCTGCAGTCGGCTTCGAACTGCAATGCTGCGCAGGAAACAAGTAGTTCGGACAGCAGTCCTGGGCTTCCGGCGTATGCACAGCCTCCTCTCCTCTTGTGGCACAGAAAGAACAAAACCCCGAATTGCCTCTATCCTCTGGGGCCACCAACATGACTATACATTGTAAGAACAGCTGTAATACCTGGAAGCTTGCCTGTTTATAAAGAATAGACACCTGCCTGAATTTCCCCAAGAAAATAGGGGCTTGGTGTGGAGACATAGGGATCAGGTATGAGGATGTGTGGAGGCTGGACTAAAACCGGAAAGCACCCACAGAATCCAGGCTGCTCCAGGACTCACTCTCCAGGTCTCTCTCAGGGGCTGTGTGGCTCCCCTCATGGTATAGCGGCTCCTCTCTGTGAATAGACTTCATTCCCTTCCTGTGACCTCTATTCCTTCACAACGTAGTTTGCTCCCGTCATCACGTCCGCTTTTCAGGAAGAAAGTTCAGGGAGGGGAAAGGTCAGCCTCTTTGTCCATCAAGGTTTCCCTTCCATCTCATTGGTCAGAATGGGATCACATGGCCACTGGAGGCGGGCTGGGGAATCCTGTAGACAGCTTTTCTAGTCTGTCTCTTGGAGAGAGGCATGGGAGAGGGAGGTGGAGTTAACCTGCTAAAGTATCTGCCCCAGGAGGTGGAATTTATACCCATTAAAATGGGTATAAATATGAAATATTTGTGCTAAAATGTTATATCACAAAACCATGGTACAGAATTAAACCTACCCTATCATGGCAAATTTGTAAATTATATCTGTGCTGGGAGTGAGTGCAGAAAAGCTGATCTATGGGGCGCCTGGGTGGCTCAGTCGTTAAGTGTCTGCCTTCGGCACAGGGCGTGATCCCGGCGTGCTGGGATCGAGCCCCACATCAGGCTCCTCCGCTGGGAGCCTGCTTCTTCCTCTCCAACTCCCCCTGCTTGTGTTCCCTCTCTCACTGGCTGTCTCTCTCTCTGTCAAATAAATAAATAAAATCTTAAAAAAAAAAAGTAAACCTGATATATGATGGAAGTGGGACTGCATGTTGCTTTTTCTTGTTTTCTTTAATATGGTCAAAATACTGTTTGTATGTTAATACAACCAAGAGAAAACAAAACAAAACAAAACAAATACGGTGGTTTTGTAGGCTTGGCTCGACTGTCAGGGACTGAACAGAGTCATGTATCTTAGGACACATCTGACCTACTCCCTGGAAATGATCTTTCTTGTGGAGTTAGGGAGAAGTTGTTGCCCTTTGACATTTGTGTCTACCCCTTTCCTCTAGAAGCAAAAATGTCAGATAAAAGAGTTTGTGGTTCTTTTCCTTCTGTTCTCAAGTGAAGGACATACAACTTCCTTTCTGTCCTATTCCAGAAATTAGTAATTTTCTCCTCAGTCCTGCTCAGGTCAGGTCCTGAGCCACTTCTTTCAAGGACGAGATAGAGGAAGAAGTATTTCAGGGGCGGTCGCAGTGCATGAGGTCTTTGCCCTGCAAGTGGCCTCTGCCAACCATGTTCTTAGTGTGATCTTGGGGGGGATACCTAAGACTCCCACAAAGCATATGGTACAACTGTTTCTTCCTTCTGCCTGAAGTTTGGATCCCTGCTTGGACAACTGAGGGAGTATGTGGAACCATCTAGAATGCTTCTGAGAGAGCAACAGGCAGCTTTGAGGCCAGTGTACCCTTTATGTATCAACGGGGATGTGCTAGCCATATCATTGGTCAACCCAAGACACAGTGCATAGAATAATTATAGCTAATGTTGACTGAATATTCAAAACATGCACTTTGACATCTGCTAATCTCATTTAATCATCACAACTCCAAGAGGTTAAGTACTATTACCACCATCATTTTCCAGATGAGGACGAGGAGGTCCAGAGAATAGCTAACTTAATTAAGATCAAACACTTATAGAGATAAGATTTTAACCCCCTTCGTCTGGCTTCAGACCCAAAGGCTTAACCAGATTGCTAAGAATGACATTCAGGTGGAACTTTTCTCAGCAATAAGCATAATGGACAAACAATATTGTGTTATTTGTACTTCCCAGAACCTTCTCAGAAGGGTAGCTCCTGTGTGGCCAGTTCCTTTGAATGTGGTGGATCAAGCAAATTGGAGAAGTCTAGACAGAAGTAACTTGTCTGTGTAGGTGGGGAGTGAGGGGAAGATTTGGAGAGATAGGTCTGGGAGATTGTGTTAGGAAGACAGGAGCCACAGTCCTGGGTGCCATGTGGGGCACGAGAGATTAAGGAGACCCTGCTACCTTGCTCATTCTCTTGAGGGCAAAGGCAGAAAATTAGGGAGAAGAAACATGGTAAAGAGGATTTGTGAAGTTGAATATAGACTCATGGGATACCCCACATATTTGAAGGAGGTGAGAGAATGAGTCTTGAAGATATCTGGGGGAAGAATAGTCTAGTTAGAGGGAATAGCCCATGTGCTGGAAGTGTGCTTGACATGTCTGAGGACCAGTAAGGAGGCCAGCATGGCTGGAGTGGAAGGAGCGAGGGGTCAAAGAGAAGGAGAAGAGCTCAGAGAGGTAAGGGTGGGAGAATGGGACAATATGCTCCATGTCGACAGATCACACAGGGCACTGTTGCTATTGACTGAATGTGTGAGAATATCCCCACTACGGTGGCCCGGCCACCTGGCACTGCCACATAGACCACACAGGCAAAGGCTTAAACAACTGCTTGTCTGAGTTTTGGCAAAATGCCTGTGATCTTCCCAGAACAGAGAGTATGGGAGGCCCGTGAGGAGCTGCACTGGGGCCATTTTCTGCTTGCCTCTCTTCTTCCTTAGGAGGCCATCATGAACCCATTTCTGTGGTGTCCCAGGTTCTGAAGAGGTATAAAACTTTCTTGCTCCCCCACTCCAACCCCAAGAGCTACAGACTAAAGCTGTCTCATCTATTAGTCTAGAATATTGCCTCCCCTTTTTCAATTCATCCTTTTTGATTTGCAGAACAAGAACCACGTGGAAATTTAGTTTTGCCATCTGGGTAGGTAATAAACTGAACCTAAACGGGGCTTATTGTGTCTTTATTGGTCCAATCAGTCATGCCTTGGTCTTACCTAGCCTTGTTGTCTGCCTGAGGCTGAGATGGGGCAAGTTGTGGGAAGCAAGATTGAGAGCCAAACATACTTGGTTTGAGGTGCTTATTAGACATCGAGCAGGAAGTTGAATATCTGAGTTTGGAGCTCAAGAAAGGCGTCTGGGATGGAGATACAAACTTTGGCATGGTCAGCACACAGATGAGATTTATAGCCTTGAGGCCACCTAAGAAACTGAGCTCTGGGACCCTCCTTAGGAGCTTGGGAGAAAAGAAGGGACTGACAAAAGAAACAGGGAGGAGGGACTGGGATGAAGGAGAACAAGGAGAGTGGGGAGCCCCCAAGGCCAATGTGCAAATTAGTTCCGGGAAGGAGTGCTCAAACGTCAAAAGCTGCTGCTGAATCACTTAAGATGGGGATTGAGAAACAACTATTGGAGTTCACTGTGTATCCTTGGTGACCTTGACGAAAACAGTTTTGGTGGAGTGGGGGCTGGGGTGGGGCAAATGCTTGACTGGAATGGGTTTAAAGAGAGTGGGAGGAGCAGAATTGAGCACAGCAAATGCAGATGACTGTTTTAGAAACTGTTTCGCAAAAAGGAAGCAAAAAATGGAGCCCTCGCTGGTGGGGGAAGTGGGATCAAAGAAAGTATTTGCTTTTTCATTAAGAGAAATAAATTATTTCTGATGGGAATACCGGATTTCTGGGTATACATTCAGTATTGTTTTCATTGGCCTTATGCATTTATTCCAGAACCAATACCATACTTTAACTTACAATGGCTTCGGGGTTTTGCTTTGCTATGGCACCTCTGGCTGTGGAATGGTATGATGCAATAAGATATGTTTCTTAGTTTTCTAAGTTATTTCTATGTGTTTTCTCTTCCAGGTGAATTTTATTTTTATTTTATTTTATTTTTTAAAACTTATTTATGTATTTTTAAAAATATTTATTTATTTGACACAGAGAGAGAGAGTAAAAGCAGGTGGGGCAGCAAGAGGGAGAGGGAGAAGCAGACTCCCTGCTGAGCAAGGATTCTGATGTGGGGCGCCCTCCCAGGACCCCGGGATCATGACCTGAGCTGAAGGCAGATGCTTAAGCGACTGAGCCACCCAGGCGCCCCACTTCTAGGTGAATTTTAGAATCAGCTTGTCAAATTCAATAATAATTCTGTTGGGTGAGAGTATACTGAATTACCGAGTACTCTGCTGGAGAACTGACGTATTTATAGTGTTAAGCCTTGTCATCCACGAATATGGCTTGTCTCTCTATTCTTTGATGTCCTTGAGGAAAGCAAAACAGTTAAAAAATATATAGTTTTTACATATTTCATGTTAGATTTATGCTTACACGTTTTACAGCTTTTTGATGTTATGGGTGGTATTTTCTTATTATATTTTCTTATTAGAAGATTAGTCAACCTTAGCTGAATAGAGAATAGATTAGATTTTTATATGTTCATCTTGCTGAATAAGGTTAGTTCTAACAAGGTACTGTTACCAGTCTTGGATTTTCATACTTTCTGCAAATGATGACGTTTTGCCCCTTGAACATGCCTTGTGCAGGAAAGCGTTATGATTGGATATTACTGCTGTCCATAATTTTTGCTCTTGGGGAGTCAACAAAATGATCAGAACAATTCTTTGCAGTGGTTTCCTAGCTGTGCCAGATTTACTCAGACTCAAAGAGAAAATTGCACGGGCGGTGTGATGTGGGTACTGGAATCTCACTTTATATTGACTTGGATAGATGAATGGTTAAAAAAAAAATAAAGAAAAAACCCCAGACAAATACAGAGAAGCAAAATTTCCTTCTAAAAGCTTATTTTAAAATCTTTTCAATAAATGGAACTGAGAAATTATTTGTTCACATGAACAAAAATGAACTTGGACTCCCTATGGCACACCACATACACATAAAATAAAAAATAATTAAAACAGTTTTGCACAAAGTCAGAAATTATTATTATTATTATTTTTAGAAATTAAATAACACAAGTAAAACGAATATTTGAGACTATATCAGTGAAAAAGTTTTTTTTTTTTTTTAACTTTGGAGATTTCTTAAGTCACAGGAAAGGCTAGTAATAATCATCCATATTAAACGTAAAAGCATCTGCCCAAGAGAAATGCCAATTATAATTGTTAATAGCATCTAACTCGTAGTTTGAGCATGAGTATCAGAAGAGCTTATGTCTGTGAAAGTGACTTGTAAAGTACTAGGCAAATGGTGGTTATGTTTACTTTTGAATCACCCAGCAATACGCTTTATTTTCTATTTAGGCTTGTTTGGTGTTAAGAACACTGGTTCACTCAAATTAGTTCAAGTTTTGAAGATTTCATAGTTAGGATTCTATGATAGCCATCACTACTGATCACTAATTTTTTCTTCTGTTTCCAGGTACAGGAGACAATTCCACTTCCTGTCTGAATTTTTGAGATAACACCTGGAAGATAACTTCTTGGGAGAGTTTCTCTTTCCTGTAGTGAATTTTGGACAAATTAGAAGTAAACTGCTATTATATTAGGCACTGAGATTTTGGTATTGTTTGTTATTGCCGCAAAACCTACCTTATCCTTATTGATACAGAAATCCATAGTCTGGATGGAAAATCCATCTGAATTTCTAGTTTCTTAAATTGTAGAGTTAGGATGCTGATTTGAGATCTTCCTTTTCTTTTAATAAAATTTTGTTTATGATTTTAATTTTCCCTTAGCACTGCTTTCACTGCATCCCATTTTAAGTTTTGATATGTCGTGGTTTTGCTTCATTCATCTCTAAGTATTTCAAAATTTCCTTTGTAATTTCTTCTTTGGCCCATTGGTTCTTTAAGAGTATGTTGCTTAGGGGATGCCCGGGTGGCTCAGTTGGTTAAGTGTCTGCCTTTGGTTCAGGTCATGATCCCAGGGTTGTGGGATTGAGCCTTGCATTGGGCTCCCTGCATAGCGGAGAGCCTGCTTTTCCCTCTCCCTCTGCTGCTCCCCCGCTTGTTCTCCCCCCTTCCCTGTTAAATAAATACATAAAAAAAATCTTAAAAAAAAGAGTACATTGCTTAATTTTCAAAAATTTGTGAATTTTCCCATTTTCCTTCTATTGTTGATTCTAACTCTATCCTATTATGGTTGGAAAAGATACTTTGTATAATACCTATCTTTTAAAATGTATTGAGACTTGGGGCACCTGGCTGGCTCAGTCGGTAGAGCATGTGACTCTTGATCTCGGGGTTGTGAGTTCAAGCCTCGTGTTAGGCATAGAGCTTACTTAAAAAAAAAAAAAATCTATTGAGGGGTGCCTGGGTGGCGCAGTCGTTGGGGGTCTGCCTTTGGCTCAGGGTGTGATCCCAGCGTTCTGGGATCGAGTCCCACATCAGGCTCCTCCGCTGGGAGTCTGCTTCTTCCTCTCCCACTCCCCCTGCCTGTGTTCCCTCTCTCGCTGGCTGTCTCTCTCTGTCAAATAAATAAATAAAATCTTAAAAAAAATCTATTGAGACTTAATTTGTTGCCTAACATAAGGTCTGTCTTAGAGAACATCCCATAAGGACTCGAGAAGAATGTGTATTCTGTCCTTGTGGGGTAAAGTGTTCACATATGTCTCTTAGATATAGTTGGCCTATTGTATTGTTCAAGTCCTCTATGTCCTTACTTATCTTCTGTCTGGTTATTCTATCCATTATTGAGAATAGAGTATTGAAGTCTCCCACTATTATTATAGGATGGTCTATTTATCCCTTTAATTCTGTCAATTTTTTCTTCATATATTCTAATGGTCTGTTATTAGGTGTGTAAATGTTTATAATTGTTATATTTTCTTGTTGTATTGAAACTTTTATTAATATATAATGTCTTTCTTTGTCCCTTGTGTAAACTTTTTGATTTAAATTTTAATTTGGGGCACCTGGGTGGCTCAGTTGGGTTAAGTGTCCAACTCTTGGTTTCAACTCAGGTCATGATCTCAGGGTTGTGAGATTGAGTCCCCAGTTGGGCTCTGTGCTCACTGAGGAGTCTGCTTAAGATTCTCTCCCTCTCCTTTTGCCACATTCCTCCACCCCCTGCTCATGCATGTACATGTGCTCGCTCTCTCTCTCTCAAAAAATTTTAAAAAAATGTTGTCTCATGGTAATATAGCTACCCTTGCTCTTTTCTGGTTACTCTTTGCAACTATCTTTTTCCATCTGCTTATTTTCCATTGCTTTGTGTCTTTCTACTTAGAGTGGGCCTCTTATGGAGAATGCACAGCATATAGTTGGATATGTTTTTAAAATTCATTCTGCCAATCCTCGTCTTTTGTAGAGAGGGTAATCTGTTTACAGTCAGAGTAATTACTGATAAGGAGGGACCGAACTTCTGTCATATTGCTATTTATTATCTTTACGTCTTAAAACTTTTATACCCTTCACTTTCTACATTACATTATTTTGTGTTGATTTTTTTTGCAGTGAAACATTTTAATTCAATTCGCATTTCCATTTGTGTATAGTGTATAGTTATTTTCTTTCAGTTACCATAGAGATGACATTTAATATCCTAAAGTTATAACATTCTAATTTGAATTTATAGCTTCTCTTCAATAATATATTAACTTTGCTCCCATACAGCTCCATCAGCATGCCATCTTCCTTATGTCACAAAATTACATCTTTATACCTTGTGTGACCAAAAACATAGGCTGACAGTTGTTTAAAAATATGCATTAGTTTCTTAAAATATGTAGAAAACAAAATGTGGAGTACAAACCAAAGCTATAGTAATACTAGTTTTTAGACTAATAGTTTACAAAGCGCATTAATCTCTTAAATCACATGGAAAACAAAAGAGGCATAACACAACCTTGTTACAATAACACTAGTGTTTATAGTTGCATGTATTCACCTTTACTGAGATCTTTATTTCTTCATATGACTTCAAGTTGTTGTCTAGTGTCCTTTCATTTCAAACTGCAGGACTCCCTTTAGTATTTCGTTCAGGGTAGATCTAGTGGTAATGAGCTTTTGTTTACCTGGGGATATCTTGATTTCTCCTTCACTTTTTTTTTAAAAAAGATTTTATTTATTTATTTGACAGAGAGAGACAGCCAGCGAGAGAGGGAACACAAGCAGGGGGAGTGGGAGAGGAAGAAGCAGGCTCCTAGCCGAGGAGCCCGATGTGGGACTCGATCCCGGAACGCTGGGATCACACCCTGAGCCGAAGGCAGACGCTCAACGACTGTGCTACCCAGGCGCCCCCTCTCCTTCATTTTTGAAGGACAGTTTTGTGGGATATAAAATTCTTGGCTTACAATTTTTTTCTTTCAGTACTTTGAATATATCCGCCCATTGCCTTCTGGCCTCCAAAGTGTTTGATGAGAAATCTGCTGAAATCTTATTTAATATCCCTTTTATGTGATGATTCACTTCTCTTCTGCTGCTTTCAGACTCTCTTGTCTTTGGTTTTTGACAGTTTGATTATAATACATCTTGTGTGGGTCTCTGAATTCATTCTACTTGGAATTTATTGAACTTTCATAAGATATATATACCCAGGTCCTTCAAAAAAGCTGGGAATTTTTCAGTCATTGTTTCTTCAAACAATCTCTCCGACCCTCTCTCTCATCTGACATTCCCACAATGTTTGTATTGGTCTGCTTAATGATGGTCCACAGGTCCCATAGGCTCTTTTCACTTTTCTTCAATTTTTGTTTCTTTCTCTTTCTTAGAGTCAATAACTTCAGTTATTGCCTTACCTTTAAGTTTGCTGATTCATGTTTCTATTTGCTCAAACCTGCTTTTGTATTCTTCTGGTGAATTTTACACTTCAGTTAATGTGTTTTTTGGCTCTAGAATTTCTTTTTGGTTTCTTTTTAAGTTATTTATTTATTTAGGTTTTCTTTTTATTGATATTTCCATTTTGTTCATATTTTTTTCTTTACTTTCTCTATGTTTTCCTTTAGTTATTTGAGCAACTTTAAGACAGTTGTTTTAAAGTTTTGTCTAGTAGGTCTACCATCTGGTCTTTCTCTGGAATAGTTTCTGTTTTCTTCCTTTGAGTGGGCCATACTTTCGAACAAAATAATAACTCTGGAAATCAGATTCTCCTCCTTCCCCAGGGCACTCTCTCTCTCTCTCTCTCATTGTTATAGGCTATCTCTGTGCCAGGGATCAGCTTGAAGTATTAAGGTCTTCTTAGGGCATTTATAGTGACTTTCTAAGCTCTTTCCTATAGCAGTTACTTTTGAATGGTCTAGTTCTTTTTTTTTTTTTTTTAAGATTTTTTTTACTTATTTGTCACAGAGAGAAAGAGAGAGAGAGAGAGAGAGAGAGAGAGAGAACAGAAGTGGGGGGAGCGGCAGGCAGGGGGAGTGGGAAAAGCAGTCTCTCCATTGAGCGAGGAGCCTGATGCAGGACTTGATCCCAGGACCCTGGGATCATGACCTGAGATGAAGGCAGACGCTTAACTGACTGAGCCACCCAGGTGTCCTGAATGTCCTAGTTCTTGAAAGGCATGTTTTACACTGGCTTCCAAAAGGGGAAAAAGAGAAAAATGGAGGAGAAAAAGGCACCAGCCCTTTAAATGTCCTGGAAGTTGCTTGTTCCAGAGATGGAGGGACTTGCATAAATGGGGGGGGGGTCCAACATGGTTGCCTGCCTGTGTCTGAAACTCTGAGATCAGAAGCTGCAACCAGCAATCAGAACACTCCTGCAAGCTGCAAGCAAGCTGCTCCTGGAACATAAGCACAGCTTCCTGCCACCTGTGGGAGACGGGAGATCCATAAATGCTGTAGTACTATGAACTAAATAGACTGAAATTGACCAGGAGTCTCTGAATAGACTCCAGAATTCCTATATAGTCACATAAGACAGGTTCTGCCAGTACAATTGCTATCCAGGTAGGGAGAAGGTTTCCTGATGCTCCCTACTCTGCTATCTTTCTGAAATCTTCATTCTGATTTAATTAATTTTTATTATGAAT
Organism: Ursus americanus; assembly: GCF_024610735.1. Taxonomy (NCBI): domain Eukaryota; kingdom Metazoa; phylum Chordata; class Mammalia; order Carnivora; family Ursidae; genus Ursus; species Ursus americanus. Next base: position 16,067,988 of record NC_142128.1, on the reverse strand, counting down.
CTTTTTATGAGCCAGCCACTGTTCTATGCACTGGAAATAGAGTGATGAGCAAGACACACAAGAATCTGTGCCCTCAAGGAGCTTATATACTCTAGTTGGGTTGTACAATAAAAGAACTAAATAAATATACGATGTAATTTCATGTAATGATAAGTGCTATGAAAAAAAAATTTGAGTATCCGTAGCAGACATTGTAGTTTCTCCACTCATGTGCCATCAGTATTTAACATTCTCATGCAAGCTGTCCAGATTTCTAGCTGTCATTGCCTGCAAGTGTTTGCCTGAGGGCTTTTTCTTTTTCTTTCTTTTTTTTTTTTTTTAAGATTTTATTTATTTATTTGACAGAGAGAGACAGCCAGCGAGAGAAGGAACACAAGCAGGGGGAGTGGGAGAGGAAGAAGCAGGCTCCCAGTGGAGGAGCCTGATGTGGGGCTCGATCCCAGAACGCCGGGATCATGCCCTGAGCCAAAGGCAGACGCTTAACGACTGAGCCACCAGGCGCCCTCTGAGGGCTTTTTCTGCCTCTGGAGCCTCCCGTGCCTGGGTGTAGGGCAGGCAGCTTGGAAGCACCAGAGAATTAAGGCTACTCGAGAGAGCACCCCTCAACTAATAGCTGATTTGAATAGTGCGTAAGAGTCTAGACCCCTTACCCCTCAGGCAGATCGCTCTGAGGCATGTTTTATACTGGCTTCCAGAGTTCCTCAGGGTATCCAGCTCCAATTGTCCATAGTAGGAACTTTTTCATCACACATTTTTTTTAGGAGCTCTTTCCTGTTCCCACATCCGCACCGGTATTTCCGGTATCACCTCCCAAATAAATTACGTGCACTAGGATCCTTGTCTCAGGGTCCATTTACCGTGGAACCCAAGCTAAGATATTATCAAGAGTGGGGCTGAGGAATAGACGAGAGGAAATGGCTGGGAGCCTATAGACAGGTGTCCACCTGTGGTTACCTGGTTAGGGGCACACCCATTGCTGAGTAAATGCGAAAGTCTCTGTGGGTTGGATAGCCATTCTGAAATTTTACCCATGCCTTTATAGATGGTGGGCCCTTGGCCACTGTTCAGGGCAAAAACAGGCCCTGATGTCTGAGCTATAGCAGCTTCCTGTGGTGGTCAGAGTGAAAGCTTTTACCAAAGCAAACCAAGCATATTCATGAAATTATTCCTCCACGCCCTGATCGGTACCCTCTCATCCAGGGCCTGTGGCCTTATTCCTCTTTCCTCAGCCCCTTTTACTGCTAACATGTATAGGCACTTTGTTGTTTTAAATTATTTATTGGTGTTTTTCTTTTCTTTCTGATTATAAAAGCCATTCTCTGTTTTGTTTTGTATAAGAGTTTTAAATACAAGAAAATATAGAAGAAAATTAAAATCAACCTGTGACAGATTAAAATAGACCACAATTCTTTGACACAATTCCCACTGAGAAGTGGGATCCATGTCTTCTCTCCTTGAATGTGGATGAGCTCTGTGACTGCTTGACCAATAGAATATGGTGGAAGAGGGGCGCCTGGGTGGCACAGCGGTTGGGCATCTGCCTTCGGCTCAGGGCGTGATCCTGGCGTTATGGGATCGGGCCCCACATCAGGCTCCTCCGCTACGAGCCTGCTTCTTCCTCTCCCACTCCCCCTGCTTGTGTTCCCTCTCTCGCTGTCTCTATCTCTGTCGAATAAATAAAATCTTAAAAAAAAAAAAAGAATATGGTGGAAGAGACCCTGTGGCAGTTTTCAAATCAAAATCTTATGAGATTGGACACTTTCGATTATTGTCTCTTAGAACACGTACTCTTGAAATCTAATCACGATGCTGTGAGAAGCCCAGGGAACCTAGAGAGGCCACATGGAGGTACTTAAGTTGACAGTCCCAACTGAGCCCCCACCCGCAGCAACTGCTGGCCATGTGAGTGACCAATTTTGAAAGTCCAGACCAACTGAGCCTTGGATGACTCTAGTCTTAGTCATGATCTGACTGTGACCACGTGAGATCCCTCAGGACTGCTGAAGCTGGACAATCCACAGGACCATGGCACAATAAGTCACTAAGATTTGGAGTGGCTTGTTAGGCAGCAATAAATGACTGGAACAAATCCATAATCCAACCCTCCGAAGATAATTACTATTCACAGTTTGGTTTTCTTACACACACATATTTTTAAATGAGTAATTTTATTAAAAATGTATAGAATTTTTACGGATTTTTTTCAGAGACCAAACATTTATTTGCTCTGGTTATTAAGAAGGTAGGACGAGGGGCGAGAGAAAATGTGTTGGAGGGAGAGTGAAAAAATCATTGGCTTGGGGAGTCACATTAGCAGTCACGTACAAGGTACAGTTTGGTATTGTATGTATTTCGTGTGTGATTGAATAAAGGAAACCTCATTTAAAACGGAGGCAGGAGGCCAGGAAGGGGAGCTTTCACACCCTACTGCTCATGGTCAGTGGCAGACCCCAACAGAAAGAGACTTGCATTCACTGCAGGAAGACATCTATAGTTAATATATTTTTCCTCCAACAGGAGGAAGAAAGATTTTCTCCTTTCCAACAACAGCCTGCCAATGAGAGACGGTCCCGACTCAGCAACGAAAAGCAACTATACTTTTTTTTTTAATTTGATGCAATGTTCCATGATTCATTATTTGCGTATAACACCCAGTGCACCATGCAATATGTGCCCCCCTTAATACCCGTCACCGGTCTATCCCAATCCCCTACCCCCTCTCCTCTGAAGCCCTCAGTTTGTTTCCCAGAGTCCATAGTCTCTCATGGTTCACTCCCCTTTCTGATTACCCCTCCTTCATTCTTCCCTTCCTTTTATTTTGAACTCCCAGTTGACTCCAATGGACTTTTTGTGTATAACAGCCCCTCCCAACTCCCTCCTCTCCTCTGTAAAAGAGCTTTCCTGTCCTTTGTTTTTGGGATTTGCCTCTAGTTTTGCCATAGTTTGTAAGTCTCAAATTGCAATTTCTACTATTCGTGAATAAACCCAGTTTTGCTGGTAAAATAACTAACAGTTTTGGGGCACCTGGGTGGCGCCGTTGTTAAGCGTCTGCCTTCAGCTCAGGGCGTGATCCCGGCGTTATGGGATCGAGCCCCACATCAGGCTCCTCCGCTGGGAGCCTGCTTCTTCCTCTCCCACTCCCCCTGCTTGTGTTCCCTCTCTCGCTGGCTGGCTGTCTCTCTGTCAAATAAATAAATAAAATCTTAAAAAAAAACCCCAAAAAACTAACAGTTTCGTCTTGAAGGTTAACATGTGAAATTATGATCCTGTGTCTTTGAAAACAGATTTATAAGTGAGTAGACATGATGGAATGTAAGGATATATCACGGAGTGAGGCATTATTTACCAATCCCTCTGTTGTTGGGTATTTAAGCTGTCCTTGATTTTCAGTATAAAAACAATGCCAAAAAAATAATAAAAATAAAAATAAAAACAGTGCCACGGTGAACAAGCTTGTACATACGTTTTTGACTGTACTTTTCGACTATTTCTTAGAATAAATTTCTGGAAGTGAAAATTCCTGGACAAAGGGTTTGAGGCTTTAAAACAAATTTTTTTATTATATTCGATTAGCCAACATATAGAATATCATTAGTTTTTAATGTAGTGTTCAACGATTCATTAGTTTTTTTTTTTTTAAAGCAAAATAATATTTAAAAAGCATGGGGTTTCTCTGTACCTGAATTGTCCTTTCTGATGGCTACGAAAGGAGAACAGCACTGGCTGAAGGGTACTCCTCATTTCCTTGGGCAGGAAGGAAGGACATTTTGCAGTGTGCTTTCAGGGAGAAACAGTGTGACTTCCCACATGTGCTTGTCTGTATTAATGTTTTGACACACGGTCCAGGAGGCAGGCCCTAAGTCTATTCAGCTTGCTTTTCATAATGCTTGGCCAACCCTAGAAGCAGGTGGGCAAAAAAAGAACACCTTTGGGACAATGATCTTCATGGTTTGGGCGAGGGATCTGGGTGGGAAGGGAGCACAGGCTGTTCGTAGCCTCAAGAAGGTCAAGCAGGCCTTGCTGGCTGAGCCTCCACCCTCTTCCTCTGAATGGCTAACAGACTTCTGTCACTGACTTCTCCTTTTCTGTCCTTCCTGTCTTTGGTGGCTTCCTTGAAGTGGCTCAGTGGTGCATGAAGCCCCAAGGTTCCTGCTCTCTCCCGCTATGACTCACAGAGTCCTTCTGTTACCAGGTACACCAGGGACTTGGAGGGGGGCCCTCAGGGGGAGGAGGAGGGTATCTTTTGAGTCTAAGTAGAGAGAGAGGGCACAGAATATCTAGGAGTTAGCCTGGAGGAAGACAAAGGGGATTTGGGGAAGGCTAAGGGATTCAAGAGCAAGTAGAGAGTAGAACCAGACCAAGATGGCATGCCCAAAGAAGATTGGATGAATAATTAAATTCATAGACTTATGCAGTGGGATTTGGCTGGCCCCTTCACTTTACAGATTAGGAAACTGAGGCCCCAGAGAGGTGGAATGATATGCCCAAGGGTGCACAACGCTTGTTGGATTCTGAGTGCTTCTTCTTGGATTCCATCTTATCACCTTCACTTGGCCCAGCGTTCTATTTTCCAAGGATCCAGGTGTAAATGTTAGTTGAATGACTGACCAAAATGATTCAAGTTTGTTTCCTTTTATGCCTGTACTTTGTGAGAATGAACCACAGAAGGGGAAAAAAAAAGCACTTGAGAATTGCATAGGAAGGAAATTGCCTAATTAAGAGTCTTTAGGAACTTAATTGTTGGGCAGACCAGCAGGATGGCAGGGTAGGGTGGAGTTCAGAGACCGGCTGACTGCACCCCCACATTGGTGGTCCTTAGGTCAGGAATCAGCAAACCAAGGCTGGTGGGCATCTGGGGAGGCTTCCTCCCACCTGTCTTTGTAGGTCTCAGATGAGCATTTATTTATTTTAATTTTTAATTTTTTTAAAAAGTAGGCTCCACGCCCAACATTGAGCTCAACGTGGGGCTTGAACTCAGGACCCTGAGATCAAGACCTGAGCTGAGATCAAGAGTCTGTTGCTCATCCCACTGAACCACTCAGGTGCCCCTCAAATGAGCATTTAGAATCGCTTCATGATAGGGAATACTATCCTTGAATCCCAGTGAAATGATCTTCTCTTCCCCAGAGAATTCCATTTGTCTCATTAATACATTAAAAAAAAAAGATTTTATTAAGCAATCTCTACGCACAATGTAGGGCTCGAATCCACAAACCCGAGATCAAGAGTCACTGGCTCTACTGACTGAGCCATTATTATATTTTGTATATCCTTATTGAAAAATTTGTGGAAATGCATTTTCTCTCTTGTTTTAGAAGTACCTGCCAATATACTCTATTTGCCTCTTGGACCAGAAAACCTAAAATATTATCTGGCCCTTTAGAGAAAAAGTGTCAGGCTAACAGAGCCAGACCTGGGAGGTAGACATCTCCATGCTGGGTTGGGGTGAATTTCAGCAGGTAGATTTATGGCACAGGAAGGCGAGCTGCTTTATCCCCGCCTGGCCCTCACCGCTTCTCCTTCCTCTAGCCTTGGTCTTATTATGTGATGGGTTCAACCTGGAGACTGAAAAAGCAGCGATCTTCCAAGAGAATGCAAGGAGCTTTGGGCACAGCGTGGTCCAGCTTGAGGGATCCGGGTAAGGACTGCAGGTGGACGTCTCTGTCTTACCCTTTTGCTCTTTAAAATGTATACGCCTGAAAAAAAAAATCACAATTTCCTTGATTTTTTTTTCTTGATTTATTTTTTTGGATTGGTAATACAGTTACAGAGTTCTCAATCCAAAAGATTGAGCGCAATAGTAACAAGTCTCAGCACATACTCCTTTCCCCCATTCCCTACTCAGGAGGGTCCCTGGTAAATGGTTTCCTGTGGGTTCTTCCAGAGAAGAACTAGGCTGCGTGTTGCCCAGTTTCCTAACCTCCATCCCACACACAATTTGTAACGCGTTATACTCAAACTGCAGTCTGCTTCCTATTTTTGTAAAGAAATTTTATTGACACAACCCTCATCCCAACTCGCCATTCATTGTTTATGGCTGCTTTGGAGTTAAAATAATGGTAGAATCAAGAGGCTTCAAAAGAGAGTATATGGCCTGCAAAGCCTAAAATATTTACCTATATGAAATAATAGTTATGGAAATAATATTACCTTTCCAGAAAAAATGTCCTGTCCTCTGCTCTATACCGAACTTTGTATTTTTTTTCTTTTCTTTTTTTTTTTTTAAAGATTTTTTAAATTTATTTGACAGAGATAGAGACAGCCAGCGAGAGAGGGAACACAAGCAGGGGAGTGGGAGAGGAAGAAGCAGACTCATAGCAGAGGAACCCGATGTGGGGCTCGATCCCATCACGCCTGGATCACGCCCCGAGCCGAAGGCAGACGCTTAGCCGCTGTGCCACCCAGGCGCCCCTGTATTTTTTTTTTCTTAATAGAGTTTCGTGATTTTACCAGATAAAGGCCTTACTCATTTTTTTTTAAAGATTTATTTATTTGAGAGAGAGAGAGAGAAAGAGAGAGCATGGTGGAGGGACAAAGAGAGAGGGAGAGAGAATCTCAAACAGACTTTGTGTGGAGTGCAGAGCCCTACACGGGGCTCAATCTCATGACCCTGAGATCAGGGTCTGAGCTGAAACCAAGAGTCGGATGCTTCACTGACTGCACCATCCAGGCGCCCCATTTTTTAAAAAGATTTATTTATCTTACTCTTTCTTTTTTATGCTTGCATCATATTCTATTATTTTGACATATTGTAATTTACATCGATATTACATTTAAATCTCTTCTTAACAGACATTAGATTGTTTCCAAACTTTTGTGATGTGAAAAATGCTGTCATTTTGCACATGCGCAAGTATGTTTGGAAGTAAATTCCCAGAATTAGGATTCCTGGATCAAAGGGTACATATTGCATGTGTGATGCGAATAGGTTTTTTCCAGATTACCCTTCATGGAGGTGGCAACAATTTACACTCACACCAGAAATTTATGGAAACACCTATTTCCCCACCCATTTGCCAACCCAGTGTGTTTTCAAACTTACTGATATCCGCAAATTGAATAGGTGAGATATGGTATCTCAATTTAGTTTTAAATTGCACTTATTTTTAAATGAGAGATGTATTCACTTTTCTGTGAACACCTTTTTCTTATCTGTTGCCCATTTTTCTATTGTTTTTTTTTTTTTCCTTATTGGTTTGTAGGAGCTCTAAGTATATTGAGGAAAGTAGTCTGTGGCACGAGTTGCTAATCTCTCTCTGCCCAGTTTATTGTTTGTCCTTTGACTTTGCTTGTACAGAAATTTTTAAATTTAAATTCAATTAGTCAACATATAGTACTTCATTAGTTTCAGAGGTAGAGTTCAGTAATTCATCAGTTGCATATAATACCCAGTGCTCATCACATCCCATGCCCTCCTTAATGCCCGTCACTCAGTTACCCCATCCCCCCACCCCCTCACCTCCAGCAATCCCCAGTTTGTTTCCTAGAGTTACGAGTCTCTCATGGTTCGTCTCCCTCTCTTAGTTCTTCCCATTCAGTTTTCCCTCCCTTCTTAATGATCCTCTGCACTATTTCTTATATTCCACATATGAGTGAAACTGTATGATAATTGTCTGATTGGCTTATTTTGCTCAGCATAATACCCACCAGTTCCGTCCACATTGATGTAAATGGTAAGAGTTCATCCTTTTTGATGGTTGAGTAATATTCCATTGTAGATATATACCACATCTTCTTTATCCATTCATCTGTCACTGGACATCTGGGCTCCCTCAGTTTGGCTATTGTGGACATTACTGCTATGAACATTGGGGTTCAGGTACCCCTTCAGATCACTGTGTTTTTATCTTGGGGTAAATACCTAGTAGTGCAATTGCTGGGTCCTAGGGTAGCTCTATTTTTAACATCTATTTTTAACTCCGCACTGTTTTCCAGAGTGGTTGTACCAGCTTGCATTCCCACCAACAGTGTAAGAGGGCTCCCTTTTCTCCGCATCCTTACTAGCATTTATTGTTTCCTGACTTGTTCATGTTAGCCATTCTGACTGGTGTGAGGTGGTATCTCATTGTGTTTTTTTTTTTTTAAAGATTTTTTATTTATTTATTCGACAGAGATAGAGACAGCCAGCGAGAGAGGGAACACAAGCAGGGGGAGTGGGAGAGGAAGAAGCAGGCTCATAGCGGAAGAGCCTGATGTGGGGCTCGATTCCGTAACGCCGGGATCACGCCCTGAGCCGAAGGCAGACGCTTAACCGCTGTGCCACCCAGGCGCCCCTCATTGTGGTTTTGATTTATATTTTCCTGATGGCTCGTGATGTGGAGTGTTTGTTCATGTGTCTGTTGGCCATGTGCACATACAGAAAAAATTGAAAAGGTTTTAATCTAAATTCCAGGTGGTTAAGATACAGTGTTGTATTAGTTTCAGGTGCACCATGTGGTGGCCCAACACTTCCATAATCACCCAGTGCTCATCACAAGTGCCCTCCTTAATCCCCATCACCTATTTAATCCATCACCCCACCCCTCTCCCTTCTAGTCACCATCAGTTTGCTCTCTGTAGTTGAGTCTGTTTCTTGGTTTGCCTCTCTCTCTCTCTTTTTTTTTTTTGGTCCCTTTGCTTGTTGGCTTGGTTTCTTAAATTCCACATATGAGTGAAATTATATGGTATTTGTCTTTCTCTGATTTATTTTGCTTAGCGTAATACTCTCTAGCTCATCCATGTCGTTGCAAATGGAAAGATTTCATTCTCTCTTATGGTCGAATAATATTCCCATTGTGTATATATGTATATACCATACCTTCTATTTTTTTAAAAGTTTTATTTGTAAGTAATCTCTACACCCAACATGGGGCTCAACCTCCCAACCCCAAGATCAAGAGTCACATGCTCCACTGACTGAGCCAGTCATGCACCCCAATATACCACATCTTCTTTATCCATTCATCAATGAATGGACATATAGGCTCTTTCCATAATTTGGCAATTGTAGATAATGCGGGTATAAACTTTGAGGTACATGTAGCCCTTTGAATTAGTATTTTTATATTTTTTGGGTAAATACCCAGTAACGCAATTGCTGGATTGTAGGGTAGTTCTATTTTTAACTTTTTGAGGAAACTCCATGCGTTTTCCAGAGTGGCTGCACCAGTCTGCATTCCCACCAATAGTGCAAGAGGGTTCCCCTCTCTCCATATCCTTTCAACACCTGTTGTTTCTTGTGTTTTTTGATTTTAGCCATGATGCAGGTGTAAGATGATATCTCATTGTGGTTTTGATTTGCATTTCCCTGATATCACATACAGAAATTTATTGAAAAGGACTGTGGTCTATAGTTGAATTTATTAATTTTTTAAAAAATTTAATTCTAGGGGCACCTGGGTGACTCAGTCGTTAAGCATCTGCCTTCAGCTCAGTGTGTGATCCCGGGGTCCTGGGATCGAGCCCCGCATCAGACTCCTCCACTGGGAGCCTGCTTCTTCCTCTCCCACTCCCCCTGCTTGTGTTCTCTCTCTTGCTGGCTGTCTCTCTCTGTCAAATAAATAAATAAAATCTTTTAAAAAATTTAATTCTAGTATAGTTAACATATGGTGTTTTATTAGTTTCAGGTGTACAATATAAGATTCGACAACTTTTAAATGACTTCTTGGTTTTGTGTCATTCTTAGAGAGGCCCTTCCCCTTTCAAGATTTAAAAATTTCCTGTTTTTTTCTTTGCTAAGTCTTCCTCCTATTTCTGGGAACTGGGAAATACATGTGAGGGTTGGCTCTCCTCACTTTCTTCTGGGTGTCCAAACTTCCATGGTCTCCTTCTCTCCCCACATGTCAGAGTTTTCTCTTATCCCTGTGGTGACATTTTCCTACCTCACCGCCCCCCAGGTTTGTGGTTGGAGCCCCCCAGGAGATAAAGGCGGCCAACCAAACAGGTGGCCTCTACCAGTGTGACTACAGCACGGGCAAGTGTGAGCCCATCCACCTGCAGCGTGAGTCACTGCCCCTCCCTGGGACCCAGGGCTAGGTTTCCACCTGTACATACACCTGCCAGGTGTTCCAGGCATTCCTTTTATTGGGGGTGTGTTGTTGGGGGCCCCGGTGTTCAGCTGCCTAGCTTCTGTGCTGTATACGGACTCTACCTCAGACATCCTCAGGTACCCCCTTCATTCCTTTCCTAGGACTTGGGGTCCTCCTTGACCTGTCAGGTCTCCATGTCTCCCAGGCCAAAGTGACCTCTGTTCACCTTCACAGAGCCCCTTTTACTGCCTGAAGGTGACCATATGTATATGTCTCCTCAGTCCCCCTGGAGGCGGTGAACATGTCTCTGGGCCTGTCTCTGGCATTTGCCACCAAACCTTTCCGACTGCTGGTGAGTTGTCCTGGGTCATGGGAGTGTCCTGAGGGATGGAGTCAGGGGCCCATGGCTGCTTGGTCTGTGGTCTGTGGAGGGTGGAGGTGCTGGGGGGGAAAGGACAGGAGGCAGGAACAACCCCTCCCATCTGCAACCTTCCCCAGGCCTGTGGCCCCACTGTGCACCAAACTTGTAAGGAGAACACCTATGTGAATGGCTTATGCTTCCTGTTTGGACCCAACCTACGGCAGCAGCCCCAGAGTTTCCCAGAGAAGATCAGAGGTAGGTGGCTTTTGTCACAGAATACAGATGGCCAGTGTGAGCGTAAGGTCAGGACTGGGATGGGGGCTGTTTCCAGCCTGAGTGGTAACTTAGAAGTCTAGGTGCAGAAGCCGGAAGGAACTGGGCTCCGATAGAGATGGTGGGGGGAGAGGCAAGGATCTTGAACTTTAAGAAAAGTCCTGATATATCCACTCATCTTTGTGAGATGATGTCCCCCCCCATCATCCTTAGAGTAAGTGCCTGAGTCTCCTGATCAAAGCCCTTGAGGCTCTCGCAACCTTTCTACTTCAGCCATTGTGTTCCAGGCACTCTGGCTGCCTTTCTTCTCCAAGAATGACACAAAGCTATCCCTGCCTCAGGGCCTTTACACTTACTCTTCCTTCAGCCTGGAAAGCTCTTCCCTCAGATCTTAGCTGACCACCCATTATTGTCATCTCAGCTCAAATGTTACCTCTTCAAAGAGGCCTTTCCTTCGTGGCTCTTCTAATCATTTCCACCATTGCTTCCTACCACATTATTATACTTCACCTTCTTCATATCTGTATATACATATTTTACTTGTTTCTTTTCTGTGCTTTCTTCTAGAATGTAGGCTTCATGATAGCAGGGATACTGCTTCCCTAGCTCATTGCTCTATGCTCTTATATCTATTGCTGCGTAACAAATTGCCCCTAAACTTAGCAGCTAAAAACAATAAACGTTCATTATATTGTAGTTCTTATGAATCAGGAATCTGGGCATGGCTTGGCTGGTTGCCTCTGTCTCAGGGTTTTTCATGAAATTGAAGTTAATTTGTTAAACCGGAGCTGTGGTGTCATCTAAAGGCTTGACTGGGGGAAGAAGATCCACTTGCAAGCTCATTTACAAGATTGTTGGACTGAGGGCCACCGTTTTCACAGGCTGTTGGCTGGAGGTTTCTCTCAGTTGCTTGTCACATGAAGTTCCCTAAAGAGCAGCTCACAAATGCTCCCCCGAGGGCAGCTGACTTCCCTCAGAGTGAGTAAACAAGGGAGTAGGAGAGCAAGAGAGAGAGAGAAAACACCCAAGAAAGACCATCAGTCTTTTCATAATCTAATCTCAGAAGTAATAGTACATTGCTTCTGCCATCTTATGTTCCTTTGAAGTGAGTCAAAAAGTCCATCCCACTCAAGAGAAGGTGACTATGCGAGGGTGTTATTTCCAGGAGATGAGAACCTTGTGCACCATCTTGGTGGCTGCCTACCACACCCTTGCTCCCCAAACATTTGTTGATTGAAAGAGAGTGAGTGAGTGAGTGAGTGAGTGACTGAATCTTTTTTTCAAGCTGCTTTCTGCCACTTATTTCAACTGCTTGGCCATCCTTTTCCTTGTCTTCAAGTTGGTTCTGTCACCAAGGGCAGATATGTCTTCCTTTCATAGTTATTTTTTCCCCCCTCAAGCTCTGCTCCTTTGTACTTTACTCTCAACAGATAACCTTCCTTCCTTCTTCACAAAGAAAATCAAGGTTGCCAGGGATGAACTCCTTCTCCCTGTTCAAATTTTGCAATGGTACCACCCTTGGCAGTGTCTCCCTGGTTTTAGAGGGAGACCTGACCATCCGCCTTTCCATGAATCACTCTTCTATCTGGGCTTTTGGGGCTTTATCACATCACCAACTCGAAGCCCACATCCTCAATCATTCATTCTCTCCAGGAGCTTAAATTTCTCCCCCTCCTTTGAACGTAAACATACTCACATTTACCCATATCTTAAAAACAATCAACCACCAATATTGATAGCAATGAAAATAACCTTTCCTCTCCCTGGTCTCCTCTACATCTGCTATTTCTCCTTTCCTTCACAACCAAACTTTTTGACAGAGTTCTCTCCTCTTGTTTCCACTTCCTCCACATCACCATTCTTCACCCCCTGACATCTGGCTTCTGTCTCACCATCATATAAATCTTCCTCTTGCAAATGGCATCTGTGACTCCCTAAATGCCAATCTCTATTCTGTCCTCATGTTTACTGACTTTTCTGATGTGACCTAGAGATCATCTCTTCCTTCCCTAAACACCTTGGCTCCAGATTTCTCCCTTCCCCTCTCCTCCCTTCTTCTCCTCTTCCCCTCCCTTCCACTCCCCCTCCCCTCCCTTCTTCTTGCTTCTTCCGCTGCCAAGGGCTTCTGCTAAACTTCATCTCCAGGCCATCTTCCTCTGCCTCTTCGCATGTGTAGGGGTACCAGGTTACAGCTTCTATTCTTGTCCATGTGTTCTTCCTGCCCAATTGCATTCACTTCTGTGGCTTCAGCTCTTACATTTCTCTCTTCAGTCCTCACTCTCAGGATTCCATACTTTTCTTTTCTCTTTTTTCTTTTTAGATTTTAGTTATTCATTTGACAGAGACAGCCAGTGAGAGAGGGGACATAAGCAGGGGGAGTGGGAGAGGGAGAAGCAGGCTCCCAGAGGAGCAGGGAGCCCGATGCAGGGCTTGATCCCAAAACCCTGGGATCACGCCCCAAGCCGAAGGCAGACGCTTAACGACTGAGCCACCCAGGTGCCCCCATACTTTTCTTTTTCTTTTTTTAAGATTTTATTTATTTATTTGACACAGAGAGACAGCCAGCGAGAGAGGGAACACAAGCAGGGGAGTGGGAGAGGAAGAAGCAGGCTCCCAGCAGAGGAGCCTGATGTGGGGCTTGATCCCAGGACCCCGGGATCACACCCTGAGCCGAAGGCAGATACTAACGACTGAGCCACCCAGGCGCCCCTATACTTTTCTTTTTAAAAATCATTTTCAGTTCTTTAAAAATGATTCAAAATTCAAGCAGCACTTAAGCACATAACACTTCTCTCTCTTGGTTCCCCCAGCCTACTGTTTTCTTCCTGGGATTCAACCACTGTTAGCAGTTTCTTGTGTCTTATGGAGATATTCTATATTCACAAACAGAAACATATCTATAGTCTTCACTTTGTGCCACAAATGGTAGCATGTTGTACACACTTGATTATTTTTCATTGAACATATCTTTGAGATTTTCAACAATTTTTCTGGTTAATTTTCTTTGTATATTTTCCATATAAATGTTAGAATCTGCTTAACTATTTTTAAAAAGCCAATCATTTTTTTGGGTAATTTTATTTTTTTCAAAGATCATACAGTAAAATTAGCCTTTTTTCTTTTAGTGTACAGTTCCCTGAATTTTAAGGTATGTATAGATTTTCATAAAAAAAAGCATGAACATGGGGTACATGGCTGGGTCAGTCGGTAGAGCATGTGACGCTTGATCTCCGGGTTGTGGGTTCCAGCCCCATGCTGGTTGTAGAGATTACTTAAAAAAAAATCATTTTTTATAAAGATTTTATTTATTTATCCCAGGGGGAGCAGCAGGCAGAGGGAGAAGCAGACTCCCCACTGAGCAAGAAGGCGGATGCAGGACTCCATCCCAGGCCCCTGGGATCATGACCCAAGCTAAAGGCAGACACTTAACTGACTGAGCCACCCAGGCGTCCCTAAAAATAAAATCTTAAAAAAAACCCCACAAACCCAACATGAATAGAATACAAGAGTTCTGTTACTCCCCTAAAAAATCCTTCACGCTATCTCTTTCTCTCTTTTTTAAAAATTTGATTTATTTATTTGACACAGAGAGAAAGAGAGCCCAAGCAGGGGGAGCAGCAGGCAGAAGGTGAGGGAGAAGCAGGCTCCCCACTGAGCAGGGAGCCCAACGCAGGGCTCGATCCCAGGACCCTGGGATCATGACCCGAGCAGAAGGCAGACACTAACTTACTGAGCCACCCAGGGCCCCTCATGCTATATCTCTTTATAGTTAGTTGCCTTTTCTCTCTCCATCCCAGTCCTTGGCACTCACTAATTTGTTCCCCACCACTATATAGTTTGTCTTTTCAAGAAAGCTACATAAATGGAATTATAAGCTTTTGAGATTGGCTTCTTTCACTAGCATAATGTATTTGCAATTCATCCATGTCGTTGTGTCTATCAGTAGTTCTTTCCTTTTTTATTCCCAAATAATATTCCATTGCATAGATTTACCCCAGTCCCAGTCACAAGTTCATCTGTTCACACATGGAAAGATGTTTGGGTGGTTTCCAATGTTTGGCAATCATGAATAGAGTGGCTAGAAACTTTTCATTGCTACAGTAATCTTTCTAAACACAAAAAAGATCACCTTGTCTCCTTTTCTAAGAAAACTTCAGTGGCTTTCCACTGCCTAAGGGATAAAATAGAACTTCTTTTTTGGGATAGAGAGGCCCTTCCCAACTCTCCTCTGCTTAATGACATAAGCTTATCTCTATTCGCATCACACAGATTTATCTTAGTAGTGCCATTTCCATCCCTCAATTCTGCAGAATTCTTTTCTGTTCATTTCCTTTGTATCAGTCAGGGTTTTGACTGGAATAGATGGTACACTCCAGTTAGAATAATCGGAGAAGGGTGTATTTACAAAGGGACTAATTTTAAAGGTTTGAGAGAGTCTTAGGGAACTACAGTGGATGATCCAGGAACCCAGGGCAAGCAGCAGCAGAGCTGTTACCACTCCTAGGCTGATTGGACAAGGAGAGGGAGAAGTAACCAGAATTCAGAAGGAGAGAGAGTTGTCTGGAGTGTGCTTCCTTGAAGGAACAGTGCTCTTCCATTGAGGGACACAGCTGGCCCAAAGCAAACTTCCGGGGGTGGGGGGGGGGAGTAAGGGGAGAATACTCTGATCTCACTCTTCACTCCCTCCAATCTTCTGTTGAGGCTCGTAATTGGGCAAATCCAAGTAGAAATCAGAGGGCGAAGGAGCCCAAAATGCATGTGGTCCATGTGGTCTGACTTCCTGGGGTGCAGAGCAGATTGGAGGAGGGTAAAAAGTGGATTTAGGGCTGGGGACAGAAGGGAGGAGGACATCCAGCCTATCGTTATATGTGCTATTCCTTTTTTTCCTGTAATTTATTTCTCCCTTTGTATTTCTGGCAAATTATTTCTCATTTTCAGAATTAGCTCTGATATCATCATTTTTCCTGACTTCCTCGGGCAGAATTAGTCCAAGTTTTCTATACTTCATGCATCTTTCAAATCGTATTAAACGATATTCAAGTTTATTAAACAAATTTTAGAAAGTATTATAAAATGTTTAACTTTCCTCAGCCTCAAGATTGATTTTGCTCCCAAATTTTGCATATAATTGAGATTTTAAATATGCTAACACCTGCTGGACTGATTCCACTCTAGATTCTCAGGCATCGGTTTCTTCCTGCAAACTTTTCTTTGCTTCTCCTAACATTTCTTGTATTTATTCTTGTGAATGGCTAATGAAAACATCACCAATTTGATAAAGTATCGTTAAGCAGTAGTCATCTATCTGCAAGCATGATGTCCTTACAAGCATCTTCTAAATTTTGTAGTTGTTTCTTTTTTACTTCTATTTCTTCCTTCAGCTATGTGATTCTACTTGTATTCCAGGAACGTTCGTTGATCTTTTGTTGATCTTCAAAAGTAGCAACAGTATTTTCTGGCAGATGCTTTCTTCCTGGTGGCTGTGATCTTGGGATTGTGTCCATGTTTTTATTAAACTTGGAACATGGGTTCCTATTGTTTACCTTTTATTTTCACTGCTTAGCAGAGAGCTGACGTGCAAACAATGAACCCCAGTCTCTAGTACTTAATTAGTTCACGCTCTTTCTCTTGTTCCCCAAGAGTGCCCTCGGCAAGACAGTGATATTGCCTTCTTGATTGATGGTTCTGGTAGCATCAACCCCATTGACTTTCAGCGGATGAAGGAGTTTGTCTCAACTGTGATGGATCGATTCAAGAACTCCAAAACCTTGGTGAGGGCATATGGGTAGATTAGGAAATGGCTCATATAAGGCTGGCAAATACGTGGCAACCAGGCCGCCACGTTCCCCTTTTACTCCTATTGCAGACATTGCCAAATTGCCAGTTGATCATGGTTTTCTTTTTCTTCTTTCTTTCTTTCTTTTTTTTTTTTTTTTAGGGTAGGTAGATTTTTTTTTTTTAAGATTTTATTTATTTATTTGACAGAGAGAGAGACAGCCAGCGAGAGAGGGAACACAAGCAGGGGGAGTGGGAGAGGAAGAAGCAGGCTCCCAGCCGAGCAGGGAGCCTGATGCGGGGCTCGATCCCAGGACCCTGGGATCACGCCCTTAGCCGAAGTCAGATGCTTAACGACTGAGCCACCCAGGTGCCCCTGATCATGGTTTTCTTTCCTGATTCTCTTTCTTGCTCTGTCTGGATGCAGCCTCAGCTTCTTCCAGCCCTCTGTAAAGCAGGCAGCTCTGACTAATTGATAAGGGTTGGTATGGGAGATAACACTCACATATCATCTCTGGCTGAGTTCTAGTACTTAGAAGTGGGAGCTGATGGCAGATCTCTGTCCTGGTGAGGCAGAAGGATGGGGGACAGTGTAGAATCTGGAGGGGTTTGGAGGCTGGAATGTTTCAAGATTTAGGTAGGGCTTCCTGGGAGATGGGTAAGTGTGAGGAGGGTCACCTTCTCCAATGTAATGCCAGATGCCTCTTCCCAGTTTTCTTTGATGCAGTTCTCTGAAGAGTTCCAGACCCATTTCACCTTCAATAAGTTCAAGGAAAACCCTAAGCCACAACTTCTGGTGAATCCAATAAGACAGCTGTACGGGAGGACACACACTGCCACAGGAATCCTCAAAGTCGTGTAAGCTCTTTGCTTAGGATGGAAGGAGGAGGTGAAAATTTTTTTTACTGGGATTCAAATAATGAAGGGGGTTGTTCGGAGAGGAATGGGGTAAAGGATATGTGTAAAGGTGGAGGAGGGACTCTGGATGGCACAGTCATGAAATACAAGTTGTGAGTAAAGGTAGGAGTGAAGGGGAGATTAGAGGAGGCTATGGAGATCATTTGAGGTCAGGTCACTTAAGGCAACTGAAAAGCGAGTGGGGATCCACTGAATGTTTTAAGCGGTGAAGAGATGTCATCATATCTTGTTTTGGAAGGTCACTCTGATGTGTGTGTGTGTGTGTGTGTGTGTGTGTGTGTGTAGAGGTGAGGGTGGGGGTTGGGATAAAAGTTCAGGAAGATGAGCTAGAGAGCTGTTGCGTCAAACCAGGAAAGGTTTCCGAGGGCCCAATTATGCTTAAACATTTGTTTTCACTTAAAAGGAATAATGCTAAGGTAAAGAAAAAAAATCAATCTGTGCAAAAGTATATAAAGGCAGTGAAGATTTCCTGTCCTTCCACTCTTCTCCCTTCTCTTGCTGCCTTTCCAGGTCTTGGGGCAGCCGCGTCTCAGTGTTCATTCCAGGGGAGCCCAAACCCCTCTGAGCTGCATCTGTGTCTGTGATTGCTGACACGCCCTCCCTAGCATTCAGAGTATGTCTGTCTATTCACATTTGACTTTTCTTTCCTCTTCCCTGGACAGAAGAGAACTGTTTCACAGCAGCAGTGGAGCCCGGGAGAATGCCCTTAAGATCCTAGTTGTCATCACAGATGGAGAAAAGTTTGACGATCCCTTGGATTACAAGGATGTCATCCCTGAAGCAGACAGAGAGGGGATCATTCGCTATGTCATTGGGGTAGGAAATGTGGCTCTCTGGCCTGGTGCTTCTGTGGAACTGGTGCTTCTGTGGAAGTTTTCTTCTTTTCTTTTCTTTTCTTTTCTTTTCTTTTCTTTTCTTTTCTTTTCTTTTCTTTTCTCTTCTTTTTTCTTTTCTCTTCTCTTCTCTTCTCTTCTCTTCTCTTCTCTTCTCTTCTCTTTTCTTTATTTCTCTTCTCTTCTCTTCTCTTCTCTTCTCTTCTCTTCTCTTCTCTTCTCTTCTCTTCTCTTCTGTGAAGGGTTTCTGTTTGGATATACCCTTCCTTCAGTTTGAAAAATCCCTAAAACCAAGGTGGGCCAAGGGGCACTGCTAGCCCATATGGGCCTGTATCAGTTAACGACTGTTACAATGTTGCTGTGTCACAGATTATCTTAGAATTCAGTCTTTAAAAAAATAAATGAGTCTGTAGTTCAGCTGGGCAATTTTTCTGGTTTTGACCGGCTCCCTCTTACATCTGTATCCATTTGGAGGTTGGTTAGCAGCTCTGCCGATCTTGGCTGAGCTCTCTCCGTTTCTGAGGGTTGCCACTTAGGTCTGTTTGCTGGACTGGCATGGCTGGAACAACTGGGGTATCTTGGTTCTACTGCTCCCTGTGTTATCCTCCCGTGGGCTAGCCTGGGCATGTCCTCACGGTGAAGGCAGAGGAACAAAAGAGCAAATGGAAATGTGGCAAGCGCTTTTTGAAGCCTCTGTCTGCATCATGTATGATAATATCCATTAGCCAATGGATATTAGCACGACTCATGGCTGCACCTGGAGATAAGTAGGGCAGATTACTCTCCCATGAGTAAGGGGGTACAGCAAAGTTTTGGGGGCAAAGGCTTGGATATAGGAAGGGGTAAAGAGTTGGGATCATCAGTATAATCAAACTACCACAGTACCTCGTATGACATAGAAAAAGGTATCATCATCGGTGGATGGCTTGGCAAGTAGGGAACCGCTTCATAGAGAGGAAGACTCCTTATACTCTGGGGAGAGGTCAGCTCCACACCAGGAGGCATGGCACAGCAAAGGGACCAAAGGCTGGATTTCAGTTCCTAATTACTCCCTTGACAGAATGCCCCATGCAGTGCATAACCCGTTTTACTATACTAGGTGGCCCTGTCCCAGGGGCCTTCTGGTGCATTCCCTCACTTGACAGATACTGTTTCAGATTCTTTTCCTGCAGAATTTTCTTTGCTGGATGAGACTGCTAACCCCCGATGGTGTCTGATTTGGCCTCTATTCCTTGGTAACAGGTGGGAGAAGCTTTCAACAATCTAAAACATCGTGAAGAGCTTAATACCATTGCATCCAAGCCTCCTCGTGATCACGTGTTTCGGGTGAATAACTTTGAAGCTCTGAAGACCATTCAAAACCAGCTTCAGGAAAAGATCTTTGCAATTGAGGGTAAGCTGAGGTTTCACATTCCTGCAGCAGCCCCAGGGCCAGCCTCTTACCCTCCAACAGGCATTTCCCCTCTAGAAACTAGAACCTCCTAACCCTTGGTATCCTGACTCTTAGGATTAATTCAACTCTCTCTCCACTTCCTCTAGTTCCTAGCAACTCTGGCCTCACTTGGTCATTTCCTTTGAAATCAAAGGGTCTCGACTTTATCTTTACTTTGCAAGCCTTGGCTATAGGCTGGAAAATTGGAGGGTAGGGGAGCCAAAACTCACACAGTCTTTTTCCAAGAATTTGGATATGTTGCCAACATGTGTCTGTTTGATTCCCTGTATCTCCAGTGTCTAGAATAGTGCCTGGTACACAGAAGGTGCTCAATAAATATTTAATGATTAAAAGCATTTAAAAAACTGGGGGAAGGTTCATATGCAATCTGGATTTATGGTTTGTCTTAAAAAGTTGGAAGATTAGACCGCATTCCCATGCAGCAAAAACCAGTTGGAGCCAAAGAGCCACCATCTCTTTTAAAGGGGTATATAGCTTTCTAATTCAGCCCAGCTGCCATCTGAGCCTCCTTTTGCCTGGTCACCGTAGCATTTGAGTTCCCTCTCTTCTGCTTTCTTTCATGTAGGAGGAGGTACTCAGTCAGGAGGTACCAGCTCCTTTGAGCATGAGATGTCTCAGGAAGGCTTCAGTGCTGCCATCACCTCTGTAAGTGGCCCTTCATTAAATTGGGATTGGGCAAGAGGAAGGGGAAGAGGTGCAAGGGCTTGGGGGCTTTTATCTGCAATGAGTACTTGTTGGGAGGCACTTCTTTGATGGGGAACAGTGGTCCCTTTTCTTTTCCTTGTCAATCCTGTTTTTTTTTTGTTGTTGTTGAGATACACCGGATATATATGATATGATATTAGCCTCAGGTATACAACATAATGATCTGATATATGCATAGATTGTGAAATGATCACTACAATAAGTCTAATTAATATTCACCACTACATAGGTTACAAAAATTTTTTCTTGTGATGAAAACTCTAAGGTTTATTTCCTTTTTTGAAAATTCAAAAAAATTTAAAAATTATTTATTTAAATTCAGTTTAGTTAACATATACTGTATGATTTGTTTCAGGGGTAGAATTTAATGATTCATTAGTTGTATATAACACCCAGTGCTGATTACATCAAGTGCCCTCCTTAATGCCCATCACTCAATTACCCCTTCCCCCCCACCTCCCCTCCAGTAACCCTCAGTTTGTTTCCGTAAGTTCAGCGTCTCTTATGGTTTGCCTCAATCTCTATTTTCACCTTATTTTATTTTCCCTTCCCTCCTTATCTACCCCTGGTTCATCTGTTTTGTTTCTTAAATGCCACATGTGAGTGAAATCATATAGTAATTGTCTTTCTCTAACTTATTTCACTTAGCATAATACCCTCTGGTTCCATCCACGTCATCGCAAATGGTAAAATTTCATTCTTTTTGATGGCTGAGTAATATTCCATTGTATATGTATACACCACATCTTCTGTATCCATTCATCTGTCGATGGACATCTGGGCTCTTTCCATACTTTGGCTATCATGGACATTGCTGCTATGAACATTGGGGTGCAGGTACCCCTTCGAATCATGATGTTTGTATCCTTTGGGTAAATACCCAGTAGTGCAATTGCTGGGTTATAGGGTAGCTCTATTTTTAACTTTTTGAGGAACCTCCATACTGTTTTCCAGAGTGGCCGCACCAGTTTGCATTCCCACCCACAGTGTAAGAGGGTTTCCATTCTCCACATCCTCACCAACATCTGTTGTTTCCTGAGTTGTTCATTTTAGCCATTCTGACTGGTGTGAGGTGGTATCTCGCTGTGGTTTTGATTCGGGGATGTACTGTATGGTGATTTGTATTTCCCTGATGCCAAGTGATATGGAGCCCTTTTTCATGTTCTGTTGGCGATCTGGATGTCTTCTTTGAAAAAGTGTCTATTCATGTCTTCTGTCAATTTCTTGATTGGATTTCTTGTTTTTTGGGTGTTGAGTTTGATAAGTCCTTTATAGATCTTGGATACTAGCCCTTTATTTGATAAGACATTTGCAAATATCTTCTCCCATTCCATAGGTTGCCTTTTAGTTTTGTTGATTGCTTCCTTTGCTATGCAAAAGCTTTTCATTTCGATGAGGTCCTGATAGTTCATCTTTGCTTTTGTTTTTCTTGCCTTTGGATACATGTCTAACAGGAAGTTGCTGTGGCTGAGGTCAAAGAGGTTGCTGCCTGTGTTCTCCTCTAGGATTTTGACGGATTCCTGTTTCACATTGAGGTCTTTCATCATTTCGAGTTTATTTTTGTGTATAGTATAAGAAAGTGGTTCAGTTTCATCCTTCTACATGTTGCTATCCAGTTTTCCCAATACCATTTGTTGACGAGACTGTCTATTTCCATTGGATATTCTTTCCTGCTTTGTCAAAGATTAGTTGAGTGTAGAGTTGAGGGTCCATTTCTGGGTTCTCTATTCTTTTTTTTAAAAAAATTATGTTATGTTAGTCACCATACAGTACATCATTAGTTTTTGATGTAATGTTCCATGATTTATTGTTTGTGTATAACACCCGGTGCTCCATGCAATACGTGCCCTCCTTAATACCCATCACTGGGCTAGCCCATCTGCCACACCCTCCCCTCTAAAACCCTCAGTTTGTTTCCCGGAGTCCATAGTCTCTCATGGTTCATCTCCCCCTCTGTGTCCCCCCCTTCATTTTTCCTTTCCTTCTCCTAATGTCCTCTCTGCTATTCCTTATGTTCCACAAATAAGTGAAACCATATGATAATTGTGTTTCTCTGCTTAACTTATTTCACTTAGCATAATCTCCTTCAGTTCCATCCATGTTGATGCAAATGTTGAGTAATCATTCTTTCTGATGGCTGAGTAATATTCCATTGTATATATGAACCACATCTTCTTTATCCATTTGTCTGTTGAAGGGCATCTCGGCTCCTTCCACAGTTTGGCTATTGTGGACATTACTGCTATGAACATTGGGGTGCATGTGGCCCTTCTTTTCACTACATCTGTATCTTTGGGGTAAAAACCCAGTAGTGCAATTGCTGGGTCATAGGGTAGCTCTATTTTTAACTTTTTGAGGACCCTCCATACTGTTTTCCAGAGTGGCTGTACCAGCTTGCATTCCCACCAACAGTGTAAGAGGGCTCCCCTTTCTCCACAACCTCTCCAACATTTGTTGTTTCTTGCCTTGTCTATTTTTGCCATTCTAACTGGTGTAAGGTGGTATCTCAATGTATTTTTATTTTTTATTCTTTAAATTATTTTTAAAGATTTTATTTATTTATTTGAGAGAGAATGAGAGAGAGAGAGAGCACAAGAGAGGGGAGGGCCAGAGGGAGAAGCAGACTCCCCGTTGAGCAAGGAGCCCTATGCTAGACTCGATCCCAGCACCCTGGGATCATGACCTGAGCTGAAGGCAGATGCTTAACTGACTGAGCAACCCAGGCGCCCTCTTTCTCTGTTCTTTTCAGTTTCCTTATTTTCCATCACTTTATCTTCTATATCACTGAGTTGCTCTTCTGCCTCATTCATTCTCATTTTTATAGTCTCCATTTGGGACTGCTTCTTGGTAATAAGATTTATTTTCTTCACAACTTTCAAATATACATTATAGTTTTATTAACTATACTCACTGTGCTTTATATTACATCCCTGCATTTATTTATTTAATAACTGGAAATTTGTACCATCATTTGACTATCATCACCCATTTTACCTACCCTCCCAACCCATTGCCTTTTGCGACCACAAATCTGTTCTCTGCATCTATATAATTCAGTTTTGTTTTGTTTTTAGAGTCCACATATAAGTGAGATCATACTCTATTTGTCTCTCTCCGACTTATTTTGCTTAGCATAATCCCTTCAAAGTCAGTCCATACATGTTGTCACAAATGGCAGGATTTTCTTCTTTTTTATGACAGAATACTATTCCATTGCATCATGTATCACATTTTCTTTATTCATGCATTGATGGGCACTTAGATTTTTTCCATAGCTTGGCTATTTTTTTTAAAAATTATTTTTTCAAGATTTTATTTTGAAGAAGAGAGCAAGAGTGAGTGAGTGTGAGTGGGGGGAGGGGCAGAGCCAGAGGGAGAGAATCTCAAGCGGACTCCATGCCGAGCGTGGAGCCCAACATGGGGCTCAATCCCATAAACTCAAGACCATGACCTGAGCTGAAATCAAGAGTTGGACGCCCAACCGACTGAGCCACCCAGGTGCCCCTATGTCTTGGCTATTATAAATGATGCTTCATGGACTTGGGGGTGCAGATAGTTTTTGAGTTAGTGTTTTCATTTCCTTTGGATAAATACTCAGAAGTAGGATTGCTGGATCATCTGGTAGTTCTATTTTTACATTTTTGAGGAACCTCTGTTCTGTTTCCCACAGTGGCTGCACCAAAGTGCTTTGGCTCTTTGGGGTCTTTTGTGGTTCCGTACAAATTTTAGGATTGTTTGTTCTATTTCTGTGAAAAAAGCTACTGGAATTTGGACAAGGATTGCACGGAAGTTGCAGGTTGCTCAATCTTGTTCTACCCTGTTTCCCAGAATGGCGTCTTGCTAGGTGCTGTGGGGAGCTTTGACTGGGCTGGTGGAGCCTTTCTTCACGTGTCAAAGGATAAATTCACCTTCATCAACACAACCAGGATAGATTCAGACATGAACGATGCTTACTTGGGTAAGTGGAAAGGGCAGGGTAACTTCAAGAAGGGGTCAGGATATGGCATAACTCAATTAGCATATATTATCATTGGATCTTTTTTGGGCCCTCGGAATAACTTTAAAGACAGAAATTTCAAAATTTCAATTTAATTATGTTAACGAAGGGGAATAGAGTGAAAGATCCAGTTATCCCTACTGAGCCTGAGGCTCCTACATTGCCCCTACTCAAGGGATGGGTCTCTCAGAGGAGGCAAGGTCTGTGAAGTAAAGCACTTACCTTCTCAGATCACCATCTCCAGGTTATGCTGCTGAAGTCATCTTGAGGAGCAGGGTACAAAACCTGGTTCTTGGGGCGCCTCGATATCAGCACATTGGCCTGGTGGTAATGTTCAGAGAGAATGCTGGTACCTGGGAGGCCACCTCGGTCATCAAGGGCAGCCAGGTAAGGGCAGAGCACGTGGAGCACAAATGTGCAAACAGAGGTGCCCCGGGGGCTGACATTCCCGGATGGGCTCATCAGGTGCCGTGTGTGTCAGTTTGTAAAGGAGCTTTCAGACGGCTTTGAGCTGGAAAGTCACAGGAATAAGCTTTGCATTTGAGAATGTTGTGTCCTCACTTTTCCTTTTTAAAAAGACAGAGAGTGTGGGGCGCCTGGGTGGCTCAGTCGTTAAGCGTCTGCCTTTGGCTCAGATCATGATCCCAGGGTCCTGGGATCGAGCCCTGCGTCGGCCTCCCTGCTCCGCTGGGAGCCTGCTTCTTCCTCTCCCACTCCTCCTGCTTGTGTCCCCTTTTTTGCTGGCTGTCTCTTTCTCTGTCAAATAAATAAATAAAATCTTTAAAAAAATAAAAAGATAAAAAGACAGAGAGTGTGAGTGGGTGGGGGGGCAGGGGCAGAGGGAGAGAGAGAATATTAAGCAGGCTCCATGCATGGAGCCCGACGCAGGGCTTGATCGCATGACCCTGAGATCATGACCTGAGCTGATATCAAGTGTTCGACGCTTAACTGGCTGAGCCACCCAGGGGCCCCTCACTTTTCTTTCTTTTTTTTTTTTTAATGATTTTTTATTATATTATGTTAGTCATCATACAGTACATCCCCGGTTTCCGATGTAAGGCTCGATGATTCATTAGTTGTGTATAACACCCAGTGCACCATGCAATACGTGCCCTCCTTACTACCCATCACCAGTCTATCCCATTCCCCCACCCCCTTCCCCTCTGAAGCCCTCAGT
This sequence comes from Ursus americanus, assembly GCF_024610735.1. Classification (NCBI taxonomy): domain Eukaryota; kingdom Metazoa; phylum Chordata; class Mammalia; order Carnivora; family Ursidae; genus Ursus; species Ursus americanus. The sequence goes on along the minus strand of NC_142128.1, from coordinate 16,042,489 downwards.
TTGTTTCTCATAGTCCATAGTCTCTCATGTTTCATTCCCCCTTCTGATTACCCCCCCTCTTTCTTTATGCCTTTCTTCCCCTACCGATCTTCCTAGTTCTTATGTTCCATAGATGAGAGAAATCATATGATAGTTGTCTTTCTCTGCTTGACTTATTTCACTTAGCATTATCTCCTCCAGTGCCGTCCATGTTGTAGCAAATGTTGAGAACTCGTGCTTTCTGATAGCTGAGTAATATTCCATTGTATATATGGACCACACCTTCTTAATCCAGTCATCTGTTGAAGGGCATCTCGGCTCCTTCCACGATTTAGCTATTGTGGACAATGCTGCTATGAACATTGCCCCTCACTTTTCTAACGACAACAAATAATGACACTTGACTTGTGCAGAGCTTTCTATGAGTCTCCCTGCACACAGAGCTGGTATTTCACCAATACAACCAGTATAACCATATTAGTTATTAAAATATTGAAATAATTCCATATCTGCCAATCAGTAGCTGCTTTCCTGAGATGAATGCCCTCTTCCCCCACCTCTGCATTCTGGTCCCTTTCCCAATACTCTTTGAACTTCCCCATGAGCCGGGAACTATGAGGTCAGACAGGGCACCTCAGGGGAGCTTTCACACCTACTCCAGCTAAGCCCCTGGTCGGTGCCTGAGCAGCCCCAGCAGTTCGATTTTTTGAAAATCACCCCTGCAAAAGCAGTGCCGTTGCATCTTATGTGGTATGAGAGGCAGAAATTTCTAGGTCCCATTATCCTTGCAAAGTCCTGAAATAGACCTGCGCTCGTGATGTGTCTGTAGTTCTATGTGCATTCCTTAAATTTTCATCACTGTTCACTTTGGCCAGCAATTCATGCATCATAGGTGGATGAAACCAGTTTCGTCTGATACCTGAACCGCTTGTCATAATTCTTTGCCATTCCTGAAATTTTTCCAATGGCCTTTTCGTAGGTTTTGTCAACACATACTGGCTGTTGATGGCATCAGTTCCTGACACGTACAAGGGGTGGGGTGGGGAGAATGTGTAGAGGAATTCCAGGAAGTCAAGTGTGGATGTGATGCTATGTCTCTATTTTGTGTGCGTGGTCCAGGATCACGTGGAGAAGGCGAGCTAATGAACTCCTTCACCACATACAGGTATTACGCATGCAAATGATAATCAAGGATGATAAATACTTAAACTGGAGCAGTGTGGGTGTTATGAGAGCAAATGGGAGGAGCATCCACTCAAGAGCATTAGGGAAGCTTTCCTGGAGAAAGCGACAGTGAAGGGGGAAGAATAGAGAAGTGAAGAATGGAGAAATAAAGGGCCAAAGAAGGGAGAGAGCAAGAGACAGTTCAGAGTGTGTGTACTGGGGTGCGGGGTGTGTGTGTGGGTGAATACACTGGGAACGAGGGTAAGAAAGAGATTAATCTCAAATCTATCCACTCCCTCCATTTCTACTGAAATCAGCCTGGTCCGGGCCATCATCATCTTTCCCGTGGACTTAGCTGTAGCCTTGCTGGTCTCCCATAGTCTCGTGTTGCCTCCTTCTCTAATCCATAGGGGAAGGGTGAACTTTCTTTTTTTTTTTTTTAAAGATTTTATTTATTTATTTGACAGAGATAGAGACAGCCAGCGAGAGAGGGAACACAAGCAGGGGGAGTGGGAGAGGAAGAAGCAGGCTAATAGTGGAGGAGCCTGATGTGGGGCTCGATCCCAGAATGCCGGGATCACGCCCTGAGCCGAAGGCAGACGCTTAACCGCTGTGCCACCCAGGCGCCCCAAGGATGAACTTTCTAAATGAGAAACTGTTCATATCAATCTGCAGTTTAAAACCCTTTGTTGACTACAGACCAATATTTAATAAAAAATTAAATCTATAAAAAGAATATCTGTAAAAAGGATAATACGTCATGACCAAGTGTGGTTTATCCCAGGAATACAAGGCTTGTTCAACAGTGTTGAGAAATGGACAAGCTGATTCCAAAGTTCACATGGAAATTCAAGGGACACAGAATAGCCAAAATAATCTTGAAAAGGAAGAATTTCCAATTTCAAAACTTAGTACCAATCTACAGTAATTAAGATGGTGTGGTGCCAGCAAACAGATCAATGGAATAGAACTGAGAGTCCAGAAATAAACCTTACATCTACAATCGATCAATTTTTGACGAAGGTACCAAGTTCATTTAATGGGGAAAAATAATCTTTCAGCAAATGGTTCTGGGCCAACTGGATATCCCCTACCTCACAATATACAAAAATTAACTCAAAATAGATAAAAAACCTAAATGTAAGCAATAAAGCTATAAACCTCTCAGAAGGAATCAGGTTAATTTTTGTAACCTTAGATTTGGCAGGGATTTTTTTCTACTTTTCTGGATTTTTTAAAAACTTAAAATCAATTAATTAACATAGAGCATATTATTAGTCTCAGGGGTAGAATTTAGTGATTCATCAGTTGCATATAACACCCAGTGCTCATTACATCAAGTGCCCTCCTTAATGCCCATCACCCAGTTACCATCCCTCCCCAACCTCCCTGCCAGCAACCCTCAATTTGTTTCCTCAAGTTCAGCGTCTCTTATGGTTTGCCTCCCCCTCTATTTTCATCTTATTTTATTTTTCCCTTCCTTCCCTATGTTCATCTGGTTGGTTTCTTAAATTCCACATAGGAGTGAAATCATATGGTGTCTGTCTTTCTCTGACTTATTTTGCTTAGCATAATACCTTCTAGTTCCATCCATGTTGTTGCATAGGACAAGATTTCACTCTTTTTGATGGCTGAGTAATATTCCAGTGTGTGTGTGTGTGTGTGTGTGTGTGTGTACATATACATATATCACATCTTCTTTATCCATTTGTTTGTCGCTAGACATCTGGGCTCTTTCCATATTTCAGCTATCGTGGACATCGCTGCTATAAACATTGGGGTGCATGTGCCCCTTCAGATCACTGTGTTTGTATCCTTTGGATAAATACCTAGAGGTGGGTGGGGGGACGGGGTAACTGGGTGATGGGCATTAAGGAGGGCACTAGATGTAATGAGCACTGGGTGTTATATGCAACTGATGAATCACTAAATTCTACCCTGAAACTAATAATACACTATATGTTAACTAAATTGAATTTAAATTAAAAAATTTTAAAAAGAAGAAAGAAGGAAAAAAAAGAAAAAAAGAATTAAAAAGAAGTACCATTTACAATAGCACCAAAGATGATGAAATACTTAGATATAAATTTTACAAAACGTGTATGATTTCTGTATGCTGAAAGCTACAAAAACACCAATGAGAGAAATCAAAGCCCTAAATAAATTGAGAGATATACAGTGTTCATGGACTGGAAGACTCAGTATTATTAAGATATCAATTCTCCCCAGGCTGATCTATATATTCAACATAATCCCAATCAAAATCCTAGACGTTTATTTTATAGAATTGACAAGTTGATTCTAAGATTTATATGGAAAATCAAAGAAAGCCACATATCCAACCATTTGAAAAAGAAGTTAAGCAAATACCATTAGGTATTTAGTGGACAATTCATACACCACGGATTTTAGACTAACTGTAAAGTTATAGTAATCAGGACAGTGTGGCATCGGCAAAAGACATGAAGAACAGTGGAACAGAATAGGTCTGGAACAGACTGACACACACATAGTCAATTGATTTTAAATAAAGGCACAAAGACATTTCAATGGAGACTTCAATGGAACAATTAGACATCCATAGTAAAAACAAAACAAAACCTCTACCCATATTTCATATCATATTAAGATTAGTTCAAAGTAGACCATGGAGCTAAGTCTAAAATACAATACTTGTGGAAGAAAACATAGGAGAAAATCTTTGTGACCGTATGTTAGGCAAAGGGTTCTTAGTTATAACACTAAAAGCATGGTCCATAAGGGAAAAACTGATAAATACAACTTCGTCAAAATGAAAAGCTTTTGCTCTATGAAAGACACTGTTAAGAGAATGAACAGACAAGCTACAGATTGGGAGAAAATATTTGCAAATTTTCCTTCTTTTCTAAATTAGGTAGCTGACAAAAACCATGCATCAGAATATATAAACGATTCTCAAAGACTCAACAATAAGAAATCAAACCATCCAATTAAGAAATAAGCTAGATATTTTAACAGACATTTCACCAAAGAAGATGCACAGATGGCAAATAAGTACATGAAGATATCCTCTATGTCATTAATCATTACAGAAAGGCAAATTAAAACCACTATTAGAGGGACGCCTGGGGGCTCAGTCGTTAAGCATCTGCCTTCGGCTCCGGGCGTGATCCCAGGTTCCTGGGATCGAGCCCCGCATCGGGCTCTCTGCTCCGCTGGGGAGCCTGCTTCTTCCTCTCCCACTCCCCCTGCTTGTGTTCCCTCTCTCTCTGTCAAATAGATAAATAAAATCTTTAAAAAAATAAAATAAATCTACTATCAGATACTGCTCCATAGCTATCAGAATTATTAACGTAAGGAAATACACTGGAAATATCAAGTCTTGGCAAGGATGTGCAACAACGAAAACTCTCATACCTTGCTGTCTGAATGAAAAATGGCACGCCTACTTTGGAAACAGTTTGTCAATATCTTATAAAGTTCAATATGCGGTTACCATACCAACAATCCCACTTTTAGGTATTTACTTAGGAGAAACGAAAACAGATATTCACATGAAAACCTGCATGTGAATGTTTCTAGTGGCTGTATTCATAATTGGTAAAAACTAGAAACAATCCAAGTGTCCCTCAGCTGGGGAATGAATAAGTCAACTGTGGTTCATTCATTCAGTGGAATATCAGAAATATTGGGCTAGGCTGGTGATGGGTATGAAGGAGGGCACGTATTGCATGGAGCACTGGGTGTTATACGCAAGTAATGAATCATGGAACTTAACGTCAAAAACTAGGGATGTACTGTATGGTGACTAACATAATATAATAAAAATTATTATTAAAAAAAGAAATATTGGAAATTAAAAGGAATGGACTACTTACATACGTAACAACCTGACTGAATCTTAAATGCATTATTGTGGGTGAAAGGAGCCAGACATGAAAAGCTACATACTATATAATTCCATTTATACAACATTCTGGAAAAGGAAAAACTATAGGGACAAAAAAAAGGTCAGTGTTGCCAGGGGTTGGTGTTGAGGGAAGAGGTTGATTACATTAGGGCATGAGGGAATACCGTGGGAGTGATGAAACATATCTTGAACATTGGTGGTGGTTACATGACTGTATGTGTTTGTCAAAACTTACAAAACTGTACTAAAAAGGCTGGATTTTATTGTAGGTAATCAACTTGACCTAAAGACAAAAAAATCCTACTGACTTTAGGTCAAAGCTTAAATGCCTTTATTGGGCAATGAGTGAGGCCTCCTTCCATGGTGTGTGGGGCAGAAATCAGATTGTAGTGAGTCATGTCTTGACGTCTGCACTTCTCATTCCAAGAATTTGCCCCACTTTGAAATTGCTAAATACATCTCCCTGTTTGTCTGGTACTGTTTCCCTCTGCTCCCCTTGCTCCATGGAGAACCCACTACCCAGCCCCATGCTCAACAAATTGCAAACCTTTGCGCTAGCCCAGTGATGGGTATTAAGGAGGGCACGTATTGCATGGGGCGCTGTGTTATACGCAAACAATGAATCATGGAACACTACATTGAAAACTAATGATGTCCTGTATGGTCACTAGCATATCATAATAAAAAAAATTGCAAACCTTTGTTTGTTGAATGAATGAATGAATGAATGACTAAATGGATGAGTCTTGGGGATGAATTCTACACATTGACATTGAACATATTTTTGTGTTTTTGGAACATACTTTAAAAATTTTTATTTTATTTTATTTTTTAAAAAATTTTTAAATTTTTTATTCTTTAAAAATTATTTTAAAAGATAGACAATACCTCACAATATCATGCAAAAAAAAAAATTCCTGTAGCCATAGTTATTTTTAACCTAAGCCAGTTGATTCCTTACCAGCCAGACTGTCAACTTTGAATTTTTTACCCCCCTAAAGACTTACAATATATTGCAAAGATATTCCGTATGGTCTTCCAGGCTTTTCTGTGTAGTTTCCAATTCAACTTCTTCTTTGCTATACTAATCATCTCCCTGGACCGCCATTGTTGGTAAATCCTTAGCCACCGCCCATCAACTCTATCATATTTTCCTCAGCTGGCAGTACACTCAAATGAGAGTGTGAATTGTGCAGAAGATCAGATCTGCTCCCAGGTGCTTCCCCAGCTGGTATGATTTTTCCTCACAGGGAGAAAATACTCACACTTTGATTTGGTGGCAAGAGATGTGATCCCGGACTCATCTCTTTCAGATTGGCTCCTACTTTGGGGCCTCCCTCTGCTCTGTGGACATTAACAAAGATGGCAGCTCTGACCTGGTCCTCATCGGGGCTCCCCATTACTACGACCAGACAAGGGGAGGCCAGGTGTCTGTGTGCCCCTTGCCTCGAGGGGTGAGTGACTATAGGAGCCTGGGCTGGGTGGGGGCCTGGGTGTGGGGTGGGGGAGTTGCCCAGGTTGGGACTTGACTCTCTTTTTATTCAACAGAAGGCAAAGTGGCAGTGTGGGGCTGTTCTCTGTGGGGAGCAGGGCCACCCCTGGGGCCGCTTTGGAGCAGCCATGACAGTGCTGGGGGATGTGAATGGGGACAAGCTGACAGACGTGGCCATCGGGGCCCCAGGAGAGCAGGAGAACCAGGGTGCTGTCTACCTATTTCATGGAACCTCAGGACCGGGCATCAGTCAGTCCCACAGCCAGGTGAGCTCGGGTCACTGTCCCCGTCATGACAGTAGCTTCTTTGTTGATCTGTCCCTTTCTCATTCAACATCCTCACAGCTGCCAGATGAGTTCTCCCAGTACTTCTTTTCAGAACCTTCAAAAGTAATAACACACTTCATAGAAATTCTCACCACAACTATAGGAGGTGCATGGGGCATCATCACCCCCACTTTACAGATGAGGAGATTAAGGCTTAGAGGTGGTAAATGGCCAGGTGGAAGCGTTGGGATGTAGGCATTCCTTTCTTCGGAATCTCAGTCAGTCTTGTTAGGGAGACCAATAGTCCTGGTTTGTTCCCATCTGTCCTGGTTTTAGTACTGAAAGAAAGAAGGAACTTGCCCTTAGTTTAATGCTCTGCTCTTGCTCTCTTGAAATTCTGAATTTTTGAACGAGGTATTCTGCACTTATTTTTTTGGGGGGGGGGGGGACTGGAGCCTGCAAATTATGCAGCCCATCTTGATGGTTGGTCACTTGAAATCTTGGTCACCACCCCTGGTTTCCTCTCTAAAATGCCTCCCTGTTATGTGCTAGATGGAGTCCACTGTTTGGAGGGACCCCACAGTCTGGCTCTTTCCCGCCACTGCCAGCTGAGGCCATCTGGTCTTCCGTCCGTGGGTCTCTGTCTTTTCTCCAGCCTCACATTTTTCTTAAGTCTTTTTTCTCTCTGTCCCTCCATACTCCTGCCAAATCCCTCACGCCAGAGGTTCAGTCCTACCAACACACTGAAATCGCCTGAAGGTTTAAGAAAAACACAGATGCTTAGGCCTTGCTAGTAAGGATTCCAATTTATTTATTTGGGGTTGGTGCCGCAGGTATCAGTAGAGTTTTCTAGCATTTCATTTAGAAAATTTTCACATTTACAGCAAAGCTGAAGGAATTGTACAATGAACATCCACATATTTACAACCTGGAATCTACAGTGAACATCTGACTACATTGATGTTATCACAGATCCACCCTTTTATTCATCTTATTTCTAGGCACCCGTTAGTGCCTCTTGCTTTTTAATGCACTTCAAAGTAAGTTACAATGCCCTTAACTACTTGAGTAGTTAACTAGAATTCACTAGTTAGAATATCTAGCTGGATATTCTAGTTAGATATAGCTAGTTAGAATATCACTAACTAGAATTCAATGTCTGCTTACCCTTGTTTTTATTAACAGCCAGGAAATGCACAAATCCTTTGCCGTTCAATGATTTTGACAAATGCATACACCTGTGTAACCCACATTCCTATCAAGATACAGAACATAATTACCACTCCAGAAAGTTCCCTCCTGCCCCTATCCAGTCAATTTCTGACCCCGCTCTATTCCAGAGGAAAACATTGTTCTGATGATTTTCCACCATAGATTAGTTTTGCCCATTCTAGAACCTCATATAAATGGAACAATATACCATGTAGGCTGCAGTATTTTATTTATTAAATTTATTTATTTATTAAAAGTTTTATATCTTTATTAATTTTTTTCTTCAAATTTTTATTTAAATTCTAATTAGTTAACATACCGTGCAATGTTGGTTTCAGGAGTAAAATTCAGTTATTCATCACTTACAACACCCACTCCAGTATTTTATTTTATTTTTTATTTTTTTAAAGATTTTATTTATTTATTTGACAGAGAGAGACACAGCGAGAGAGGGAACACCAGCAGGGGGAGTGGGAGAGGGAGAAGCAGGCTTCCTGCCAAACAGGGAGACCCATGTGGGGCTCGATCCCAGGACCCTGGGATCACGACTTGAACCGAAAGCAGACGCTTAACGACTGAGTCACCCAGGCGCCCCCACTCCAGTATTTTAAAGACACTTGTTAGTTGCTGCCAGGACTTTTTGGGTGTCATCTCAAGTCTGTGGTCTAAAGCTGAATAGTTGCTCTAATTCCTTGAGAAGTTGTAGGAGATGAGACTTGAGTGGAGCCCAGACAATATGTGCTTGGGTCACTCTTGGCAACAGAGTTACACACGTCTGTATTCTTTCCCACTCCCTTTCTGTCCTCTTTTCTACCCTCAGCGGATTCAAGGCTCCCAGGTCTCCCCCGGACTCCAGTATTTTGGTCAGTCACTAAGTGGGGGCCAGGACCTCACAATGGATGGCCTCGTGGACCTGGCCATAGGGGCCCAAGGCCGTGTGATGCTGCTCAGGTGAGAACTTCTTTTGGAGGACACCAAATATCTTCCCTTTAAGGAATGGCTTTGTTGCCTGAAGGCCTCTGATGGCCCTCTGGTGTCCCTACAGATCCCAGCCTGTGCTGAGCCTTGAGGTGACCATGGAGTTCATACCCAAGGAAGTGGCAAGGAGTGTGTTTGAGTGCCATGAAAAGGTGGAGAAAGGCCAGATTGCTGGAGAGGTCAAAGTTTGCCTCCGTGTCCGCAAGAACACAAGGGATCGGCTAGGAGAAGGTGAGGCTGGGTAGGTAAGTCTGAAAGGGTTAAATGACTAGAGACATTGATGGGTGGCCCACTCCAGTCTTTCCAGCCTTCTAGCAGTTCAGAGCAAACTTCCAGACAGGCTCCGACAGCCTTTCCCAAGTGTGGCTGGAGTGAGCAGGCATTTCTCTGGCTGGGTGGAGAGGCCCAGCAAACCCCACCAAAAAGTGAGTATGTGGCACTCCCTTACTCTCTCAGTTCTCCAGAGAAGCAATGGCCCCACACCTGTGAACTAACCAGGATTTTTTTAAGCTCAAGAGATAACTCATTCACAAAACATTCAGACATGCATTTTATCACAGCGAGCTTGACTTTCTCCTTATCTCTATTCTGAAAAAGTAACATTGTGCTTGGTGTGGAGGAATAGTAACAGTGGTACTAGAGAGAAACGAGGAGGAAATAAAATCAGGTTTCTAGCAGTAATCTTACTGGGCTGAGGAGACAGCAGTCAGTTTGGGGCAGCCAGCGTGGCTAGACACTGAGCACAAAATGTTGGAGAGTAGAGAATTGCATAGAAGGTGCCCCAAAACCTACATATAAATTCCTCTCCAGTATTGGTTGACTTCCTAAGCCATGTATGTCTAGGTCAATATTCTAAGAAACTCAGTAGAAGATAGCAACTAAAGAGTTGAGTGGAAGTTGAGCTCTCCAGCGCTGGGGAAACAGAAATTTGAGAGGAACATTAGTAAGTAACTTGGTTTTTCTGTTGGGAAAATGTCTATTCAGACCAGCAACCAAGAGAAGCAAAGACAATAGAAATAGACTGATAGGTGATTCAGAAATTAGAGTTATTAGGAATTTAAAAAACAGCTACAGTTACTATCTTCAAGAAGAAAGTGGAAGTGATGGAGAAGTTCAGAAAAGACCCGGAATTCATAAAATAGAGTAAAATGGAAATCTAGCACTGAAAAATACAGTGACTGAAATTAAGAGTTCAATAAATACATTTTACAGCAGGTTAGAAGCAGAACAGAGAATTAGTGAGCAGGAAAATAAATCAATAGAAAATATTTAGAGAGAAAAAAGGATGAAAAGTACAGAGCGGAAGCGTAAGACATATGGAACATGGTGAAAAATTTAATAAACATGTAATTGGAATTCCACAAGGAAGAGAGAGAGAGTAAAAAAGAAGTAACAAAATAGTGGTAATGCATTTTCTAAAACTGATGAAAGACATCAAGATTCTCTGCCACATCAAAGCAGGATAAATATAAAGGAAACCATACCATAGTATATTATAGCGATGTATGAAACATTATGCGTTATACCATACCAAAGCACAAACTGTTGAAGACCGAAGTTAAGAAAAAAGTTAAGAGCACCCGGGAAAATATACTTAATTTTCTAGTATGTAACAGAATAGCTACCATTTATTGAGCGTTTCCTGTGTGGCAGGCACTGGTGCTAAATGCTTTATGGACACTATTGCATTTAATTTTTACCACTGGGAAGGTACACTTATTATTCTCAATTTAAAATTAAGGGAGAGACAAACCATGAGAGACTATGGACCCCGGGAAACAGACTGAGGGTTTCAGAGGGGTGGGGAATGCGGGAATGGGTTGGCCTGGTGATGGGTACTAAGGAGGGCACATATTGCAATGAGCGCTTGGGTGTTATATGCAAACAATGAATCGTGGAACAGTACATCAAAAACTAATGAAGTATTGTATGGTGACTAACAACATAATAAAAAAAAAAGGAAGGGGAAATCACAACCTAAAGGCTACCTCCCCCCCGCCCAAAAAAAAGAAGGAATGGAAACTCAGAGAGGTCATATAACGTGCCCAAAGTCATATGGCTGGAGAGCAATAGAGCTGGGCCTCGAATTCATGCTTGTTTGATTCCAAAGCTGGGCTCCTCACCACCATGCTGCCCTGCCCCCTCAGGAGAGATCCAGAGCACCGTTACCTATGACCTGGCTCTGGACCCAAGTCTTCCACATCCCCGAGTTGTCTTTGATGAGTCAAAGAACAGCACACGCAGACAGACAAGGATCTTGAAGCTGAATCGAGAATGTGAAACCCTAAAGCTACTGTTAGTGGTGAGCAAGGGTTGGCCACGCTTCTGGGTCCTCCAAGCATGGGGTGGGCTTGGGAAGCTGAGGAGGGCAGACCCTGAATGAAACCCCTACTATCTCTCAGTATTGCGTAGAAGACTCAGTGACCCCCATCATCCTGCACTTCAACTTCTCTCTGATGGGGGAGCCCTTGTCCTCATTCAAGGACCTCCAGCCAGTGCTGGCTGTGGATGCTCAGAGACACTTCACAGCTTTGGTGAGTCCTCAAGCTGGGGTCCTGCAGGGGCCAAGGTCATGGAGGCACATGTTATTTCATTTCACATAATTTTATTTCAATATTTTATTTTATTGTTTCATTTCACATCATTTCATTCTTTCCTTTCCTTTCCTCATATTCTTTCTTTCTTTCTTGTTTTTTTTTCTGGTAGTTTCCCTTCGAGCAGAATTGTGGCAATGACAGCATCTGCCACGATGACCTCAGCATCACCTTCACTTTTATGGGGTGAGTTTCTTTTCCTCGCTGCTACCTGCAAATGCACCACAACCCAGTGCTCTGTTCTTTCCCTGGCCCCCGAGGGAGTCTGGCACAGGACAGCTGCTCCAGAGGTGTGCGTGGGGCTGCCCCAGCCACTGTTTTCTCTCTCCAAGGGTCTGTGCCTCCTTCCCACCAGGGCAGACTTGCCACATGGAAGCCCTCAGCATCTCATGGCCTGGCTTGTTCTTCCCACAGCCTGGACACCCTGGTGGTGGGTGGTCCCCGAGACTTCAATGTGACACTGACTGTGAGAAACCAGGGCGAAGACTCCTACAGGACTCAGGTCACCATCTTCTACCCACCTGGCTTGTCCTATCGGAGGGTGTCAGTAGCCCAGGTAGCCAAATCCTTCTCAGGCTCTGTCTGACTTTGCTTTCCCCGTCCCTGCAAGGGGGTGGTTGACATCACTACCTCTGTCTCCCTTGCCTTCCAGAAGCCGCTCTCCTGGCGACGCTGGCGCCTGACTTGTGAGTCTGATGACTCCACCAATGGGCCTGAGGGCCTGAAGAACAGCAGTTGCAGCATACACCACCCCATCTTCCCAGACTCCTCAGAGGTCGGGCTGCTGTCCTCCTCTCTTTTTCTCTTTTGTTTTCTTCTGAATTCCTTTTTTAAAAATTTTTTATAATGTTATGTTAGTCACCATACAGTACATCATTAGTTTTTGATGTTGTGTTCCATGCTTCATTGTTTGCGTATAACACCCAGTGCTCCATGCAATACGTGCCCTCCTTAATACCCATCACCGGGCTAGCCCATCCCCCCACCTACCTCCCCCCTGAAGCCCTCAGTTTGTTTCCCGGAGTCCATAGTCTTTCGTGGTTCATTCCCCCTTCTGTTTAGCCCCCCTTCATCCTTCCCTTCCTTCTCCTACTGATCTCCCTGCTATTCCTTATGTTACACAAATGAGTGAAACCATATGACAATTGTCTTTCTCTGCTTGACTTATTTCACTTAGCATAATCCCCTCCAGTCCCGTCCATGTTGCTGCAAATGTTGGGTAATCGTTCTTTCTGATAGCTGAGTAATATTCCATTGTATATATGGACCACATCTTCTTAATCCAGTCATCTGTTGAGGGGCATCTCGGCTCCTTCCACGATTTAGCTATTGTGGACAATGCTGCTATGAACATTGGGGTGCATATGGCCCTTCTCTTCACTACGTCTGTATCTTTGGGGTAAATACCCAGTAGTGTAATTGCTGGGTCATAGGGTAGCTCAATTTTTAACTTTCTAAGGGACCTCCACACTGTTTTCCAAAGTGGCTGTACCAACTTGCATTCCCACCAACAGTGTAAGGGGTTCCCCTTTCTCCACTTCTCTCTCTCTCTGTTTTTTTTTTTTTTTTAAGATTTTATTTATTTATTCGACACAGAGAGAGACAGCCAGTGAGAGAGGGAACACAAGCAGGGGGAGTGGGAGAGGAAGAAGCAGGCTCATAGCAGAAGAGCCTGACGTGGGGCTCCATCCCAGAACCCCAGGATCACGCCCTGAGCCGAAGGCAGACGCTTAACCGCTGTGCCACCCAGGCGCCCCTGTTTTTTTTTTTTTTTTAAGTAGAGGCTCCTTTTTTTTTTTTAAATAGTTTTATTGAGATATGATTCATATAGCAAAGAATTCACTCATTTCAGGTACACAATTCAACGGCTTTTAGTATGTTCACAGAGTTATACATTCATCACCATGATTGATTTTAGAATATTTTATTACCTCAAGAAAAGACCCTGCTCTCCTTAGCCATCTGCTCCAGTCCTCTCATTTCTCCAAGCTCTAGGCAACCAGTAATTTACCTTCTGTGTCTAGAGTCACCTACTCTGGACCTTTCATATAAATGGGATTATACAGCACGTGGTCATGTTCTCAAGGATCCTCCATGTCTGCAGCATGAATCAATACTTATTTCTTTCTACTGCTGAAAGTAGTTTGTTATCTGGATGCACCACATTTTATTTCTCCATTCTTTAGTTGATAGACATTTGGGTTGTTTCTTCTAGTCTTTTCACTGTCTCTCTTTTCTCTGACTCCAGGTCACTTTTAATATCACATTTGGTGTGGAATCCGATGCTTCCTTTGGAAACAGAATACTCCTCAAGGCCAATGTGACCAGGTGTGCTGTGCCCAGCTTCCCCGCTTTGAGGTCCCAAACCCCTGCCCGGTGTGGACCACTGCCCTCTCCCCACTGGTTCTCCCTTCAGCTCATTTATTTATTTATTCATTTATTCAATAAATACCGACTGAGCACCCTCCAGGTGCCAGGCATTTTACCCAAGGCTGGTGGTGGGACAGCAATGGACAAGACATCTGTGGTTCCTGCCCTTGCAGAGATTATAATTTAGTGGAAAAGATCTACAAGAAAGCTCTCTGTTTCCCTTCAGTGAGAACAACACGACCAGGACCAACAAAACTGAATTCCAGCTGGAGCTGCCTGTGAAATACACTGTCTTTGCGGTAGTCACCAGGTACTGGCTTCTAGCGCTCTAGCTCTGCCTTTACCCCTGGGCTGAACATGGCCCATTGTGTATTTGTGTGTGTGTGTCTAGCATATGTGTGTATGGGTGTGTACTTGTGCAGATGTGTGTGTGTGTGTGTGTGTGTGTGTGTGCATGGCCCAAGCTATGTGTATGGCCCATCCTGTGTGTCTGACACACATGGCCCCCTAGACACCATCCCACTGGCACCCTCGCGGGGCAGTATTACCCATGTGTCTATTCACTCCCTAACACACTTTGCCCAAGTCCCACTCCCAGGACACCTCTAAAGTCCTGACACTTCCTGTACTTTCTTCTTTCTCCCATCAGCCATGAGGTCTCCACCAAATATCTCAGCTTCATAGCTGAGGAGAAGACCAGCCACAGTATAGAGCATAAGTACGAGGTGGGTAGCTGAGGAGGAGGCCCGGGAGGGAAATCAATGTGATGGGAACGCAGTAATGGGAAATAATGATGGGAGACATGCATCAGATGCCTACTATGTGCTGGGTTCTGTTCCAGACTTATTCTCACCCTATACACACACAAGCGTGCACACACACACACACACACGACTCATTTTATCGTTACAATGACTCTTTGAAGGAGGGACTGTCATTATCTCCAGTTCCCAGATGGAGCAACTGAGGCTCAGAGAGGTTAACAGAACACGGCCATGGTCTCACCACTGGTAGTGGAAGAGCCACTGCTGAGTACCAGCCTGTCTGGCTCTCAAATGTGTGTTTAACTCCTACCCCTTCTGCCTCCCAGAAAGCATCAAGAGGCAGGCCGCTTGGGTCTGTGAGGCCTTATTTAGGTGTCCTGGGCTGTCTGGAGTGGGGAGGCTGATTCTAGTTGCTGGTGGGAGCAGAAGGCCAGAGCTCTGATACCCACCACCTTCCTCCCACTGTGCAGTTTAACAACTTGGGACAGAGGAGCTTCCCCATCAGTGTGGTCTTCTGGGTGCCCACCAAGCTGAACAACGTGACGGTGTGGGACAACCCCCAGCTCAGCTTTTCCAAGGTACGTCTAGCTGGGCTTGAGGAGTGACCCAACTCCTACCACCCTAACCCTGGTCTTTCTTAAAATCTCTGTTTCCTTTGTTGGATTTTGGAGCCATTTTGACCAGTTCCTGGACCTTGGCCATTTCAGTCTCTGTGAGGGTGGACCCACAAGCCCTCATTCCCCTCCCTTCTCACAGTGTCTCTCTTTCCTTAGAACCTCTCCAGCACATGCCACACCGAGGAGAGGGACCCCCTTCTCTCTGACTTCCTGCTGGAGCTTGAGAAGACTCCAGTTGTGGTGAGACTACACTTAACCTAGCTTTAGGACCACGTGCAGACTCAGCACTGTTCCCTTGTTGGTGGCTGAGTACCATCTGTCACCTGAGTGGGCTGGGTGCATGGACATTTTCTGTATCCGGCTTAGTCATTTCTCCCCTCTGCTCCCTTCCCCAGAACTGCTCCGTCGCTGTCTGCCAGAGAATCCAGTGTGACATCCTGTCCTTTGACATCCAGGAAAAAGTCAATATCACCCTCCAAGGCAAACTCTCGTTTGACTGGTTTATCAAGGTATGTGAGGGCCAAGGCTCGGCTGGGCCCAGACATGCTACTTCAGGGGAACCACGGGCCCAGCTCCCATCCTCTCTCTCCCACAGACTTCCATAAACTACGTTCAGGTCGTGAGCAAGGCAGAGGTCTCGTTTGATAATTCGAAGTTTGCCGTGCTTCCAGGACAGGAGGCATTTCTGAAGGCCCAGGTATCTGTCTCTGACCCTGAGGGACTACTGGAGGGAGGAGGGGAGGCTGGGCTTGTGGAGATCTCTAGGTAAAGAGATAGAGAGAGACAAAGGAGGAGGAGGAGAGGAAAGAAGAGTGAGGGTATAGGGAGGGGTTAGTCATTGGGTTCAGGGAGTACACAAGGTCTGGCTGGGGACCCCCCAGAAATCTGAAGTTCATCATCCCCCCTGATGCACCCTCCCTCCCACAGACAGAAACCAAAGTGGAACTGAAGGAAGTGCACAACCCTCTACCACTTATAGTGGGCAGCTCGGTAGGGGGGCTGGTGCTTCTGGCCCTCATCACCGCCGCACTGTACAAGGTATCCCCTTTTCCTGTCTGCTCCCCTCTCCCTCACTGCTTCTTACGCAGCAGCTCATTACTGACTTTGACTCCCACCAAGTCACAGAGTCTGTTTCTTTAGCTATAAAATGAGAGTATCAATACCATTTTGTGACGGTAACTGGGTTTTAACCCAATATTTGTAGTGCGCTTAGAATTGTCCCTAGTATACAATGACCACTATGTAGGTATTAATTCTTCTCCTTTGTCTCTGTTTCTTTCTTTTCTCTCTTTCCTGTCTCTGACATCAATGCTGTCCATTTCCCTGCCCCATTTTCCCCAGGTCACTTTACACTCTGCCACATTATTCTTTGTGCCTCCTGGTCCCTCTGTCTCCCCTCCTGGTCTGCATGGCCTTTGCCACTTCCCTGGCTTCGGTGATCCTTACTCCTTTGTCTCTGCCTCCACAGCTTGGCTTCTTCAAACGGCAATACAAGGACATGATGAGTGAAGCTGGTCCCGAAGCTGCCCAGCCCCAGCCCCAGTAACAGCTCCTTCCCCATTGAGTGACCTCTCCTGCAGCAAGTAGGACATTGGTTAGACCAACATGCAGGTCCCCAGGCTGTTGGACGGATTCAGCTATTAGGGGAGTGGGGTGGGAGCGTCTCATTCAGGAAAGAACATCTTGGACTTCCACTTGTGTGTGCGTATGTTTGTGTGAGTGTGTGTGCAAGCATGTGCATGAGTCGTGTGCATGACGCAGATGTTTCTTGGATGGGAATGAGTGCCTTCAACACAACCTCTCACGCAGAAGGGAACTGCTTGGGCTTCCTCGTGTGGGGGTGAAGGTGCCTTTGGACCTTCTTCCTGACAGGTGATGGCAGCTTTTGTGGGTGAACATAAAGCGAAAGGAAGAGGGACCTCCTTTTGTGGGCGAAGACCCAGACCTGCAGCAGCTGGATGGAGACCACACTGGAAGAACCACGGCGAAGCCAAGATTTGGTCAGCCACCAGGAGCCTGTCCACCCATTCCACACTTGAGCTGTAGAAGGTCCAAGAGACAATGGTGCACCTCCCTTTATCTATGCATTTACTTATTATTTTAATGTTATTTTTATTTTTTGGATAGATAAACCTTATCCATAGTACAAAAATAAAAAAATGTGGAAGCAGGTGTGGTGAAGTTTCCCTTCCATTCTGGTCCCCTCAGCCATTCAAGTCTCTGCTACGGGGCTGTCAAGGCTGTGTGTTTTGGGGTCTCCTTCACAAAGATTCTAGGCATATGCAAACACACAAATACAAGCTTTTGTACACAAATGATAATAGATGTTATTTATACTGTTCTGGATCTTGCTTTATTCATTAATGTAGTTCAGATGTTTTATATCAAGACATAAAGTATTTTGTCATTCTTTCATACAGCTGCATAGTACCCCTTTGTGTGCACGGATCATAATGTATTTAACCAGTTTCCTTTTGGAATGTGATGTCCAGCCTCTAGCAAATACAAACAATGGTGAATTAATAAATTGAACAGATGTCATTTTTCATATGTGTAAAGATAATTTCTAGGTTATATTCTCAGAAGTTTGAGTTCTTCCGGAAGCAAACCCAAGATAAGAATTTGAGTGAAAGAAGTTTGTTTAAGAGTGGCCCCAAGAAATAGGGGATGGATGTGGGCTGGGAAAGAAAGTCATCCAGAAAAGGGTGTATTTTCAAGAGACATCACCGTGAGCCCCTGGAGTGTAACCCCATTGGGAGTTCTAGGAGACGGAGCAGAATGCAAACCTCAGCATTGTCCCACTCGAAGACAGAAGGGACTGAAGTATGTATACAGTTGACCCTTGAACAATGCTGGGATTAGGGGCACTGATCCCTCATGCTGTTGGAAATCCATGTATGACTTTTGACTCCCCAAGAACTTAATTACTAAGCCTTACTGATAACGTAAACAGTCAACACCTAATTTGAATGTTGTATGTATTATATTATGTATCCTTATAATAAAGTAAGCTAGGGAAAAGAACATGTTATTAAGAAAATCCTAAGGAAGAGAAAATACATTGGTAGTCCTGTATGTATAGTTACTGAAAAAAATCCACATGTACGTGGACCTGTGCTGTTCAAACCTGTGGGCGTTCAAGAGTCAGTTGCACCCCAGTTCCACATAGTTACTGGCTGAGGTCTGCTCTTGGTGGGGAGGGGGTCATTAATTCCCTGGCACTTCTGACCTCACCTGAACGAGGACAGGATGGGCTCTGGTGGCCAAAGGGATAACACGTTCTGCTAGTTGGAAGTCTGACAAATGAGCCTCTGCTCCCTTGGCAAGGTCCACAGGGGTCCAGGCAGGCCACTGGTGGCACTTGCTACCAAGGGCGTGCAAGGTTTCGATAGCTGTTTCTAGGTAGCCTTCCCTCCTCAGGGGAACACCCCCAGTGCCCATTCTCCCACACCTTTGCCAATGCAGTAAGCACGGCTCTGGCCTTAGCGTGCATCCTCATTCTCGCACCAGTCCTGCTAAGTAGCCGCTACTTGCTGTTTAGTAATACCTGAATTTCACTTCCGAGAAAACGGAGGCTTAGAGCCATCACACAAATTGCCTGAGGTCATACAGACAGGCGTAGAGTGGAGTTGGCATTCAAATCTGGCTCTGTCTGGTTTCAAAGCTTTTCTCTTTTTTTTTTTTTAAAGATTTTATTTATTTATTAGACAGAGATAGAGAGCCAGTGAGAGAGGGAACACAAGCAGGGGGAGTGGGAGAGGAAGAAGCAGGCTCATAGTGGAGGAGCCTGACGTGGGGCTCGATCCCATAACGGCGGGATCACGCCCTGAGCCGAAGGCAGACGCTTAACCGCTGTGCCACCCAGGCGCCCCTCAAAGCTTTTCTCTTGTACTGTCCCCATGGCTTTCGAGGAATGGCCCTGTGGCAGGGGCGGGCCCAAGGGAGGTGTGGGGAGCTAGTAGCTGTTAACTTAGTTGTTACAATATCAGGTGAACCATATGAAATTGCCAACATGTTTGTTGGCAAAAATGGCAATTTCGTGGGGCTCATCAAAATATAGAAAATCATGGCTTAGACAGACATCTGTTCCGGGATAGGAACAGAGATGATAGGAAGGAGGGAGGGCTTATCCTGCTTGGGAAGATGTGGGAAGGGTCCCCGGGGGAGGCAACACCTGACTCAAGTAGGGGCAGGAATGTTCCAGTCAGAGGGCAGCACAAATGGGGCTAGAGAGTGGGTAGGAGTTTGGGCAGGTGTGCTTGGTAAGCCAGAGTGAGGAGTTTCACTTTTACTCAAAGTGCAATATGATGTCATTAAAGGTTGACTAATGAGACAACAGTCCTTTGTATCCTTGGGGGTGCTATGAGCACATGTCACCTTTGGATGATTCTACACAATTTCCTCTTCTGACTTCAAAATTCGTTAAAAATGTTTTTCTACTTCCTTAAGTTGAAAGATAAAAGACCTTAATATCTGCAGAAGTCCTTAACTGTCCCAGGGAAGGGGAGGGCCTCTGTATTTGCAGGGGCCTGTCTTTGCAGGAACAGTTAAGGTCCTGTGGGCTCAGAGTCCACATTTACGTCATTGCGTTGGAAGCTTGTGTCGAATTCAGACAGATAGGAGTTTTATGATGGGTTTGAAAAGAAATAATTTCTAGTGAAAAATTACCCTAGCGTGACCACAAAGTTACTAATAAACAGGGCCATAAATCTCTCATGATAAGCAGCCAAATGCAGGAAAATCTGCTCTTGTTTTTACTTTTTGGGGTCCCTTGCTTCAGAATGAACAGATCCCTTCAGCCTCTATCCTCATTTTCTTACTTAGGAATAGGGCTCTTATCTGGGCCATCACGGAAGATCATTAGAATTATGACCCCCATGCCCAAGACATCAGAGAGGGAGACAAACCATGAGAGACTCCGGTCTCCGGGAAACAAACTGAAGGTTACAGAGGGGAGAGGGGTGGGAGTAACCGGGTGATGGGTATTAAAGAGGGCACATGTTGTGATGAGCACTGGGTGTTACCTGCAACTAATGAATCGTTGACACTACATCAAAATCTAATGATGTATTGAACATAAAAAAAAAGAATTATAACCCCCAGTGAATTGGGTCTCCTCGTGTCCCACTCATTTGCAATGGGACACTGCTGCTTTTCCATCAAATGAGGGGCCTATCTCTACCACCTGGAATCTGAGCTGGTCTTGTGGCTTGCTTTGACCAATAGAATGTGATGGTTTCAGGGATGTGTGGGAGTTCCAGAGCCTAAGCTGAGAAGCACTACAGCTTCTGCTCTCACCTTCTCAGAATCCTGAGACCACCATCCTGAGACCCATCTAGCCCCTTAGAGAATGAACAGCCACAGGGCTCTTGAGAAGGCCCCTAACTGACAGCCCCACAACCGCATGCTTGAGGCCATCGCGGCCCTTCCAGCCCAGTCCAGCCATCTGATGACTGCAGCCACAGGCCAGTCCAACAAAAGAACTGCCCAGAACTGTGAGAACTAATAAACTGTTCATGGCTCCATCGACTATGCTTTGGAATGGTTTGTTATGCCGCAATGGGTAACTAATACAGCCACCCAATTAAAGAGCACATTTCCCAATTTCCTACGTAGCTACGATGGCTGCGTGGCTAGGTTCTGGTTAATGGGATAGGAGTAGGTTGAACGAACAACTTTGCAGTCAGGCCCTCTGAGAGAAGTGTCCTTCCTTTTTCCTTACCATGTTTTTACCAGCTGGGGCGTCAATGCCATGGTGCACCATTTTGGACCTCACCTATGAGCACAACATCTAAGAAGCCAGCGTGAGACAGAAGGAATCTGGGTTCTAACTCTGTGGAACTACCATGTTAGCCCTGGACTCCAGAATCTCATATTGTTATAAGAAAGAAATGAACACTGATCTTCTTGAGAACAATGGTGTTCTGACCCTTCAATACAACAGCTGCCCCCGTATTGTAAGTAATACCACCACCTTCTCAAAAGTTCTATTTTCCTCCTTGATCCCAGAAACTAAACTTGTGGGAAAGCCTGAAGGTTTCTCGATGGCGCTGCTAGCCCAGTTCCCAGCATTTCAGTCCCCTCCTACTTGTCAGGACTCCTGATAATGGCTGGCACCCAAAATGGAGGGCTGGGAGTGTTCCACTCTGTCCATCCTCAGGATGGTCACAGTTTTCAGTTACACTTTCTCCATCCATGGGACCTTCCTGATGAACCCACTTGGTTTGGTCTCCAGGATTTATCCTCAACCTCTGAGAGCACGAAGGTGGGATCCTACCCATCTCTCCCTTCCTTCCAGGTGGCTAAATGACCTGATAGAGAAATTAACTGGCCTGTTTCCCCTGTAGATGCATGAGAAAGATAGTTGGAAGGTATTTCCCTTTCCTCTCCCTCGAGATTACTAGAAGTGTGCATCTTGATGGTGTGGATTTCCCTTTCCCGGGGAAAGCTCGCAGCCTGTTTTCTTTTTTTTCATTCTTTTTCTTTTTTAAAAATCTTTCCGTTTTACTCATTTGCAGTTTAGATGGGTACTAAGGAGGGCATGTGTTATGATGAGCACTGGGTGTTATATGCAACTAATGGATCGTTGAACACCACGTCAAAAACTAATGATGTATTATATGTTGGCTCATTGAATATGATAATAATAATAAAAAAAGGAAAACAGATTTCTAACTGGCAACCCTTAGGCCAAATCCAGCCCTCAGGTTTTATTTAGCCTACATGGTTTTGTTCTTTTGTTTCTTATTAGTTGCTGACATTTTAATATTGAGAGATTTCTTTTTTAAATTAAATTAAATTTAAATTCAATTAATAACATACAGTGTATTATTAGTTTCAGAGATAGAGTTCAATGATTCATCGGTTGTATGTAACACCCACTGCTCATTACACCACATGCCCTCCTTAATGCCCATCACCCAGTTACCCCATCTCCCCGCCCTAAAGTTGAGAGATTTCTGAGAGAAATCCAGATTTATGGTTTTTCTTGAAAAATGGGAGTGAGGCAACACGAGGCTGCAGCTCGGCAGAGCCCCTGTGAACAGGCAGGACCTGGCTCTTCACTTCACTCCACATAGCTCTCCTGCTCTGAGACCAGGGCCCATTGCATTAAAGGTGACCTTCGAAGGCCCTATGTGATCTGGTCACAGCCTACCGCTGTAGCCCACCTTCTGCTTCTGCTTTTCGCTCTCAAGCTCATATTTTTCCCATATACCGTAGAGTGACCAGCCAGGACCCTTTTGAAAGTGAAAGGGAGTGTGATTCATAATTACATTGGGATGTCAGGCCTAAGCACGATCTTTTGGGGACAGGTCAGGATGAATCTCTGATCCCCTGATACTCTCTCTCACATCCCAGTCTCGGTCCATGCTTTATCCTCTGTCCAGAACTCACTTCCTCTCCTCCTTCACTTGACACTTGTCTCAGCTTGAGTGTCCCTTCCTCTAGAGGCTCCTGACTGCCTAGCCAAGAGAAGCTTCACTTCTCATACGCTGTCAGTATAACATGTATTTTTTCTCTTTGACACTACATTCCTGGAGGGCAGGAACCCCCAGGACAATATCCGGAACACAGAGCAAACAATTGTTGAAAATATGTGTTTGGCGAATGAATGAATGAATGAATGAATGAATGAATGAATGAACAGGCTTGGTTTTCCTGGCTTCCTGTTCTTTTTGTGCCTTCCACTGGAAGACAGAGCTCTCAAAAATCTGTTTCCCTATGGTACAAAACATTTCTTCAGGACCATATAGTATTTGGCTATATGTAACTACTTCACATTTTCTTTTTTCCCTCCTGTATTAATTAATAATTAAGCAAAATTTAATTAATAACTAGTCAATCTTATCAACAATCAAGTATTATTAATTGATTATATTAATAATTAAGTATTATTTAATTAATAATTAATAATCAAATAAGCAATCATAACAATAATCAATTATTAATTGATTGCATTAATAATTATTATTTAATTAATAATAAACAATAACTTATTATTTAATTAATAATCAATCAATAATTAACTGTTATTTAATTAATAATTAATTGACAATTAAATATTATTTGTTAATTGACAATTAAGTATTATTTAATTAATACTTAATTGACAATTAAGTATTATTTAAATAATACTTAATTATTAATTAATTTATATTTAGTGATTCATCTCATATAATACCCAGTGCTCATCATAACAAGTACTTCACATTTTCTAAATCTTGAGAGAATGAATATACCAATGGAGAGTGGGCAGACCACACAGAAACAGAACTCTGACCCATAATCTCATAACCAGCCCAAGAAACCCACCCATTAACTACAATATTCAGCCCAAGAAGCCAACCTGTCACCTATAAGTCAGACTTGTAGGAAGTCACATCTTCAGCAAGTGGTCCAAGAAGCCAAACAAAAATTAATTGGCTCAAAATGAGCCACTGGCCTTAATTAATAACTAATTTTTGCCCCTGCATCCAACTTAGGACCAACCAGGGAAAGCCAGATGTGGTCACCTAACCAATCACAGGATGTCCTGTTTCTAGTTAACCAGCATCCAGCTTCCCTGGCCCACAGCTCCAGTCAAGTCACACCTAAAGACCTCCCTCTTTTATACGATCAAGCTTATCCTTTCCTCTTCCCCTGCCTTTGAGTATCTGTCAAAATGCAAGTGATCGTGGCTGACTTTCTTGCTAGAGCAAGTTTTGAATAAATAGCCTTTGACCAAACAGGCATTTTGTTGGTTTTCATTTATTTCCACAATCCTTTGGTCCAGTTACTGTGATTAAAAAAAAAATGAATAAATGCAGCCATCTCCTTTCCAGTTTCTCTGTGGGCATTCCCATTTTGGCACAGACTTTGAACACTTGCTGAAATCAGTCCCCTAATCTGCCCTCATCCCTTGCTATCCGTTGAAGTTCCAGGCCCCTCTGAGTAAGCAAAATTGAATGCATAGATTGCCAGGTTCTGCCATACATACATTTGCCTGTCGAGAACAATCCAGCTGCCAAGCCAAGACCATGATATAGAAGTTGAGCCTGATGACCCAGCCTTACCCCTACTCTCTGGAATTCTCCCTCCCCTAATTCCCACAAGCATCTCCAGCCCAGCCTCTCCCAGGTGTAGCCCCTCTTGGCCCATGTTCTCTCCAAGACAGTAGATGCCTGCTGTTCTGTGTGCCCACCCTACCTTCCTAGGACCCCTTGCTCCTTCATTTTGCCCTAAAAGGAGATTGAGATTAAATGATTCTGTAATCACTAGATGCTGTCTGTGCCCCTCCCAGATTGCCCTCCTTGGTCAAGAACAATTTCTCTATGTTGAATGTGTTGTCTGCTAAGGTTTCACAGCTGCCCCGTTCTCTGAAGAATCAACCTTGGGTGAAGAGGAGCGGTCTCTATCCCTGGGTGTGGGAGAAGGTAGAAGAGTGGCCAGTGGTCAGTGACTAATGGACACAGCAAGTACCACAGACCTGACCTTGGCCTCAAAGTGGGGCCCATTCTGGGATGCAATTCCTGTTCCAGAGCTCCCCCTGGGATCAGGCTGAAGCTAGATTCCAGTCTCACTATCATTTAGCTTTTTTTCTCTGCTCCATCCTGCTTCCCTCATCCCTTTCTCCTAAGAACCTCCTTCAGTAATCATTAACCCCCAAATTCCCATCTTACACTCTGCTGCTAGGAAACTAGACCCAGGGCAACGGGCACTCTAAAAAATGTTCTGGACCATTTTGTTTTCTTTTAAACCTTTATCACTATCTGAAAAAATGTTTGAGCTTGTTTCTTTGCCCTGGGTGCTGGCACCGAGCAGGGGCTCAATGGATACTTGCAAATGAATGAATGACAGATGTTCAGCTTGCAGTGGTAGCAAGGGAACGGACTCCCTCTGCATTTTTGTAAATGTATTACTTTTCTTGTTTTTTTAGGGAGCTTGCCCCTTTTTACAAATACTAAGTCTTGTACGAACTTAGAAAGGGAAATGGGTATATGTGTGTGTGGGAGAGGGGTGACCTTTTGGGGAGCGCTGGTCAAGAAGTCTATGATACCCATCAGGTTATTTCCCATGTTGCTTAAACCCAGGGTGCCTATCCCAGCCAACTGTATGTTTAGGCAGGACAACCTTGGAGAAGGAAAGGGGCACTGGTAATACTTAACCAGGGATAGCAGCTCTGAGCCAGAACTCACACAGCTCCCCTGCTTAAGGCACCATTAAAGTCAAGCCATCAGAAGAAAAAAGAGAGAAAAAATTTTTTGAAAAGGATGTAATATTTGTCCTTCCCAAAGAAATATCAAAGTAGTATTGGAAGGAAAACCGGAACTTCGAGGACTTTCCTTGCACTTACTTTTTCATTTAGAATTGTTTTTGAGTTCCAAGCAGAGTGGAGTCGGCAGAAAACTGCTGTCTTTTCTGGTTTAAGGGCACCTTGATCTATGTGTCACAGCTCAGGTGGAATCAGCCCATTCTTCAAGGTTTCATGCATTTTATTTTTTAATTTTTTTAAAAAGATTTTTTTTATTTATTTGACAGAGAGAGAGACACCCAGCGAGAGAGGGAACACAAGCAGGGGGAGTGGGAGAGGAAGAAGCAGGCTCCCAGCAGAGGAGCCTGATGTGGGGCTCGATCCCAGAACTCCGGGATCACGCCCTGAGCCAAAGGCAGACGCTTAACGACTGAGCCACCCAGGCGCCCCGGTATCATGCATTTTAAAGGAGTGTGCTGACCAGACTCTAGTTCAGACAGGGCTGGATAAGTCCTGTCCTGAAGGCCCATCCAGTTCTCACGAAATTGTCCACGCCCGCCCAGTGAGGCGGATAGTATCGTTCCCATTTTGCGGAAGAGGATACTGATGGTTAGTGAGGTTATGTTAACTTGACCAAGGTCAAGCAGGTTCTCCATAGCTTGGGCTCCAGCCCAGCTTTGCCTGCTCACTTCTGTGAGCTGAATCGAAGGCTGGAAACTGGGGCAGCATTGTGGAGTCTTCAGATGGAAAGTATGAGTGTTCTCTCCAAGGGAAACACAGGAGGAGATAGGCCAGTTATCAACACTTCAGCCTCTAACCCCCCTTACTCTGACCACATCATTTCCTCTTCTTTTTCCCCGTTTCCCAGTGACTTGTCTTTGCTTCTCCTTTTCTCTTCTGTCTCTGTTTCACAGAACTTAAATACAAATTAAGTACTCTGTTCTTCTCATTCCAGCTAAGTCACTTACCAGCAGTGGGAGTTAGAGCAAGAACAAGACTTTGGCTCTCCCAGGGGTTTTGCCAATGTCTGTACATGAGCCAAGCCAGTGTTCCTTCCCCTTCCCTTCACTGTTGCCCTAGGGTTTTCCTCATCCACCAGGTACACGTTTGCTGTGTTCCCTAACATTCCTCTACTTATTTCCTAAAGCCTTTTACTCAACCTAAACAAATCCCTGTTGTATCCAAAATTTGCCCTAATTCAAGTTGGTTTGCCTTCTAGAAAGGCTGCTTCTGCCTTGTTCTGAGGCAGCCTTCTGATTTATACAACTATTGAGCAGATCCCAGGGTAGATCTGGGCTGAACACTTGGTCCATTAACTTCAAATCTGTGCCAACTCCCTTTCCACATACCCATCCACCCCACTTACCCACCCATCTACTCACCTTTCCATTTACCCAGTCACCTGCTCTCCTGTCCACACACAAACTCATCTACCCTCTTTTTAAAAGAAGATTTTATTTATTTATTTGACAGAGAGAGCACAAGCAGAGGGAGTGGCAGAGGGAGAGGCAGAAGCAGGCCCCTCCGCTGAGCAGGGATCCTGACATGGGGCTTGATCCCAGGACCCCGAGACCATGACCTGAGCCGAAGGCAGATGCCCAACCGACTGAGCCACCAGGAGCCCCCCCACCTACCCTCTGATCACACTCATTCATCCACATACCCAACAGACACGCTTGAGCCCTGGTTTGTATCTACTCCAGTGCTAATGGCCATCCTTGGAGAGACAAAGAGAAATGAGAGTCCGCTCTCAATGACCTCTCACTGAGAGGGTATGGCCTTTTATTCTTCACTAAGGAGGACTGATTGTTGATTTCCCCCCTTGCAACAACTACAGCAACGAACAGCAGCCAAGGCGGTTTCCCAAGCACGTAGCTGAGCTGCAATAGTGACCGAGACCAGACTGTTGAATCTTCTGTACAAAAAGACCTGTTCCCTTGCCTGGGATTAGCTCTGCCGTTCTACCAAGTATTGCCTGGGTGCTTCCTGTGTGTCAGGTGTTGTGCTGAGTGCTGGGGGTAGACGGGCCAGAAGGACACGGTCCCTATATTGAAGTCTGTAGTCCCTACCTCAATCCCTGGTGTATCAAGGCATTCCCCTCCCCCCCCCCAGCATCTCCTTCTGAGACTCATCAAAGCGGAGTTAATCACTTCCTCTCTGAGCCATTCAAGTCATTCTGCTGTCTAGTAAAACTTGTAATTTGCATGCATGAAAATATCATCTCCCTTGTAGGGCATGATCTCCTTGAGGGCCAGCACCAGTTCCTGCTTGTCTTGCTTCCCCAGCAGCTAGCCCACAGCCTGGGTCACGTGAACAGCTCCTCTGGGTGGGATAAATGGTTCAGTGAACAACGCTGCCCCAGCAGCAGGTGGGGCAGAGAGGAGGAAGTAAGATCGTTAGCAGTGTGGTCAAGATTCCGGTGCCTTGAAATCTGTCTTTATCTTGTACTAGCTGGGCAACTTGAGACAAATGACTCAACTTCTCTGTGCCTCAATTTTGCATCTGTAAAATGGGGGTAGTAGCAATGCCCCACCGGCATAGGACTGCTGTGAAGATTCGGTGAGCTAACAGACATAAAGTGTACAATGATATGTTAGTATTAACTCAGCCTTTTTGTTCTGCCACCGGGATGTTATTACCCTACGCCTGCTTCTCCTGTCCATGTCCCAAGCTAAAATCCTCCAGCATTCTCAAATCATCCATCATAACAGAAGCCCACGCCTAGAGCTCTGGGAGTTCAGGGGGAACCAGTTGCTTTTGGAGGACAGCCTCTTCCTGAGAAACTGAGTATGCATGTGTGTTTCTACACTAGAGAATTATAATAAATTCTGTTTTGAGAAAATCTGGTGATGAGGTGGCCAATGTCCTTCAAGGACAGAGAAGTGAGACAGATTTCATGTAGTAAGAGGAAGGGCAGAAACTCTAGGGAAAATCCATTCAGGCCCCAGGGGTAAGGGTGGGGTGGAAATGGACTGAAAAATACAAGGGTTTCCACCCACCAGATTTCTGTTCTCTTTCTGTGGAAAAGAAACATGGGAGACAGACCCAAGATTATTCATTGCTACTTAGCTCAGGCAAATCAGACCTGAATTAAAGCAGCTTCTGCCCTTGTTTCTCCACTAGCACTCCCCCGCCCCAAGTATGTGACAGATCAGATGCAGCCCCTCCTGCGCCACCGCCCTTCCAGAATCTTCTTCAGTCAGCACCTCTAGGCTCAGGGACAGCAGAAACTTATTGAAGGAGGAATGCCAGAAGTGGGAAAGGCTGGCTGCCCTCCAAACTTCCCCAGACCCTCCCCCTCTGAACACCCTAGGGGTTCCAGATGGACAGAGCTGGATGTGACTGACTCATGGTCCCACTGGGCTGAGGAGATTGGGGAAGTTGGGTGTCCACTCCTTCTTGCTTATATTATCTCCCTCAGCTGTCATCCTTTTTCTGGAAGTGTCACATCATGATTCACTGAAATGAAAAGGGGCTGTGAGTTTTAGTTCCTGGCTGGACCCTCACTGCTCACAACTGTAAAATGGTTGGGTCGAAATAAAGACACATCCTGTTCTACACTTTTATGGTTTAAGTTATCTTTGCTAAAGGTGAGCGGTCTTACCTTGCTTGGCTTTTCTCTCAAGTATCATGGAAGTGTGTTGGGCAGCTTGAAAGAAGAAATGAAGTCTTGTTTGTCCAATATTCTTGTCTCGTGTACTCTCACCTGCCAAAAGTAGAACCCAAGGCCGAGGAAAGGAAGCAATGGAAAGGTCGGGATTCAGGGCACCTTTGACGGCTGGGGTCCTCTCTGGTACTCACCCTGTCTGTGAGCTCTGAGTCTCACAGACATCTTCTGGCTTGAGTCATTTCTGGTTTGTCTTTTATTCTCTTCAGAATCTGTTTCTTCTCCTTTCTTTTTCTTAGGTTTCTCTGTCACCATTTCCTTCTCCCTCAAATTTTCTTCATCTCCAAGAATTCCAGGGCTCTTCTCCGGCCATATTGTATCTGAGGTCTCTTCAGGGCTGCTTATCTCCAGGTGACATTGATGTCCACTTTCCTCATTCCCAGATCCTCTCCCATTACTCTGGCACAGCTGACTCCACGCTCCCTGGGAGCCTCTGTTGTCAGAACTGGGGACTTCCTCATTTCTTACCTCATTAGCCTCTGGCAGCTTGTGACGCTGTTTACAGTCCTCTCCAAGCAGCCCTTCCATGATGCCTTTTTTTTTCTTCTGGGCTTCTTTCTCCCTCTTTGAGGACTCCTTCCTTCTCAATATGGTTTCGCTGTTGCTCTGCTGCCGGCACTGGCTTTCTCTCCCTCCTCTGCCCATCTTTCTCTTCCCTCTTTACACTCCCATCAGGATCTCACCCAGCACCTCTGATGGATTCAAAACTCATCTCCAACCCAGACTTTTCTCCTGAGACCTAGCCCCGTTCATTCAACCCTCCTCTAGGACATCTTCTCTCAGAAAGCCTTCAGTCTCCTCTTTCCTAACACGATAATCATCACAGTGTAGTATTGATAATAGCCAATAACAGAAGCTTTTATACATTCTTCTTGGCATTTCACATTTACTAACTCAACCTTCCTGGCAATAATAGGAGGTCTGTACTTTTTTATTTTTTTTTGAAGATTTTAAGTAATCTCTTTTTTTTTCATCGTGAATCTGAGGGTTAATATTTATTTATTTATTTATTTATTTATTTATTTATTTATTTATAGTTCAGTTAGCCACTGTATATCATATTACGTCGTTAGTTTTTGATGTAGTGTCTAAACCAACGTGGGGCTCAAACTCACAACCCCAAGATCAGGAGTCATGTGCTCCACTGACTAAGCCAGCCAGGCGTTCGGGTTCGTGTGTACTTTTATGACCACCCCCATTTTGTAGATGAGGAAACTGGAGCCCAGAGAGGCTGAAAGACTCCAAGCTCTTAAACACTAAATTTCGGTTTTCTAAAAACCAAAGTTACCCTAGCTCACTGCCCCTCCCTTCCTACAAGTATGCTCAGAAACCATCACCACTGTCTTCCTCGTAGGGACCAGTCAGCTTCCAGCTCCCCCCACCGGGCCCCAATACCTCCCTCCTAACCGATCTGTCTCCAGCTATTTCCCCATGAAACCCGATCCACACAGCCCCTCTTTCTAGCTTTCTTTTTTTTTTTTTTAAAGATTTTATTTATTTATTCGACAGAGATAGAGGCAGCCAGCGAGAGAGGGAACACAAGCAAGGGGAGTGGGAGAGGAAGAAGCAGGCTCCCAGCAGAGGAGCCTGATGTGGGGCTCGATCCCAGAACGCCGGGATCACGCCCTGAGCCGAAGGCAGCCGCTTAACCGCTGTGCCACCCAGGCGCCCCTCTTCCTAGCTTTCTAAAATGTATATTTGAAGATCTCAGTTATCCTAATTTGATTCAGTGCTTCCCTTTGCCTTCAGGATACAATAAACATATCTTAAGGGGGCTTTCCAGACCTGGGGCTTGCTTCCCCCCCCACTCCCCCGTGGTATTGACCTCATTTCTTGCCACTTCCTACCTCCCACTCTCTGGTTTCCTATCACCGGTTTCCCAAGAGGCCCCCTACTCTCATGCCTCTTCTACATTTGGTTACCCCTTTTGAAATATGCTCCCCCCATAGTCTGTTGCCTTCAACACTCAGCTCAAGGGCCCCTCCAGGAAGACTTTCCGGAAATCCACGCCCTTCTAACTTGGGTAAGCTACTCTGCGGCCAGTGGCTTCTAATTTTGTAGCAACAACCTGCTGTTTGCACATTTGCCTTCTCTACAGACCCCACGCTTGTGTTTGTGTTCTTTTTGTTAATAGAGAGGTCCGGCATCAGCCTCCAATTAGCATGTTCAGTAAATGACTGAATACTCACCCTGTTCTTCTCCTAAGATCGGGATGCTTGACTCCTAGCCCAGAGGTTTCCAAGTCCGAAGGGGAGGGTTCCCTTCAGGGTCTAAATTAGGATCCTCACTTTACCCTGGCATCTGCCAGTTTTCCCTCCCCGGGCGAACTCAAGTTTCAAGGTTAAGAGGTACCTTCTGGGGCGCCTGGGTGGCACAGCGGTTAAGCGTCTGCCTTCGGCTCAGGGCGTGATCCCAGGGTCCTGGGATCGAGCCCCACATCAGGCTCCTCCGCTGGGAGCCTGCTTCTTCCTCTCCCACTCCCCCTGCTTGTGTTCCCTCTCTTGCTGGCTCTCTCTCTCTGTCAAATAAATAAAATCTTAAAAAAAAAAAAAAAAAAGAATTGCTTGGTGGGGAAAAAACCTACACATTAAAAAAAAAAAAAAAAAAAAGAGGAACCTTCTGCCAGTGCAACTAGAGAAACTTGGAGAAGTGGCGTAGGGCAGGGGATTTGCATTCACCTGAACCTAGTTTGGAAAGGCAAAAGAGGTAAGTCAAGACGTCTCTGGTTAGAAAAGACTCCTGGAAGAGCACCTGGGTGACTCAGTTGGTTAAGCATCTGCCTTCTGCTCAGGTCCTGGGATCAGGCCCTGCATTGGGCTTCCTGCTCAGCAAGGAGCCTGCTTCTCCCTCTCCCACTCCCCCTGCTTATGCTCTCTCTTCCTCTCTGTCAAATAAATAAATAAAATCTTAAAAAAAAAAAAAAAGGGAAGACTCTGGGACACAGCATGTGTGGGCTGCCTCAACCCTTTTTTCTGTTTAATTTAGTCTTATTCTCCGCCCTCCGCCTCTGAGTCATGCTGACAACTTCCCTCCCTGCTTCTGGCCTCCTGACCACCTCTCTGCTCACTTGATCCCTCTGCACCCTGGTCCAGCTGTTCCTTCAGTGGCCGAGGAGCTCGGAAGCCCATGTCTGACCTTCCAGTCATGACTGGGACCAGATCATCCCTCCTCCTGTTGATGGGTAAGTCACGGGCCCAAAGGAAAGGATATGAGAAGATTGGGGTCCAGGTAGAGAGCTGAGAATGTACATGTTTTAGACACAGACATTAAGAGGGGGATCTGGAATTACATAGGGTTTGGGATCTGGAGTTTTTGGAGGGAGAGAATATTGAAGAACTAATTTTAGGGAAGTTCAAGAAATGTTAGAAAAGGAGCCAGTTGCCTGAACAATCCAGAGATTTCCCAAATAGGCAGAACAAGTCCAACTTGTGCTCTATTCACAATGTCACTTTGGCCCAAGTTTTCCTGGATTCTTCCTCCTGGAAGCCCCCAATGGTAGGGGAGGCAAAGGAGTGTCTTTAGAGCTTGTGCAATTGAAACTTCAATGCTCAATTGGTCAATTGAGTGAAGGTCAGTGGGTGAAGAGCTGTCTCTGGACTGCCTGCAGGAGAGAAGCAAGGCTGAGGAAGGCCCGAGCCTGGGAGTTCAGAAGTCCAGGAGATGCTGGGGCATTGGGCCTACCAGGGAGAGCAGGCGCTGGAGGCTGGGGAGATGGAACAGGAGGAAGACCCTTTTCCAGTGTTTCTTTTCTCACCCCCTACCCCAGCCTTGGCTTCTTCTCTCTGCTTCAACTTGGACACGGACCAGCCAAAAACCTTCCTTATGGACAGTGCTGGATTTGGACACAGCGTGGTCCAGTATGGCAACGCCTGGTAAGGACTGGGTGACTGGCCTTTGCTTCTCATCAACTCCTCTCCATGCATAGGGTCCTGTCCTTCCCCATGACCCTCCTATTCTCTGTCTGGTTTGGCAATTCCCCCGGTGCTATGAAGAGTTAGACTGAAAGCAGGTGCTGTCAACTTTATTAGTTGAAGATCACAACTAATATTTATTGAGCACTTACTAAGTGCCCAGCACTGTGCCAAGCACCCTTTATGTGGGTACTGATCTATTTTATTTTATTTTATTTTATTTTATTTTATTTTATTTTATTTTATTTTATTTTAAATTCCAGTAGAGTTAACATACAGTGTTATATTAATTTCAGGTGTACAATATAGTGATTCAACACCTCCATACGTCACCTGGTGCTCGTGACAAATGCACTTCTTAATCCCCATCACCTATGTCACCCATCCCCTTATGCCCCCTCCTCTGGTAACCATTGGTTGGTTCTCTATAATTAGGAGTCTGTTTCTCTTTCCCTTTGTTTGTTTGCTTTGTTTCTTAAAGTCCACATATAAGTGAAATCATATGACTGACTGACTTACGTCACTCAGCGTAACGTTCTCCAGCTCCATCTACGTCATTGCAAATAGCAACGTTTCGTTCTTTTTTGTGGCTGAATAATATCTCTATCTCCATCTGTCTATATGAACCACATCTCCTTTATCCATTCATCAATTGGTAGACGCTTTGGCTGCTTCCATCTCTTGGCTGTTGTAAATAATGGTGCTATGAACAGCAGAATGCACGCAGCCCTTCAAATTAGTATTTTTGTATTATTTGGGTAAATACCCAGTAGTACAATTGCTAGATCATAGGGTAATTCTATTTTTAACTTTTTGAGGAACCTCCGTACTGTTTTCCACAGTGGCTGCACCAGTTTGCATTCCCACCAACCGTGCAAGAGGGTTCCCCTTTCTCCGCATCCTCGCCAACACCTACTGTTTCTTGTGTTGTTAATTCCAGCCATTCTGACAGGTGTGAGGTGGTATCTCATTGTGGCTTTGATTTGCATTTCCGGTGAGCATTGATGTAGTCCTCACAATAAGGTGTGTAGTTATCAACCACTCAACAAATATTTATTGAGCACCAACTATTAAATGTTTCAGGAGCCAGGCGTACACCAGAGAACCAAACAGACAAAACCCCCTCCCATGTGGATCTTACATTGTTATTCATCTCTACTTTGCAGACGGGAAAACTGAGGCTTCGAGAAGTGAGGCGAACCTGATGAGAGGCAGTCTGGCTCTGCTGTCCACATTCTGAATTGCAGTGCTCTTTGTCTCCCTCCAGGGTGGTGGTTGGAGCCCCCCAGGAGATAAAGGCGGCCAACCAAACAGGCGGCCTCTACCAGTGTGACTACAGCACGGGCAAGTGTGAGCCCATCCGCCTGCAGGGTGAGTCACTGCCCCTCCCTGGGACCCAGGTCCAGACTCCCATGCTCTGGGGAACTGCAGGGAGCACAGAAGACCCACTTCCCAGCTCCAGCTCTGTCTGAGACCCTTAACCTTCGACAGGCTTCCTGACCCCCTCATGGCCTCCCTGCCCATCACACCCCTGCACCCCCATGGCTCCATCAAGACCTGAAAGCCCTTCACTGGTCAGACTTCCTTCTCTTGCAGGGTTGAGGTGACCCCTGCTCAGATCTTACATAGCCTCCTTTGTCCTGAGGGTAACCATGCACATGTCTGTCCCCTCAGTCCCCCCGGAAGCTGTGAACATGTCCCTGGGCCTGTCCCTGGCAGCCTCCACTAACCCCTCTCAGCTGTTGGTGAGTTGCCTTGGATTGTGGAGCTGTCCTGAGGGAAGGACTGAGGACCTGGGGCTGGGGGGGGGGGTTTGGGGATAGGGGTCTTGGGGAGGGTGAAGATACTGGGGTAGGAGGATGGGTTGGAAGCAGGAGCAGCTCCTCCCATCAGGTGTCTCTGTCCCTAGGCCTGTGGCCCCACAGTGCACCATATATGCAGGGAGAATGTGTACTTGTCTGGATTCTGCTTCCTGCTGGGCTCCCCTTCCTGGCAAGCCCAGAGGCTCCCGGCTGCCCTGCAGGGTGAGTGTTGGGGGCCCTGGCTCCTTTAAGGAGCACACACACTTGTGCCTGGGAGTGCGGTGGGGGCCAGAACCACTTCTTTCCAGAGTGGATAAAAAAAGAGAGACCTGGAAAAAAGTATTACTGGATGGGATAATGGTTCCAAACCCGGGCTGGGGAGTCACTGCCTGATTTGACACCTTGCCCTGTCACTGTCCCACTTTCCTATGACCTTCCCCTCTTGGAGCCTGTTTCTTCATCTGTCAGATGGGGATAACGACACACCCACCCCTGAGAGTGACATAAGACGATCTGTGGCCAGGGTTTAGCACTGTGCCTGGCACGTGGTGATGGCTCAATTACTACTAGTGCTGTTATTTTTAGGGAGAGGGGATTTATTTTTCCCCAATACATCCTGGGGTATAACCTATTGGTTTGTGGGAATGGGTGATGAGAATGCAGACAGTCTGAGCCGTGTGTGTGTGTGTGTGTGTCTGTATCTGTGCATACGCATATATATGTGCGTGCATGTGTCTGCATGAATGCTCGTATGCAAGTGTATACGTGAGTACGTGTGCATTGTGTGTGCATCTGTATACATGGGCGTGCATGTATATGTGAACATGTATGTATGAATGAGCATGTGCACACATGTATACACATGCTTATGCATGAGCCCACATGTGTATAGGGACTTGTGCATGCATGTGTGTGTGTGTGTGTGTACAGGTTGGGTCATAGGGCCCGGCTTCCCTAGTGTTGATAGGGATGGGAGATAAGGAGAGGAGAACAGTGAGCTTTTCAGACTTAGCCACGGCAGACCTAGGCCCCTCCCTGATTTCACATTTACACTCAGGCCCCTGGGGAGACTGACATCTGGCCACTGAATGGGGTGCCCTTCCAGTACCTCCTAGACTCTAGACTTCACCCATAGGAGCCTGGGCTCCCTTCGGAATACCCAGGCGGGAAGCTCTGGAACAGAAAGGAGAAGCTGGGAGGTCTCCTCTTGGAGACCTGGGAGAGCTTCTTTCTTTCTTTTTTTTTTTTTTTTTGACCAATTCTGAATTCACTCAGGAGGGGCCTAGGGGCCCATATTTAAGCGAAGAACAGAATAGGGCCAGTGTGTGGCTGCTGCCAGGGGTGACATTACAAACGGTGAACAAAAGTACAGTTTGGCACTGATTAATGAGGACAGACTCTGGCCAGGGACTGAAGCAGGCCCCTTTTACTGCTAGATCACGGAGATGTGGGGGAAGAGGTAGAGTAGGGCTTGGGAAAGGGACGCAGACAGCCAAGGTAGAAGGAGGGGCCCCCAGCTTCTTACCCTCTGGATTGGAGGAACTTTCACTTTTTTTTAAAAAAAGATTTTTATTTATTTATTTGAGAGAGAGACAGCCAGCGAGAGAGCGAACACAAGCAGGGGTAGTGGGAGAGGAAGAAGCAGGCTCCCAGCGGAGGAGCCTGATGTGGGGCTTGATCCCAGAATGCCAGGATCACGCCCTGAGCGAAGGCAGACGCTTAACGACTGAGCCACCCAGGCGCCCCATGAACTTTCACTTTTTATAAAGCACGCTGGCCACGCAGGTGTGAGCAGCTGTGTCACAGAGGTAGCCTCCTTAAAGACTTGAGGAGGCCAAAGGGCCCTGTTTCAGGCAGGGATTGGGGAAGCCCCTGGGTCAGCGGGCTGAGGTCCTAGGCTCTGGGAGTGCTCCTTGGAGGATTGGTGCCGCCTCTTTTCCCAGAGTGTCCGAGGCAAGAGCAGGATATTGTGTTCCTGATCGACGGCTCAGGCAGCATCTCCTCCGATGATTTTACCAAGATGCTGAATTTCGTGAAGGCTGTGATGAGCCAGTTCCA
The DNA here is from genome assembly GCF_024610735.1 of Ursus americanus. Classification (NCBI taxonomy): domain Eukaryota; kingdom Metazoa; phylum Chordata; class Mammalia; order Carnivora; family Ursidae; genus Ursus; species Ursus americanus. The sequence goes on along the minus strand of NC_142128.1, from coordinate 16,005,495 downwards.
GAGACCTAACACCCAGGTGTGCCCTTGGGGGAGGGAAGGCAAGTGTGCAGGGCCCCTGTGGGAGGTTGGTGGGTGGACTGCCCAGGGTCCCGGTCAAGTGGCCTTGGCTCCCAGCCCCCTGCTATTCTCCCAGTTCTCCCTGATGCAGTTTTCCCACAATTTCCGGGTGCACTTCACTTTCAAAGACTTCACCTACAGCTCCAACCCGCTAGCCCTGCTGGAATCTGTATATCAGCTGGGAGGATACACTCACACAGCCACAGCCATCCAAAGGGTCACGTGAGTCCTGATTTCTTCCAGGTCCTTCCCCAGAGCATCTGGGTCTTCCTTTAGGCCTCATCTGTCTCCATGAGAGAGGGACAGTTTGGGACTGAAATTCAGCCTGTGGATTCCTCATCCAGCTGGGGGCCTATGGGGGGGACCAGGGCCTCCAAGAGAGAGGAACATCTCCTTCTTCTCAAAAGGCATCAAGGGCTAGCAGCAGGTCCGTTCATAGGTCTCTGGATCCTCTTCTCTGACAGAAACCAACTGTTCAGTACCTCAAGCGGGGCCCGAAAAGATGCCTCCAAGATCCTCATTGTCATCACCGATGGGCAAAAACAAGGCGACTACCTGAATTATGAGGATGTCATCCCTATGGCTGAGGCTGCGGGTATCATCCGCTATGCAGTTGGGGTACGGTGTGGACATGTCCTGCCACCACTTCCTCCCTTGCTTCCTCTTAAGGCAACTTCCCTTTCTAGGACAAAACCCCCAGCTCTCTCAGCTTCTACTACCTTCAGGACGAAAGCTGTGTTCCAGTCTGGGGGCCCTGATCCTTTCCCCCAAACTCCTTGATGCTGTCTGAGCCTCATTTTTCTCATCTGTACACTGAGTGTGATAATATTGGCCTTGTGGGGTTCTTGGAGGATATCAGCATCCGAATGTGCTAGCATATGAGATTCGTGATTGTTTCCACTGAGTTTGTCTTCACTGCGGACAGGTGGGATCGGCTTTTCAAAAGAGACATTCCTGGAAAGAATTAAATGACATTGCATCGAAGCCCTCCAATGAGTACATTTTTAAAGTGGACAATTTTGATGTTTTGAGAGACATACAAAACCAACTAAAAGAGAAGATCTTTGCCATTGAGGGTAAGTTACAGATGAAAGTACTCACTTCAGGGGCGCCTGGGTGGCACAGCGGTTAAGCGTCTGCCTTCGGCTCAGGGCGTGATCCCGGCATTCTGGGATCGAGCCCCACATCAGACTCCTCCACTATGAGCCTGCTTCTTCCTCTCCCACTCCCCTTGCTTGTGTTCCCTCTCTCGCTGGCTCTATCTCTTCAAATAAATAAAAATAAAATCTCTTCAAATAAATAAAAATAAAATCTTTAAAAAAAAAAAAAAGAAAGTACTCACTTCAGAAACCCTCACCCATAAGTGCTTTCCTTTCTTGAACCTGGACCCCCATGCCATGGGCACCAACCCATCCCTTTGGATATTAATCTCCAACATTAGATCTTCTCAAGCTGAGGTGTCCTCAGACTTGGCAAAGCCTATCTTTCCTTCTGGAACCCAGGTGTCCTGCCTTTCCCCAGGTACGCAGACCTCAAGCAGTAGTTCCTTTGAATTGGAGATGTCCCAGGAGGGCTTCAGCGCTGTGTTCACACCTGTGAGTGGGGCCCCTTTCAGGCTATTGATGTAGGAGGGAGAAGTGGGAGGAGGGAAGGTAGGGAGGGGTGTTAGATAAGAGACTGGAGGAAGAGAATTCCAAATAAGGAGCAGAGTTGATGGCAGGCATTGCCTTGGAATAGGCTGTCTTCTTTTGGCTCAGGCTTGCTCATCCCTGGAATCCTCTCCTCCCAGGATGGACCAGTTCTGGGGGCTGTGGGGAGCTTCAGCTGGTCTGGTGGTGCCTTCCTGTACGCCCCAAACAAGAGCCCCACTTTCATCAACATGTCTCAAGAGAATGTGGACATGAGGGACTCTTACCTGGGTGAGAAAAGTCTGTGGATGGGGCACAGGTGGGAGATGAGCTGCCTGGGAAGGACAGGAGCTCAGGGGCTGGGGAGGAAGACTTTGTGCTGAGGCCTGCCCCCTCAGGTTACTCCGCTGAGCTGGCCTTTTGGAAGGGGGTCCAGAGCCTGATCCTGGGGGCTCCCCGTCATCAGCATACTGGGAAGGCTGTCATCTTCACCCAGACGTCCGAGCAATGGAGGCCGAAAGCTGAAGTCACAGGGACCCAGGTTGGGTGTTGAGGAAGCCAGAGTGGAACATGAGGGTGGCAGGGTCTCCATGGGCAGAGAGGGAGGAGATGAAGGGGTTTGGGAGCCTGTGGGGGGAAGGTCCCTGTGGCTGGGGAGAAGTGGGACCTGTCCCAGAACGGGGTGCCACTGTCAGGGGCAGGCAGGGTGACCTCAGGCTCTGCCCTGCAGATTGGCTCCTACTTTGGGGCCTCCCTCCTCACTGTGGACGTGGATAGAGATGGCAGCTCTGACCTTGTCCTCATCGGGGCTCCCCATTACTACAAGCCGACCCAGGGGGGCCAGGTGTCTGTGTGTCCCTTCCCCCAGGGGGTGAGTGTCTGATGAGAGCTGGGCTGGGTGGGGCCTGGGTATGGGATGGAGGGGTTGCCTGGGTTGGGACCTGACACTGCTTTTGTTCTGCAGAGGGCTAAGTGGCAGTGTGAGGTCATTCTCTGTGGGGAGCAGGGCCACCCCTGGGGCCGCTTTGGGGCAGCCCTGACAGTGCTGGGGGATGTGAATGGGGACAAGCTGACAGACGTGGCCATCGGGGCCCCAGGAGAGCAGGAGAGCCGGGGTGCCGTCTACCTCTTTCATGGAACCTCAAGACCGGGCATCAGCCCCTCCCACAGTCAGGTGAGGCCTGGTCACAGGTCCTGTTGTTACAACAACTTCTCCCTTGCTTCTCCTTGTTTTCTATTCTGCCACCTGGAAAATTCTCATTTACCTCATCTTACTTCCTTTGCCCAGCACTGGCTCCTTGTAGGCAGCAAGCAAAATCTGCGGAATTTTAGAAATGAAAACATTGGTATATTCTCTGCTTTGTATGAGGACTTGATTTTTGAGTGAGATCTCCACTTAGGCCTTTTAATCCCCCAGTGGCTTTACAAGGTACATAGGCCAGGCATTAACAGACCCACTTTAGACATAAAATCTGGGGTATGGAGAATACCAATGATTTGACTTGTCCAAGGTTTATAGTGGATCAGGAATGGTGATGAGGTAGGTTCCAATCTCCTGCCTTCTAACCCAGTTCTTGGTCTCTTGGTGGCTCCCAGCTGCCAGTCTAGGTCGGGCTGCCTCAGTCTGCCTGTCTACTCATCCCTTCTTCTCCCTGGATGCTCTATGACCATTTCCTCATGCCGTCCGCTGTCCTGCCAAATGCCTGTCCCTATGGGGGAAGTTCCTTGACAAGGGAGGGCTTCTTCCCTTAGCAAAAGTTAAAGAAAGCTCCAATTAAAAAATAGGCAGGGGCGCCTGGGTGGCACAGCGGTTAAGCGTCTGCCTTCGGCTCAGGGCGTGATCCCGGCGTTATGGGATCGAGCCCCACATCAGGCTCCTCCGCTATGAGCCTGCTTCTTCCTCTCCCACTCCCCCTGCTTGTGTTCCCTCTCTCACTGGCTGTCTCTCTCTCTGTCGAATAAATAAATAAATAAATCTTTAAAAAAAATAAAAATAAAAAATAGGCAAAGACATTTCTGCAAAGATGATATACAAAGGACCAATGCACATATGAAAAGTTGCTAAACATCATTGGTCATCAGTCATCACCAAATCAAAACCACAATGAGACACCACTTCCCATCCACTGGGATGGCTAGAATCAAAAGACAGATAATAACAAGTGTTGCTGAGGATGTGGAAAATTTGGTACCCTCCAACTCTGCTGGTGGGAATATCAAGTGCTGCAGCTACTTTGGAATACCTCTGACCGTTTCTCAAAGGTTATATGTAGAGCTACTGTATGACCCAGCAAATGCATACTGTATGAACCAAGAGAATTGAAAGCCTATCTCCACACAAAAAGTTATACATGCATGTTCATAGTAGCATTACTGATGATATCTAAAAGGTGGAAACAACCCAAATGTCCATTAGCGGATGCACACATAAATTCCATTGTAAATAAATATGCATACAATGGACTATTATTTGGCCATGAAAGGAATGAAAAGCTAGTATTTGCTATAACATGAATGAGCCCTGAAGACATTATGCGAAGTGCAAGAAGCCATTAACGAAAGGGCTCATATCGTAGGATTCTATGTATATGAAATGTAAACAGGTAAACCCATAGAGACAGAAAGTAGATAAGGGGTTGTCAGGGGCTGGTGGAGGAGGAAAACCAAGGACATGGGGGTGAGTGATAAGGGGTATGGATTTTTTTGGGGGGGGGTGATGAAAATGTTCTAAAAGTGATAGTGACATAACTCTGAGAATATCATAAAACCATTGAGTTGTATACTTTAAGAGAGCGAATGGTATGGTGTATGAATAATATCTCAAAAAGTTGTTAGAAAAAAATATCAAAGAAGATCCCTACCGGACTGTTACTTCCAGGCTAAAGGATCTTAGTCATTGCACACCTCTCTGTGCTCAGTCTCCTCATCTGTAAAATGGTGATAGTAAGAGAACCGACCTCACTGGGCCGCTGCTGTGAGGAGTAAATGAGTTAGTGCATACAGAGTATATACACGGTATAAATATACATCTGTGCCTGGCATATAATAGGTATTACGGTATCATAATCAACTATTGTTTGTTTGTTTGTTTTTTTAAAGATTTTATTTATTTATTCGACAGAGATAGAGACAGCCAGCGAGAGAGGGAACACAAGCAGGGGGAGTGGGAGAGGAAGAAGCAGGCTCATAGCGGAGGAGGAGCCTGATGTGGGGCTCGATCCCATAACACCGGGATCACGCCCTGAGCTGAAGGCAGATGCTTAACCGCTGTGCCACCCAGGCGCCCCTATAATCAACTATTGTTAATACAGTTTAACAATTGAAGGGGTTCTGAAGAACTTAGAACTTCCAGAAGAGAACAAAAGGCTTTGTTGACAATAACACCTGATGTCAAGAAACCTCATTCATTCCACACCAGTTGGTTTGACTTCCCCTTGCTGCAGTTTAAAGGCGTATCTATGGACACCCTCACTGCAAATATCACTTGAGTTATACCTGAAACGCTTGACTGTAAGAGGAGATCTTTCGAGATTTGCTGGTCTGCCGTGATTTTCTTCCTTCCCACTACAATGTATCCCATCACATTATTTGACTGGGAAGGACTTGCTTTGTTCCCACTGGGCCCACACACCAACCTGAGGCTATGGTGGGAAGATCACTTGACTGGGTTTGTGCTGTCTCTACCTGCCTCTTCCTTTCTAGATGTCCTTAGTAATTGGTAAATTTCTCTTGCATTTTATTATTACTATGCTTAATGTTTGCCAGTCCAGGAGTGCCTAGAGATTTTAAAGGGCACGTTCTCCAAGGGGTTGGTCATTATAAGAGTAATGGAAATAAAAGAGAAGGAACCCCCAGGGGAGGCAAGTTTCCAGAGCATAGAATTTTCTTATGGGTACAGCCACTCCTGATCCCAACTCTTTCCCTCCTTGTCCTCTGAAGAGATAGGGTGGCCCTGGGGAGCAAAAAGGGGCCTTGGGCATGGGGTCAGAGGATCTGATTTCAGGTCTGGAGTTGGCTTCTTAAAGGCTGTGTGGCCTTGACACTGTCTGCAAAGTGGAAAGTGGGGCTAGCTGAGCTCTGAGGTCCCTTCTAACTCCAATACTCATCATAATCAGTGACTAGGGAACTTTGCTGTTCAAAGAACTATATGCATTAATTCATTTACTACTCACAGCTAAACTCCAAGGTATTATTATCCCCATGTGAAAGATGGGGAAACTGAGGCACAGTAAGATTGGATTCTGGCCCAAGTCCTCATGGTTCATGAGAAGAGCCAGAGTTGGACCTGGGACTAAGTAGATGAATGAATGAGACACAGATCACCAGGCCAAGCTTTCAATCACCGCTTCTTCATTTATGTCTTAGGGGTCTTTTCTCTGGTCATCATTTCCCCACCCTACCTCCTCTTTTTAGGCACGTCTTTTCACTACTCACCTCTTTTTTCTGTCTCCCACTTGCCTACCTCCCTGTTCCTCTTGTTGCTGATTTCCAACTTGTTTCCATCACTCTCAACCCGACTTGTCTTTCCCTCTCTGTCCAGAGGATCTCAGCCTCCCAGCTCTCCCCCAGGCTCCAGTATTTTGGGCAGTCACTGAGTGGGGGTCAGGACCTTACCCTGGATGGACTGGTGGACCTTGCTGTGGGGGCCCAGGGGCAGGTGCTGCTGCTCAGGTGAGAAAATCCACCTCGGACACTTCTAGATCATTCTAAGTCTGCCTAGGATTTCAGCCTTCATCACCCGCATCCCAGTTTGCCCTTCTGGGACCAAGGGCCTGCCCTCAGCTCAGTGTTCTGCCCACAGGACCAGACCTGTACTCAGGGCGCGGATGAGCGTCCGATTCAAACCTGCAGAGATAGCCAGGTCTCTGTTTGAGTGTCAGAAAGAGACCTCCTCTGTCAACACCCTGGGTGATGCCGATGTCTGCCTTCAAATTTATGAAAGTCCCAAGAATCGGCTGGGTGAGTCCTCGCCTCTCTGACCCAAGATACCCTGGTCCTTAGAGTCCCTCAGCTCAGGATTCCTGTCTGCTGCCCTGACCCTTGTCCACCTGCGGAGTTTCTAGCTCTCTCAGCCCTCCTTATTCCCTCCTTTCCCTTACAGGTAACCTCCAAAGCTCTGTGACCTTTGACCTGACCCTCGACCCTGGCCGCCAGAATCCCCGTGCCATCTTTGAGGAGACAAAGACCTGGAACCTGACTCGTGTCCGAGACCTTGGGCTGAGACAGCACTGTGAGACTGTGAAGTTACTGCTCCTGGTAAGGGGACCTCGGAGCCCTGGGGATGGCAGAGATTCTGCGGCTGGCAGTGGGCTGGGCAGAGAAGGAACAGGGAGTGTTCTGGTTCTCACTGTGGCTTAGCCCTCCCACAGGACCTGGCAGGCAGGAGGCGTATAACACTGGTTACTTCATGAGTAAGTGAGTGAGCGAAGAAACAAATGAAGGGGTCATCTGCAACTGCTGAGGCCACACAGTTGGATTTTAGGAGAGTACCACTGCTTCAGAGAACTATGGGGTGATGCGCTGGGATTCTTTTAGGAGCTGCTTCTCTGAGATAGGCCCTGTCCTAGGCACTGGGGACACGGCAGTGGACAAAATAGGCCCACAGGAAACTCTGAGAGAAGGCCAAGAACAATCGAGTTCCTAGATAATAGATGTCAGGTAGTGATGAATGCTCTGAAAAAAGACAAAGTCAGGGAGGAGAGTAGAGAAGGTGTTGGGAGACCTCTTGGATCAGGTAAAGTTTGGGAAGATCATGAGTAGAATGAGTGAGCCATGTGGGACACGGTGGGGAAGGAATTTAAGGCAGAAAGCAGGCAAAGGAGAGGTTCTGCATGGTGGAATTTTAGCAATTGAGCCCAACTGGGTATCATTATTGCCCCATTTTACAGATGAGGGGACAGGGCACGGCTAGTGACTGTAAAGATGCATTAGCCGCTGCTGTCTTCAACGTCTATCCTCTAGGCCTGTGTGGAGGACACAGTGACCCCCATCACCTTGCGTCTCAACTTCTCCCTGGTGGGCAAGCCTATCCCTTCCTTTGGAAACCTCCAGCCTATGTTGGCTGTGGATGCTCAGAGATATTACACAGCCTCTGTAAGTCCTGGTATTGGAATCTTCCAGAAGGGAGTGGAGGGTGTGGACTCCAGATCTTGGGGAAAACCCTGTTTTGCTTTCCCTCTCAGCTCCCCTTTGAGAAGAATTGTGGAACTGACCATGTCTGCCAGGATGACCTCGGCATCTCCTTTGGCTTCTCAGGGTGAGCTACCACTCCCTTAGACCTGCCCTGTTTCCCCAGCTCCTCTTCTGGAACCTGGAGCTCTTGCTCTGGCTCTCCCTAACATTTCTAGCCTGTGCTCAGAAAGACATCCTGTCCCCTATTTCTCCCCTACCTCCCCACTCTGTGTTTCATCCCCAGACCATTTCTAGCCCCGGTCCCAGAACCATCTCCTGCCCTCTACCCCAACATCTAGCTTGGAGACCCTGTTGGTGGGGAGTACCCTGGAGCTGAATATGAAAGTGGTGGTGTGGAATGATGGTGAGGACTCCTATGGAACCACAGTCACCCTCTTCTACCCACCAGGGCTGTCTTATCGACGCGTGGCAGGGATCAAGGTATTTCTTTCTGGGGAAGAAAGCATCTGATGGCTGGAGATCAGCAGAAACTCCTGTGCTGGGTTCAAAGCTCAGGCAGGTGCTACCATTGCTTAGCAACCTCTTGTAAGCCAAGAGGTCTGGGCTGATCATGGTTGGATGGATATGGTCATGTTTCTGGGGCTTGCTTTGGCTCATACTGTGTTCGACTCTTGGTATTGCATTTTAGAGACACTGACTGTCAGGAACGAGTTCCCACAAGGCTGCTAATGTGGAGAGAGAGGGGAGCCTGCCTTAAATTTCTTTGTATTCCACATCATATCAATATTCCTTTTAAAGAAAGCATATCTTGACCTTCAAATATTTTAAAACACTGTTCTGTATGAGAAAGGGTTGAATTTATTGGTTACTCGAGATCAGGATTTTGCATACTTTGGTAACCAGACCTAAGTCTGTATGCCCGATGCCCAGCAAAGTCAATCACTGAGACATTGAGTATGAAGCAAGGAAAGGGTTTATTGAAGAGACAGCCAAACCAGGAGACAGGAAAGCCAGCCTCAAATTTATCCCCTCTAAGTGGGAAAGTCAGAGATTCTTAAGGCAAATAAAAAGGGTCTGGTTATAGGGGAGAGGAGCTATGTGACTTCAGAATCAGATAAAGATAATTAATAAGTAGGGGAAGGTTGATTTTGCTATCTGTGCCTGCTAGAAGCTTCTGTATGTGTTTTCATGCAATCCATAACCAGAAAATGTCATCCTTAACGTGATGCGAGGGTGGGATTTTAGGACCTTCTATGTCAAAAGTTCATCCATTGGACACTTGGGCATGCTCAGAGACAGTCAGTGGTCTTGACTGGTTTTGGTCATTTTCTTAGTGAAGCCTTGAGTCTCTGTATGGCATCTAAATCAATATTCTGTTACCACGGCGGCAGGCAAGATTCTATAGAAACATAGTGGCAGGCTGCATTCTGAGAACAAGCAGATTTGGGTAAAAATTTGCAGTTGCCCTTATTAGTGCCATTAACTCTTCGGTTACTGGCTTCTATCCCCACTGTCTTTGGATCATTCCTCATTCTTGAGGCAATTGGGAAGATGACAGCTCTAGCTGCTTCCTGCTGAAATAGTAAGGAGATCAGGGTTAGAGGAACGGAAACTTTTTGTGCTCACTTGGAAATATTCCTTTATCCCAGTTTGTAAGCCAACATTCTGCATTATCGGTATGTTTGTACTTTTTCTTTGGTTTTTCTTTGTTGTTTTTTTCTTTTTTTAAAATTAATTAATTAATATTTTATTGTTATGTTAGTCACCATGCAGTACGGCATTAGTACAACATTTTATATTGCACTTTATGATTAAGTAGCAAAGAAGGAGAGTTAGGAATATGGATATTCCAAATATGAGTAATCCTAGGAAAATTAACTTAATTTCTTGGAGGATCCAAGAAAATAACTGTGAACACCAGTCCAAATCTGAATCTGAGACTTCAGGGGAGAGTCATGGTAACCAAGTAGCCCATTTGCTTCTTTTTGTGAAGACAACCTTCAATTTCTGAGGAAGCATTAATATATGTGCCGCAGGATGAATTCGCTTCTACGCAGACACCTCGCTCTGCTGAAATATAATCTAAAGCAATTATATTATCTGAAACTATGCTGACCAAAGAGTCTAAGGCCTTTTGTTGGGCTCCTTGGCTTGGGCAGCTTCATTTGCTATAATTCCTAAAGTTATTGAAAAAAATTTCTTTTTAAGATTTTATTTATTTATTTGACATAGAGACAGCCAGCCAGCGAGAGAGGGAACACAGGCAGGGGGAGTGGGAGAGGAAGAGCCAGGCTCCCAGCAGAAGAGCCTGATGTGGGGCTCGATCCCAGAATGCCGGGATCACGCCCTGAGCCGAAGGCAGACGCTCAACGACTGAGGCACCCACGTGCCCCTATTGAAAAATTTCTAATTGTATGTCCATGTGCTGCCATTCCCCACCATGGCAGTAATGTGCTCCCAAACATGTACCAAATTCCATCTTCTTGATTTCTGGGAAGATAATCAGAATATTTTGTGACTTCTCTTTTTAACCTGTAGAATAGTTGAGAGAACTGGTCCAATGCTGATTTTATTAGAATTATATGTGAAGGGGCGCCTGGGTGGCACAGTCGTTAAGCGTCTGCCTTCGGCTCAGGGCGTGATCCCAGCGTTCTGGGATCAAACCCCACATCAGGCTCTTCACTGGGAGCCTGCTTCTTCCTCTCCCACTCCCCCTGCTTGTGTTCCGTCTCTCGCTGGCTGTCTCTCTCTGTCAAATAAATAAATAAAATCTTTAAAAAAAAAAAGAATTATATGTGAAAAATGGGATGACCAGACATCCTAAAAGACAAGTACCTTCATTCTTCACCCATTCAAACATTCATATCGCTAAGGGAAGTATTGATATCCACAGACAAAAATGTAACGTAGGGGTTCACATAGCACTCCTCTTAATTTATGGGGGTTAATACTTTCACTTTGCAGAATCATTGAAGGTATCACTTGAAACCAAGAAGAATATAGTTAAGTTTGGTGTAACTGGTAAGACGTTATACAGGAAGGAGTGTGGGGGCCTCATGTGGTCAAGTTTTTTTAGTTTGCAGCGTTGTACAGAGAGCAGCAGGGCAAGATGAGTAACTTTTGTTAAAACAGCGTATTTCCCCCAAATCTCTGAAAGGTGGCGAAAGGAAAAAGGGTCAGTTAAATTTACAAGAGGTGAAATTATTAACTGCGATGATTATATTGTAAACATAAGAATGACAAGCTTCTTGGGGTGGATTCCAATCACTGAATGTGAAAGGTCCATATTTTGGGTTAGCTAGGAGAAAACAAGGGATGGGAGCAGTGAGGGAGGCTGGCTTGATTAACCTGACTATAAGCTAATGGAATGCATCAATTTAGACATATTGAAAAATTAGGAACCAGAGAAAAGTTGGTTACAGACATTACTATTGGGTCACTGCTGGGGTGTGGAGTGACATATCCAGCAGCAAGAAAGATTGCCAGCCTTGGCTAATGTTTGAGAAATCCTAATCATGGAATTATCTTTCCAAGTTTGAGAGGTTGTAACCAATAGGAAAATGCAAAGAGAAAAAAGGAATAACATTCATAGCGTATAAACTATTAATAAGTCATAGGTTATTTGTTACTTAGCGATTGTTTTCTTCAGACCAGCTCTCCTAAATAACAGTTCCAGGTTCGTCACAAGTTCACTGGTCCAAAAAGTGTTCTTTCCCATGTTCCTCTTGCTGAAAGGGCATAGAGAACCCGTGGATTCTTGCGGAACCAGCTTAATTTGAGTGTGATAAATCTATGGCTTAATTCCCTTTAGTTTCACTGAAGAACGGTGGTCAACAGCACCTAAGAAGGTCCTGTCCACTGAGGTTGGAGTTGGTCCTCTCGGTCTTTAATTACACCAAGTCTTCAGGATTCAAGTGGTGTAAGAGTCCATCTGTGGAGTATGTCAACCTGCTAGAAGCTAACTTACGTATAGCACTTAGAATATTTCCCCCAAATTGAATGTACCTGATAGTAGCCACTTCCCTAACACGAGCCCCATCAGGAACTCTAAGCCATGAAAAGAATGAAGAAAGTGACCTTCATAAAACATTTCTTAGGGGATTAAACCAAGCCTAATTTAGGGGCCACTTTTACCTGAAGTGGAGCAATGGCCAGAATTTTCCCCAATTGAAGTTGGTTTCTTGGCTGATTTTTATCAGTTTTTTTTTAAGCATATGGTTCATTTCTTTTTCTGTTTTCCCCAGTCTGTCGGGGTCTCCAGGAAGTATATAATGTCCATTGAATGCCCAAAGCATTAGACACTGCTTGTGTGACTTTTGCCACAAATGCTTCTCCATCGTCACTCTGAATTGTTTGTGGCAATCCAAACCTAGGAATGATTTCATTTAAAAAGTGTCTTGACAGCTTCTGAAAACTTCTCTGAATGGCGTGAAAAACCCTCAACCCAACTTGTAAAGGTGTCTACAAATTCTAGAAAATATTGAAAATTACCTGTTGTTTTTGGCACCATGGAAAAGTCTTTCTACTAGTCTTCTCCAGGTTTGGTGCCTGTAACTTACATACCTTTTAGGACTGGTGGGAGTTCAGTCCTAACATTGTTTTGTGGCACAAATGTCACAGTTTTGGACCATCTTTTAAATGGTTCTCGAATATTTGGATCCATAATAATTTTCTGGATCCATTGCAGAACAGCATTTTGTCCAAAATGGCCAAAATGGGTGCTTTGGTGAATATCACTAATTATCTCTTCCATATCTTATTCCTTATTCCTTATATTTCCAACCAGTTTCAGTGCCAGTATTATGTCTAAACATCCATCCCTTAGCTCTTCTTAGGTCTTCAGAGGAATATTGGGGTTGATATGTTGTTAAATCTATGTCTGGTACTAAAGCCATTATAAAGGGTTTGGGAGTCTTTCATCAGGGCTGCGAATTTGGCGTTTTGATCTGCCTAATTTTTCTCTTGGGCAATCAGTCCAATTTCTGGTGTCCCCAGCAGGGGACAATAGCTACCTCCTTGAATTCCAAAACAACTTCTAGTACTTCTAAAATCTCTTTGGCTTTTTTAATTTCTCTATTTCCTGAAATTAACAACCCTCCTTCCTTCCAAATGGCTCCATGTGCATAGACTGCCAAAAAGGTATATTTAGAATCAGTAAAAACAGTCACGTCTTGTCCTTACCTCTCTGGAGGCTCTTATGAGAGCTATGGTTTCAGCTTTCTGAGTGGAGATACTTGGTGGGAGGGCTTCTACTTCTAATGTTTGCTGATGGGTCACCGCTGTATACCCAGTTCTTTATTGTCCTTGATCCATACTGTACTGTTGCAGTCCGTGAACATCTCAAGGTCATGATTTTCCAATGGCAGATCCATCGAGCCAGGCTGGGATAAACTTGTTTAATTATCTGTATACAGTCATGTGTGGGTCCCTCAGTGTTGGTGGGGAGCAAGGTGGCTGGGTTCAAGGTGGAGACCACTCTCTTTTTTTTAATTTAAATTCGATTAGCCAAGTATAGTACATCATCAGTTTTTGATATAATGTTCAATGATTCATTAGTTGAGACATTTTCTTTTTCTTTCTTTCTTTCCTTCTCTCTCTTTTTTCTTTCTTTCTTTCTTTCTTTCTTTCTTTCTTTCTTTCTTTCTTTCTTTCTTTTTCCATTTTGTTCTGTTCTTTTTTATTATTATTAATTATGTTAGTCACCATACAGTACATCATTATTTTTTGATGTAGTGTTTCATGATTCATTATTTGCATATAACACCGAGTGCTCCATGCAATACATGCCCTCCTTACTACCCATCACCAGCCTATCCCATTCCCCCACCCCCTCCCCTCTGAAGCCCTCAGTTTGTTTCCCAGAGTCCATAGTCTCTTATGGTTCGTCTCCCCCTCTGTTTCCTCCACCTTCAGTTTTCCCTTCCTTTTCCTAATGTCCTTCGTGTTATTCCTTATGTTCCAGATATGAGTGAAATTATATGATAATTGCCTTTCCCTACTTGACTTATTTCATTTAGCATAATGTCCTCCAGTTCCATCCATGTTGATGCAAATATTGGGTAATCATCCTTTCTGATGGCTGAGTAATTTTTCATTGTTTATATGGACCACATCTTCTTTATCCATTTGTCTGTTGAAGGGCATCTCGGCTCCTTCCACAGTTTGGCTATTGTGGACATTGCTGCTATGAACATTGGGGTGCATGTGGCCCTTCTTTTCACTACATCTGTATCTTTGGGGTAAATACCCAGTAGTGCAATTGTTGGTTCATAGGGTAGCTTTATTCTTAATATCTTGAGTAACCTCCATACTATTTTCCAGAGTGGTTGTACCAACTTGCATTCCCACCAACAGTGTAAGAGGGTTCTCCTTTCTTTACATCCTCTCCAACATTTGTTGTTTCCTGCCTTGTTAATTTTTGCCATTCTGACTGGTGTAAGGTGGTATCTCATTGTGGTTTTGATTTGTATTTCCCTGATGCCAACTGATGTTGCGCATTTTTTCATGTGTCTATTAGCCATTTGTATGTCTTTTTTGGCAAAATGTCTGTTCATGTCTTCTGCCTGTTTTTTGACTGGGTTATTAGTTTTTTGAGTGTTGAGTTTGAAAAGTTCTTTATAGATCTTGGATACCAGCCCTTTATCTGTAGTGTCATTTGCAAATATCTTCTCCCATTCCGTGGGTTGCCTCTTTGTTTTGTTGACTGTTTCCTTGGTTGTGCAGAAGCTTTTTATCTTGATGAAGTCCCAAAAGTTCATTTTTGCTTTTGTTGCCCTTGCCTTTGGAGACGTGTCTGGTAAGAAGTTGCTGTGGCCGGTGTTGAAGAGGTTACTGCCTATGTTGTCCTCTAGGATTTTGATGGATTCCTGTCTCACATCGAGGTCTTTCATCCATTTTGAGTTTATCTTTGTGTATGGTGTGAGAGAATGGTCCAGTTTCATTCTTCTGTATATAGCTGTCCAATTTTCCCAGCACCATTTATTGAAGAGACTGTCTTTTTTCCATGGGATATTTTTTCCTGCTTCGTCAAAGATTAGTTGATCATAGAGTTGAGGGTCCATTTCTGGGCTCTCTATTCTCTTCCATGGGTCTATGTGTCTGTTTTTGTGCCAGTACCATGCTGTCTAGGTAATCACAGCTTTGTAATATAGCTTGAAGTCAGGTTAACGTGATGCCCCAGCTTTGTTTCTCTTTTTCATCATTCCTTTTGCGACTCGGGGTCTTTTCTGACTCCATACACATTTTAGGCTTGTTTGTTCCAGCTCTTTGAAAAATGCCAATGGTATTTTAATAGGGATGGCATTGAAGGTGTAAATTGCTCTGGCAGGATAGACATTTTAACAATGTTTATTCTTCCAATTCATGGGCATGGAATATTTTTCCATCTTTTGGTGTCTTTCTCAATTTCTTTAATCAGTGTTTTGTAGTTTCTAGAGTACAGATCCTTTACTTCTTTAGTTAGGTTTATTCCTAGGTATCTTATGGTTTTGGGTGCTATGTTGAATGGAATTGATTCCCTAATTTCTCTTTCTACAGTTACATTGTTAGTGTGTAGAAAAGCAACTGATTTCTGTGCGTTGATTTTATATCCTGCCACGTTGGTTGTATGAGTTCTAGTAATTTGGGGGTGGAGTCTTTTGGGTTTTCCACACAAAGTATCATGTCATCTGCAAAGAGGGAGAGTTTGACTTCTTTGCCAATTTGAATACCTTTTATTTCTTTTTGTTGTCTGATTGCTGAGGCTAGGACTTTCAAAGTAACTTTGGGATTGTCTAATAGGACCTCCTATTTCCCTAATCTTCTAGAGGTGAGCCAGTAGCCACCCTTTTGTTCCAGTAGGGGGAGACATTATGTGGAGTATGAAGTGCGGTAGGCGGCCCCACAGCGAATTTTTCTACTTCTTGTAATCACAAGCGGCTGTTATTGTTCTCAAACATATGGACCATCCCTTAGCTATTAGATCAAATTATTTTGAAAAATAGGCAACAGTTGTTTTTATGTCGTCCAAATTCTGAGTTAGCGCTGATGAGCTTGTGGAATATAGGTGAGGTTCAGTGGGGTGGAGTCTGGAGCTCATCGCCAAGGAAGAATTCTTGAGACGTCTGTGGTGCAAAATGATGGTTTATTAAAGCACGGGGACAGGACCCGTGGGCAGAAAGAGCTGCTGCCCCGGGTTGTGAGGGGTGGCTGATTATATACTATGGGGTTGGGGGAGGTAAGGAAAAAGGGAGGCTGAGAAAATACTTTCATATATTAAAGAAGACTCACAGGATACTGGAGGCCTTGCCATTGTCAAGTTCAGGTTGTTTACCCCTCTAGTAAGGCATTAACATGACCATGGCTGGGAACTTCCGGGAGGAACATTACACTCTGCCTGCTTCAACTATCTGTCGTTGGGCTGCAGGTTACAAAGACATTCAATTGTATTTACATTTCCTTCCGGAAGCTAGTTATTGATAGAAATGCTTTGTTCTTGTAGATTGCTAAGACATTTGCAAACCGAGGGAAACTCAAGTCTTACCTGATTGTGGTCTCTGTAAGTTAACTATCTTTTTCCTTTAGGGCGGCCAGGAGTGCCTGAGGAGTGTAACATACATGGGGGGTGGGGGTTGTGGGGTGTCAGTTTCTGCTTTGTCCTCAGCTTGCCTTCTGTTCCCTTATCAGCACTACCCAAACCGATCCCCTGCCTCTCACGGACAAAGCAATCAAAGGGCTTCCTGATATCTGGAAGGCCTGAAGCAGGAGCTGTGAGTAGCTTTTCTTTAATAACATGGAATGCCTTATGGCATTCTCTAGTCCATTCAAGAGGCTCCTTGTTTCCCCTTTTAAGGATTTCATAGAGGGGTTTAGTAATGAGTCTCAAATCAGGAATCCAGATATGGCAAAATCTAGCCATACCTAGGAATTTATGCAATTGTCTTTTAGTAGTAAGCATGTGACCCTCACTAATGCTTCCCTCCTGTTGGGAGCAGATTCCTTTGTCCCTGTGCCTGTTCGAAGCCCAGATATTTCACAGATGTTTGAGAGATTTGAGTCTTTCTCTCTGAGACTTTTAGCCTTGCTCATGCAGAAAGTTTAGCGTCAAAATCATATCTTGGTCTGAGGCTTCTCTAGTCTTGCTTGCAACCAAAATAATAACTAAATATCGAAGGAGGGCTCCTCCTTATAATTGGAGGTGCCTTAAGTCTGTGACTAAGACTCTCCCCCAAGTGGTGAGGGAGTTCTCAAAGCCTTAGGGAAGGACCATCCAGCAATATGGCCGCTTATTCTCAGTCTCAGGGTTTCCCACACGCAAACAGTTTCTGGGAGTCTGAACCGAGAAGGATGCAAAAGAACGGTTTTATATCCAAGAACAGCAAACTATTGAAACTCTCCAGACAAGGTTGTTAAGAGAGTATATGGATTCGTTACCACCAGGCGGATTTCCCCTACAATTTGGTTTATGGCCCTTAAATCTGTACAGGCAAAACAAGGATATTGTATGGGGATTGGCAAAGGTGGATGAGGCCAAATTCTAAGACAGAGAAAGGGCTGAATTCCTCTTTTAGTTTGTCCTTTAATGGGTACTCTCTGAGGGCTGGAATCTTAACCCCATTACAAAGCTTAACATGTCCAAGTGTCCCTGATTTTGCTCGTCCTGGCTTCCCATCTACCCAAACATCTGATCTCAGCCTCTCAGATGATTTCTTCAGGCCGCTCTAACAGAACTTCTCTACTTCGATGTAGTGGCATTGCTTGAAAGGCACACGCTTGCTCTGGTGGTGCCTTTTACACCCATGTGTCAGGTGCAAAAGTGACTTCGGCGTTTGGTTTAGTTAACAGATCACATCCCAGTAAAGGGATGGGACATTTAGGCATATTCGGAAAGCTGCGTTTGAGGTGAGTTTGTCCCATTTGGCATTCTAGTGGTTGTAGGAAGGTTTTAGTCAATACTTCTCCCAAAACTACTTGTACGGCTATAGTTTGGTTTGTGGGCCGAGAGAGCCAAATGTTCAGTACTGAATATGTGGCCCTGGTATCAATAAAAAAAAAAAATCTATGAGTTTATTTCCCATTGCCATTGTTATCTGGGGTTCCTTGTGGGATACGATGACAGGCTGTGCAAGGTTTAAAGGAACCCTCGGGTCCCTTCATTCTTGGTGACTATCAACCAATCCAGGTATCTGTTGGGCATTATGGGACTCTGTCCTTAAGAGACGTCATGAGCCTGGGGCATCCTCTTTTCCAATGGCCCTCTTCTTTACAATAGACACATCGATGAGACCCTAAAAGGGGCATCCTTTAGGGTCCAAGAAACCTGAATTTCTTACCTGGTGCTGATCTCATCCTCCAGGGGTCCTTGGCCTGGTATTAGCTTTCCTGAGTTAAGGTGGCAGGTAACAAAGAAACCTGCTGTTTCATTTTCTGGTGCTCTTTTACTTCTTGTGTTGGTCACTGCTGTTAAACTCTCAAAAGGCAGCTTCAAACAATTGCGGAAGGTATTCCCAATGCAGCCTTCAGCTTTTGAAGTTTCTATTGAAAGTCCAGATATGTTTTGCCCCATAACATCTTACGGATCATTTTATTTTATTCTATTTTAATTTAAAAATTCTTTAATTTAAATTTTAGTTAGTGAACATACAGTGCAATATTGTTTTCAGGAGTAGAACTCACTGGTTAATTACTTACAACACCCAGGCTTCATCATAACAAATGGCCTCCTTAATACTGATCACCCATCTAGCCCATCCCCCACCCTTCCCTCCATCAACCCTCAGTTTGTTCTCTATTACTAAGACTCTCATGGTTTGTTTCCCTCTGTCCTTTTCCCCGGCTTTCCAGTATGTTTATCTAATTTGTTTCTTAAATTCCACATATGAGTGAAATCACTGGTATTTGTCTCTCACTGACTTATTTCGCTTAGCGTAATACAGTCTAGCTCCATCCACGTTGTGGCAAATGGCAAGATTTCATTCTTTCGCTGGCTGAGTAATAGTCCATTGTATATATATACACACCACATCTTTATCCACTCATCAGTTGATGGACATTAGGACTCTCTCCGTAGTTTGGCTCTTGTTGATAATGCTGCAGTAAACATCGGGGTGCATGTGCCCTTTTGACTCTGTATTTTTGTATTGTTTAGGTAAATACTTAAAAGTGCAATTGTTGGATCAGAGGCTAGCTCTATTTTTAACTTTTTGAGGAACCTCCATACTGTTCTCCACAGTGGCTGCACCAGTCTGCATTCCCACCAACAGTGCAAGAGGGTTCCCCTTTCTCTGCATCCTCGCCAACACCTACTGTTTCTTGTGTTGTTAATTCTAGCCATTCTGACATCATGATTCTTTTTTGTTTTTGTTTTTATTATGTTCAGTTAGCCAGCATATAGAAATCAGAGAGGGAGACAAACCATGAAAGACTCTGCACTCTGGGAAACAAACTGAGAGTTACAAGGGGGGTGGGGTGGGAGGATGGGGAAGCGGGGTCATAGGTATTAAGGAGGGCACTTGTGATGAGTGCTGGGTGTTAAATGCCACTAATGAATCATTGAGCACTACGTCATCATGGGTTTTATTTGTATTTCCCTGATGCTGAGTGATGTTGAGCATGTTTTCTTTCCTTCCTTCTTTTCTTTTCTTTTCTCTTCTCTTCTCTTCTCTTCTCTTCTCTTCTCTTCTCTTCTCTTCTCTTCTCTTCTCTTCTCTTCTCTTCTCTTCTCTTCCTTCCTTCCTTCCTTCCTTCCTTCCTTCCTTCCTTTCTCTCTCTCTCTCTCTCTCTCTCTCTCTCTCTCTCTTTCTTTCTTTTTCTTTCTTTCTTTCTTTCTTTCTTTCTTTCTTTCTTTCTTTCTTTCTTTCTTTCTTTCTTTCTTTCTTTCTTTCTTTCTTTCTTTCTTTCTTTCTTTCAATTATGTTCAGTTAGCCAGCATATAGTACATCATTAGTTTTTGCTGTAGTGTGACTGTTAGCCAACTGTCTTCTTTGGAAAAGTGTCTATTCATGTCTTCTGCCCATTTCTTGATTGGATTATTTATTTTTTGGGTGTTGAGTTTGATAAGTTCTTTCTAGATTTTGGATACTAACCCTTTATCAGATATGTCATTTGCAAATATCTTCTATTCCATAGGCTGTCTTTTAGTTTTGTTGATTGTTTCCTTTGCTGTGCAGAAGCTTTTCCTTTCGATGAAGTTCCAATAGTTCATTTTTGCTTTTGATTCCCTTGTCTCTGGTGACATGACTAGTAAGAAGTTGCTATGGCTGAGGTCAAAGAGGTTGCTGCCTACGTTCTCCTCTAGGCGTTTGATGGTTTCTTGTCTTACTTTTAGGTCTTTTATCCATTTTGAGTTTATTGTTGTGTATGGTGTAAGAAAGTGATGCAGTTTCATTCTTCTGCATGTTGCTGTCCAGTTTTCCCAACACCATTTGATGAAGACACTGTCTTTTTCCATTGGATATTCTTTCCTGCCTTATTGAAGATTAGTTGAGCGTAGAGTTGAGGGTCCATTTCTAGGTTCTCCGTTCTTTTCCATCCATCTATGTGTCGATTTTTGTGCCAGCACCATAGTGTCTTGATCACTACAACTTTGTATTGTAGTTTGAAATCTGAAATTGTGATGCCTCCAGTTTTGTTTTCTTTCTCAGGATTGCCTTGGCTATTCGAGGTTTTTTTCGGGCTCCGTACAAATTTTAGGATTGTTTGTTCTAGCTCTGTGAAGAATGCTGGTAGTATTTTGATAGGATTGCATTAAGTGTGTAGATTGCCTTGGGTAGTATAGACATTGTAACAATGTTTGTTTTTCCAATCCATAAGCATAGAATACTTTTCCATTTCCTTGTGTCTTCCTCAATTTCTTTCGTAAGTGTTCTGTAGTTTTCAGAGTATAGGTATTTTACCTCTTTAGTTAGGTTTATTCCTAGGTATCTTATTGTTTTTGGTGCAATTGCAAATGGAATCAATTCCTTGATTTCTCTTTCTGCTGCTTCATTATTAGCATATAGAAATGCAACAGATTTCTGCACATTGATTTTATATTCTGCGACTTGGCAGAATTCATGTATTACTTCTAGCAATTTTTTTGGTGGAGTCTTTCGGGTTTTCTACATAGAGTATCATGTCATCTGCAGAGAGTGAAAGTTTGACTTCTTCTTTGCCGGTGTAGAGGCCTTTTATTTCTTTTTGTTATCTGATTGCTGAGGGGAAGACTTCCAGTACTACGTTAAATAGTTACGGTGAGATGAGATTGGGTGCATTCAGGGTGGTAAAGCATTAAGGAGGGCACGTGATGTGATGAGCACTGGGTGTTATATGCAACTAATGAATCATTGAACACTACACTACGAACTAATGATGTACTATATGTTGGCTAATTACATTTAAATAAAAAATTGAAAAAATAAAATTCCATTGGAGAGGACGTAAAAAAACAAAACCAAATACAAATAGTCATGGTGAGAGTGTGTTATCTTGTTCCTCACCATAGGGAAAAGGCTCTTAGTTTTTTCCCATCAAGGATGGTATTAGCTGTGGGTCTTTTGTATATGGCCTTTATGATGTTGAGGTATGTTCCATGTATCCCTACTTTGTTGAGGGTTTTTTTTTTAAATCAAGAATGAATGCTGAATTTTGTCAAATGCTTTTTCTGCATCTGTTGAGAGGATCATAAGGTTCTTACCCTTTCTTTTATTAATGTGCTGTATCACATTAATTGATTTGCAAATATTGAGACAACCCTGCAGCCCAGGAATAAAGCCAACTTGATCGTGATGAATAATTCTTTTGATGTATTGTTGAATTTTATTTGCTAGTATTTTGTTGAAAATTTTTGCCTCCACGTTCATTAGGGATAGTGGCCTGTAATTCTCCTTTTTAGTGGGGTCTTCATCTGGTTTTGGAATCAAGGTAATTCTGGCTTTGTAGAATGAGTTTGGAAGTTTTCCTTCCTTCTCTATATTTTGGATCAGTTAGAGGAGAATAGGTATTAGCTCTTTTTTTTTTTTTTTGACATTTTAAAAAAGATTTTATTTGACAGAGAGAGAACAAGCAGAGGGAGCAGCAGAAGAGAAGAAACAGGCTCCCCGCTGAGCAGGGAGCCTGGTGGGGGGTATGTGTGTCTGTGCGGCTGGATCCCAGGACCCCGGGATCATGATCTGAGTGGAAGGCAAATGCTTTACGGCTTAACCGCTTAACCGTTAACCGCTCACCCAAGCGCCCCAGCTGGAGACATTTTAATGTGACACAGCTTAACTCTTCCTTAAATGTCTGGTGGAATTCCCCTGGGAAGCCATGTGGCTCAGGACTTTTGTTTGTTAGAAGATTTCTGATTACTGATTCAATTTCCTTGCTAGTTATGGGTCTGTTCAGGCTTTCTATTTTTTCCTGTTTCTGTTTTTGGTAGTTCATAAGTTTCTAGGAATTCATCCATTTCTTCCAGATTGCCTTATTTGTTGGCATACAGTTGTTCATCATATGTTCTTAAAATTGTTTGTATTTCCTTGGTGTTGGTTGTGATCTCTCCTGTTTCATTCAAGATTTTATTTATTTGGGTCCTTTCTCTTTTCTTTCTTTTTTTTTTTTTTTAAGATTTTATTTATTTATTCGACAGAGATAGAGACAGCCAACGAGAGAGGGAACACAAGCAGGGGGAGTGGGAGAGGAAGAAGCAGGCTCATAGCGGAAGAGCCCGATGTGGGGCTCGATCCCAGAACGCCGGGATCACGCCCTGAGCGGAAGGCAGACGCTTAACCGCTGTGCCACCCAGGCGCCCCCTCTTTTCTTTTTGATACGTCTGGTTAGGGGTTTATCGATCTTATTAATTCTTTCAAAGAACCAGCTCCTAGTTTCATGGATCTGTTCCACTATTCTTTTGGTATCTATTTCATTGATTTCTGCTCTAATCTTTATTATTTCTCTTCTCCTGCTGGGTTTAGGCTTTATTTGCTGTTCTTTCTCCAGCTTCTGTAGGTGTAAGGTTAGGTAGTGTCTTTGAGGCCTTTTTTGAGAAAGGCTTGTATTGCTATATACTTCTCTCTTAGGACCATGTTTGCTGCATCCCAAAGATTTTGAACAGCTGTGTTTGCATTTTCAATTGTTTCCATCAATTTTTAAAATTTTAAACTTTAATTTCCTGGTTGATCCATTCATTCCTTAGTAGGATGCTCTTTAACTTTAAAGTGTTTGAGTTCCTTCCAAATTTCCTCCTGTGATTGGGCTTTAGTTGCAAAGCACTGTGGGTTGAAAATATGCAAGGAATAATTCCAGTCTTTTCGTACTCGTTAACAGACACGTGAAATAGCCCCCACCATCACTCAGAATCAGGGAAATACAAAACAACGCGCTACCACCTCACACCAGTCAGAATGGCTACAACAAATAACTCAGGAAATAACAAATATGTGAGGATGTGGAGAAAGGGGAACCCTCTTGCACTGTGGGTGGGAATGCAAACTGGTACAGCCACTCTGGAAAGCAGTATGGAGGTCCCTGAAAAAGTTAAAAATAGAACCACTCTATGACCCAGCAATCACACTACTAGATATTTACTCTGAGGATACAAACACAGTGATCTGAAGGGGCGCACGCACCCCCATGTTTATAGCAGCAATGTCCACGGTAGCTGAAATATGGAAAGAGCCCAGATGTCCAGTAAGAGATGAATGGATAAAGAAGATGTGATATATGTATATGTGTACACACACACACACACACACACACACACACACACTGGAATATTACTGAGCCATCAAAAAGAGTGAAATCTTGCCATATGCAACAACATGGATGGAACTAGAAGGTATTATGCTAAGCGAAATAAGTCAGAGAAAGTCAAATAGCATATGATTTCACTCATTTGTGGAATTTAGGAAACAAAACCGATGAACACAGGGGAGGGGAAAGAAAAATAAAACGATGAAAATGGAGAGGGAAGCAGACCATAAGAGACTCTTAACTATAGGAAACACACTGAGGTTTGCTGGTGGGGAATTGGGTAACTGAGTGATGGGCATTAAGGAGGGCACTTGATGTAAGGAGCACTGGTTGTTACATGCAACTGATGAATCACTAAATTCTACCCCTGAAACTAATAATGCACTATATGTTAACTAAATTGAATTTAAATTACCCCTCCCTCCCCCAAATCTAATTTGTCTGATATACGTATGGCTACTCCAGCTTTCTTTGGGTGTTCATTAGCATGATAGATGGTTCTCCATCTCGTCACTTTCTTTCTCTCTTTTTCTTTCTTTCTTTCTTTCTTTCTTTCTTTCTTTCTTTCTTTCTTTCTTTCTTTCTTCCTTTCCTTTCTTTTTTAAGATTTTATTTATTTATTTGAGAGAGAGTGGGAGAGCAGGAGAGGGAGAGAACACAAGCAGGGGGAGTGGCATAGGGAGAGGGAGATGCAGGCTCCCCGCTGAGCAGGGAGCCTGATGTGGGGCTTGATCCCAGGACCCTGGAACCATGACCTGAGCTGAAGGCAGACTGAGCCATCCAGGTGCCCCCATCACCTCACTTTCAGTCTGCAGGTGTCTTTATGTCTGAAATGAGTCTCTTGTAAGCAGCATATAGAGGGATCTTTATATATATATATAAAATAAGGGGGATCTTCATACACACACACACACACACACACACAATTCTGATACTCTATGTCTTTTGACTGGAACATTTACTCCATTTACATTCAGAGTGATTATTGAAAGATATGCATTTAGTGCCACTGTGTTACCTGTAGAGTGGGTGTTTTTCTGGTGATGTTCTCTGGTCCTTTCTAGTCTTTGTTGCTTTGGATCTTTTTTCCCCAATCAAAGAATTCCCCTTAATATTTCTTGCAGAGCTGCTTAGTGGTCACAAACTGCTTTAGTTTTTGTTTGTCTGGAAAACTCTTTATCTCTCCTATTCGGAATGACAGACTTGCTGGATGAACTATTCTTGGCTGTAGATTTTTCCCATTCAGCACGTTGAATATATCCTGCCACTCCCTTCTGACCTGCCAACATTCTGTGGACAGCTCTGCTGCCAACCTGATCTGTTTTCCCTTGTAGATTAAGGACTTTTCCCCCCTTGCTGCTTTCAGGAGTCTCTCTTTGTCTGTGTTTTGTGAATTTGACTATGATACGCCTTGGCAATGGTTGACTTTTGTTGAATTTAATGGGGATTCTCTGTGCTTTGTGGATGTTGATGTCCCCAGATTAGGCAAGTTTTCAGCTACAACTTGTTTGAATGAAATTTCTGCCCCCTTTTCTCTCACTTCATCTTCTGGGACTCCTGTGATAAAACTGTTATTACATTTTAATAGGTCACTGGGTTCCCTAAGTCTACTATTGTGATCCATTGCCTTTCTTTCCCTCTTGTTTTCAGCTTCATTATTTGTCATAATTCTGTCTTCTACATCACTGAGTCATTCCTCTGCTTTGTCCATCCTTGTTTTAATGGCATCCATTTGGGTTTGCATCTCGGTTATAGCATTTTTAATTTCAGCCTGACTAGATTTGAGTTCTTTTATCTCCTCAGTAGGGGATTTTCTAGTGTCTTCTGTGCTTTTTTCAAGCCCAGCTAGTATCCTTAAAATTGTTGTTTTAAATTCTAGTTCAGACATCTTACTTATATCTGAATTGATTAAACCCCTTGCCTAGAGTTCTACTTCCTGTTCTTTCTTTGGGGTGAATTTCTCTGTCTTCTCATTTTGTCCAGAAAAGAAAAGACTAGGAAAGAAAAACAGAACAAAACAAGATTCTGGGTGTGTTTTGGTCTGCTTGTTAAAAGAAGCTAGATCCAAAATTTTAAAAAATTAAATTAAAAAATTAAAATTAAAAGAATAATAAAAAAATAAGGAAAGGAATTTTAAAAAATAAAGTAAAAAGGAAGCTAGATCCTATTTCCCCTAGACCTGAAACTTCGCAGCCCTCTATGATTAGTAAACTTTGTGTGAAAGGAGTTGTTTGTGCTGGTCTTCTGTGGGAGTGGCCTGTTGTGCTGATTTTCAGGTTGTCTTGCCCTAGTGGAAATGTGTCTCCAGGGCACAGGGGTGGGGCTTGCTGTAAGGGGCTCCAGATACCACTAGGTGGCACTGTTTTTGCTCCCTCAAGGCTTTCAGGGCTGATAGGAGGGGTGAAAACGGCTGCGCCCAGCTTTCTAGCCCTAGTGCTGAGAATTTATGCTCCCTCTTCAGGAGTCCCTCACAGAAGAGCAAATCACTCCTCTGTGACCCCAGCTTCCATCAGATCCTTGCTTTCATTCTGTGTCCAAGCTGTTTTATCTCAGGCCTGCTAGTGGGTTTCAAAACTCCAAATTTTAGGGATACCTGTTGCGTGGACCAGCATTGATCCTCTGGGGAAGAGTCTCGCACTTTTGCCCTTTGCTGGCCCCTGTCAGGAGAGTGGTTGCATGATTTTGCAGTGCTTCGGAGTTTATGGCAAGGCAGAGCAGAGAGCTAACACCCACGCTCGCTGTCCTCAGCCAGAGTCCCCGCTCCTGTGCCTGGGAAGAGGGCAGCACATTGGCACCACCCGTTCTTCTTGTAACCCAGGGGATCCTCAGACCATGCTGTCCACTTCTGGCTTTCCACCCTGCTTCCCCACCTGAGCACCTTTAAGCCAGACACAACCTTGGTGGTGGCAGACTTTGAAAATTTCCAATTTTGTGCTCTGCTACTTATAATCCTTTGTGGTAGACTCTGTAAGAAGGGCTATCTCCCCTCCTACAGTTATCTCCCCCAAATCAACTCTCTGCGCCTCCTACCTTCCAGAAGGGGATTGCTTTTCTCCTTGTAGATTTGCAGTTTTGTTCTCGCAGACCTCAGACTGATTTCTTGGGTGTTCAGAATAATTCGATAATTATCTAGCTGTGTTTGCGGGATGAAGCAAGCTTACAGTTCCCCTACTCCTCCATCGTCTTTACTCTTCCTCTCCCCATATTGATCATTAAAATTTTTTCTGGTGCCTCAGGATCAATATCAGTGTATTTCTGATGTGTGTCAAAAATTCAAGAAATTCTGAAGTGTTCTCATTCAGTTTTTGCTGAACTTCTTGACTTTTATTTAAACTCCTTTGCTTTGGGACCCCTTTTCTTTCTTTTTTTTTTTTTTTTAAAGATTTTATTTATTTATTTGACAGAGATAGAGACAGCCAGCGAGAGAGGGAACACAAGCAGGGGGAGTGGGAGAAGAAGAAGCAGGCTCATAATGGAGGAGCCTGATGTGGGGCTTGATCCCGGAACGCCGGGATCACGCCCTGAGCCGAAGGCAGGCGCTTAACCGCTATGCCACCCAGGCGCCCCTGGGACCCCTTTTCTTAATCCAACTCAAATACAATCCTGATAGTATTCAAGCTAACCTCCGTCTCCAGTGTTGACATTTCAGTTGGGATCTGCGGTAGCAATGGCCATCACGGCATCAGCTCTTAAGGCGTTATTGGGGATTTCACCCTGCAGCTGATTAGCTTCTTCTCTAGACTTTTCTGGCAGCATGCAGCATTTCTTGGAAGTGAGGAGAGTATTTAACAGATTTTGTGTATCTGCCCAAGTGGGGTTGTGGTTGGCAAAAGTAGATGAGAACAAACTTTCCATCCTCTTGGGGTCATGTCTATAAGTAAGCATATTGTTTTTCTATGTGAACATATCTGAGGTAGAAAATGGAGAGTACACCCAAATCATTCCTGCAAGTGGTCCTCCAGCATCTAAGCATCCAATTGGAACTTGGCTTAATAGATACTGCCTTCCTCAGGAATGAGCGACTCCCTGACTAAATTGAGTCCTCCCTGTTGGGTATGAGAAGGGGAAACTGTTTTGGGTCCCTTTGTGGCTCAAGTTGTTGGAATGGGGCTGCTGGGGAGGGGTAGCCACTCCGGCAGCCCCTTGGGGGTTCAATTCGGTAATCAATGTATCATCCTCTTTCCTCCAGCTAGAATCAGGCAACACAGGTTTTTCGTGTCACTGTGCTGTTGGAGTAAAATTTTACATCTTTCTGAGCCAGCTTATTTAGATACAAAAGACTAAACGTAAGGTATTTCATCCCATTTACCTTCCCTTTACAAAAGTCTGATTGTAAGATGGTATTATAATTTATGAATCCACTAATTGGCCATTTTTCTCCAGAGTCTCATGAATATTGTGGCCCAGCAGTGTTGCAAAAAATAATTTTTGTCATAGTTTCATAACTAAATCTTACCCAATTTTGAAGAATAGAGCCCAAAGAGCTGCATGCAAGAGTTGAATTGTCATTTCCCATTTTCTTTTTTTTTTTTTAAGATTTTATTTTTTATTTATTTGAAGAGATAGAGACAGCCAGCGAGAGAGGGAACACAAGCAGGGGGCGTGGGAGAGGAAGAAGCAGGCTCATAACGGAGGAGCCTGATGTGGGGCTTGATCCCATAACGCCAGGATCACGCCCTGAGCCGAAGGCAGACGCTTAACGACTGCGCCACCCAGGCGCCCCAATCATTTCCCATTTTCTAATAAGAACATGGTCAATTTTATGCAAAGATACTAAAAGCTGCAGCAACAAACATACCATATGAAGGCCAGAATACTTCTGTGAGCATTAGTTCCTCCCTAAAAGTTGGGGCTTCACTGACTGAACAAACTGGTTTTCTAGTCAACCTTTTCTTTCTTTCTTTCTTCTTTCTTTCTTTCTTTCTTTCTTTCTTTCTTTCTTTCTTTCTATTTTATTTTATTTTATTTTATTTTATTTTATTTTATTTTATTTATTTGTTGAACAGAGAGAGAGACACAGCGAGAGAGGGAACACAAGCAGGGGGAGTGGGAGAGGGAGAAGCAGGCTTCCCGCTGAGCGGGGAGCCTGATGCGGGGCTCGATCCCAGGACCCCGGGACCACGACCTGAGCCAAAGGCAGACGCTTAACAACTGAGCCACCCAGGTGCCCCTAGTCAAACTTTTCTTAATTAAGCAAGAAAAGGAGGCTTAGAAGCCCAACCAAACCCCCCTTGTTGGAGGCAACTGAACAGGAGGAAGAAATAAGTCACATGCTATCACACACGAAGTACTCACCAAAAGGTGTCTGTCCAAACTAAAAGCGGTTTCCTTGCCACAAGAGTTAAATTAAACATGGAAGGTCAGTGGTGCCAACTTGGGGTGGTACCCCAGGGATTGTCCCTAGGACAAAAGAGCCTAGGCAGCTGTTTGGACTCATCACCAAACTCCCGTTACTGGCTGGAGAGTGGAGCAAAGAGCTCCTGGCTGGCTTGTCGTATTTGTAACCAAATACAAGTCCATATCCCCAACATGCAGCAAAGCCAATCATTGAGACATTGAGTAAGGAAAGGGAGACTCAGGGATATTTAAAGGCAAATAAAAAAAGGGGTCTGGTTATAGGGGAGAGAAACTACATGATTTCAGAATCAGATAAAGGCAGTTAATAAGTAGGGGAGGGTTGAAGTTATTTTGTTACCTGCCCTGCGAGGGGCTTCTGCATATGCTGTAAGGCGATCTATGACCAGAAATGGCATCCTTAGCATGATCCAAGGGGAGAGTTTTAAGCCCTTCTATGTCAAAAGTTCATCTGTTGTGCATTTGCACGTGGTCAAAGAGACAGTCAGTGGTCCTGATCAGTTCTGGCTAGTTTCTTGATGAGGCCTTGAGTCTCTGAAAAAAACCACTAAATCAACTATTTTGTTATGGTGTCGGGCAAGACAGTTATCTACAGAAACATGGTAGCAGGCTGCATTGGAGAACAAGCAAATTTGGGTAAAAATTTGCAGTTGCACTTATTAGTCCTGCTAACCCTTTGGTTACTGGTTTTCCTTCTTTCTATGAAGAACTAGACGGGTCAGCTTTGTGGGCCACATGGTGCCTGTCACATCTACTCAACTCTGCTGTTGTAGAGTGAAAGCAGCCATTGACAATATGTGTATGAATGAGCATAGCAGTCCTCCAATAAAAATTTATTTATAAAAATGTTGGTGAGCTGTCATTTGGCAATCCCTGTTCTAGAAGATAGAGCTAGGACAATAGGGAGTCAAAGAGAAACAGATTGTTTAACAAATATTTTATTATGAACTTTTTCTCTCTTTTTTTAGCATCTGTTTACATCCTTGTCTGGGTTTTATTTTAATTAATTAATTAATTTTAGTATTTTATGTTAGTCACCATACATCATTAATTTTTGATATAGTGTTCCATGATTCATTGTTTGCGTATAACACCCAGTGCTCGTTACAACACGTGCCCTCCTTAATACCCATCACCAGGCTAAACCATCCCCCCTCCCACCTCCCCCCTGAAACCCTCAGATTGTTTCCCAGAGTCCATAGTCTCTCATGGTTTCCCCCCTGTTCCCCCCCTTCAGTTTTCCCTTACTTCTCCTAATGTGCTCCGTGCTATTCCTTATGTTCCAGATATGAGTGAAACCATGTGATAATTGTCTTTCTCTGCTTGACTTCTTTCACTTAACATAATCTCCTCCAGTTCCATCCATGCAAATGGTGGGTATTCATCCTTTCTGATGGCTGAGTAATATTCCATTGTATATATGGACCACATCTTCTTTATCCATTTGTCTGTTGAAGGGCATCTCGGTTCCTTCCACAGTTTGGCTCTTGTGGACAATGCTGCTATGAATATTGGGGTGCATGTGGCCCTTCTTTTCACTACATCTGTATCTTTGGGGTAAAAACCCAGTAGTGCAATTGCTGGGTCATAGGTAGCTCTATTTTTAACTTTTTGAGGAACCTCCATACTGTTTTGCAAATTGGCTTGCATTCCCACCAACAATGTAAGAGGGTTCCCCTTTCTCCACATCCTCGACAACAATTGTTGTTCCCTGTCTCGTTAATTTTTGCATTCTAACTGGTGTTAGGTGGTATCTCAATGTGGTTTTGATTTGAATTTCCCTGATGGCTAATGATGTTGAACATTTTCTCATGTCTGTTAGCCATTAGCATGTCTTCTTTGGAGAAGTGTCTGTTCATGTCTTCTACTCATTTTTTGACTTGATTATTTGTTTGTTGGGTGTTGAGTTTAAGAAGTTCTTTATAGATCTTGGATACCAGCCCTTTATCTGATAAGACATTTGCAAATATCTTCTCCCATTTCGTGGGTTGCCTCTTAGTTTTGTTGACTGTTTCCTTTGCTGTGCAGAAGCTTTTTACCTTGATGAAGTCCCAAAAGTTCATTTTTGCTTTTGTTTTCTTTGTCTTTGGAGACGTGTCTTGAAAGAAGTTGCTCTGTTGAAGAAGTTACTGCTTATGTTCTATTCTAGGATTTTGACGGATTCTCATCTCACATTGAGGTCTTTCATCCATTTTGAGTTTATCTTTGTGTATGGTGTAAGAGAATGGTCGAGTTTCATTCTTCTGTATATAGCTGTCTAACTTTCCCAGCACCATTTATTGAAGAGACTGTCTTTTTTTCCATTGGATGTTTTTTCCTGCTTTGTCAAAGATTAGTCGACCATAGAGTTGAGGGTCCATATCTGGGCTCTCTATTTTGTTCTATTGATCTATGTGTCTGTTTTTGTGTCAATACTCTGCTGTCTTGGTGATCACAGCTTTGTAATATAGCATGAAATCAGGCAATGTGATGCCCCCAGCTTTGTTTTTCTTTTTCAACGTTTCCTTGGTGATTCAGGGTCTTTTCTGGTTCCATACAAATTTTAGGATTGTTTGTTCCAGCTCTTTGAAAAATGCCAATGGTATTTTAATAGGAATGACATAGAACGTGTAGATGGCTCTGGGCAGCATAGACATTTTAACGATGTTTATTCTTCCAATCCATGATCACGGAATGTTTTTCCATCTTTTTGTGTCTTCCTCAATTTCTTTCATAAGTGTTCTGTAGTTTCTAGAGTATAGATACTTTACCTTTTTGGGTAGGTTTATTCCAAGGTTTTTGGTGCTATTATAAATGGAATTAATTCCCTAATTTCTCTTTCTACAGTAGAAAAGCACCTGATTTCTGAGCATTGATTTTGTATCCTGCCACATTATTGAATTGCTCTATGAGTTCTAGTAATTTGGGGGTTGCGTCTTTTGGGTTTTCCACATAAAGTATCATGTTATCTGCAGAGAGAGAGAGCTTGACTTTTTCTTTGCTGATTTGAATATGTTTAATTTCTTTTTGTTGCCTGATTGCTGATGCTAGGACTTCTAGTACTATGTTGAACAATAGTGGCTTGAGTGGGCATCCTTGTCGTGTTCTGATGGGGGGTGATTGAGGGAACGTACAGAGTCCAAAGTATTAACCACAAGACAAGCAAGATGTACCCGTTTTATAGGGACCCTAGGGTTGTCATCCTCTTGTTCTCCCGGCCTTCTTCTGGGGGAGGGGCATGCTGTGCTGTTTCTCATGCAAACCTGTCTCAGCAGAGTTCCCTGCCCCCGGTGGGGGGGGGGGGGCTCCATGGAAATTGGTTTTTTGAGCTTTTGTTTTCTGGGGGCTTTCTGAGTCTCTTTCGGGAGTCAGAGCAGAAATGACTGCACCCAAACCTCTGACCCAGAGCAGAGAAATCGTGGTCCTCTCTTCACTCAGCCTTGCAGGACACACTGTCTCCACTTCTGTCCGCACTGCTAAAAACCACAGCCTTCTGCCGCGGTGCGCCCCAGAGCGACTCTCCCAGAGGTCGATCCCTGGGCCGGGGGTGTCTCTGCCCTTTGTGCTTCTGGAACCTCAAGCCTCCCAGGTTTGCATGCGTGCACACCTGCAGCATCTGGATCCTGCCTGGGGCTGCAAAAGCCTTTTCCCTGCTGCTGCTGGTCTGCAAGTCTACGTGGGGTTCCCAGCCCCGGACACTTTTGTGCTCTGGTGTTACAGCACCTTCCCAGCGCCGGCTTCTGGTGGCTCCTCCCCCTGCTGTTCATCTTCTGATATCTGCCCGCAGCATCACGGCTCCGCCCTTCATACTGTTGAGGCTGTGGGATGTAGGTGAGGTGAGGTGGGGTGGAGCCCGAGCCGATGACCAAGAAAGAATTCTTGAGACGTTTTTGGTGCAAAATGGTGGTTTATTTAAAGCACGGGGACAGGATGCGTGGGCAGAAAGAGCTGCTGCACCGGGGTCATGAGGAGTGGCCCATTATATACTCTCAAGTTGGGAGGGGGTTAGGGATAGCGCAAGTCTCTAAGGAATTTTAGAAGCAAGGTTTCCAGAACCTTGAGGGGGCTAGCTGTTGTTGGGAAAAGGTCATTTATTACTGTCTAATAAAACCTGAGTCATGAGACCCTTCAGATGTGTATTGGTGGGCCATATGCTTGGGGGATGATTGCCAACGTGTAACTTGGGTGGGGGGGCGGTTAGAGATAAAGGAAGTTTTCAAAGGAATTTTTATATGTGAAGTAGACTTACAGGATACTGGTTGGGGGGGGGTGTCAGGCTAGGACTGCCTTTTGCCCCTAATGAAGTATCAGCATCAAGACAGCGGAGTTCCTAGAGGAATGTCACCATGCCTGTTTCAAGGACTTGTCAATGGGCTGTAGGTAGTAAGGAAATGTAATAATTTTTCTTCTGCCTTTGTTTTCCCACATCAATACCTCATGACAGTGGGAGATTTTCTGCTTGTAGAGATCCAGACATATATCTTTACATCTCAGCTGATTTCGTGGGTGTTCAGAATGGTTTGGTAGATATCCAGCTAGATTCGGGGGACCAGTTGAAATAGGGTCCCCTACTCTTCCGCCATCTTGCCTCTCCCCTCCTATTATGAAATGTTAAACATTTATAAAAATAGAAAGTAGTTCAACAAGCCTCCCCAAAACTTATCATCCCGATTCAACAATTATCAACATTTTACCACATTTATTTCATCTGAGTTTTTTCCACTTTGCTGAAGTATTTTAAAACAAACCCAGATATCATGTCATTGCACTCCTCCCTATTTCACTCTATAGTTCTGGACAGTGGGGACATCTTACATCGTATTCAATAAAGTGAATGATTCCTTGGTATTTAGACCATAATCTGATTTCCTCAATTGTCTCAAAAATATATATTTTTATTTGACCCAACATCTAAACTACCTTTATACTTTCATTTGGTTGGTTGATCTCCTATGTCCCTCTTAGGCTAGTACTGTTCCCAATGGGAGCATGTTTTGACTTATGTATGAAGGAATGTACTAGTGATGTGGTTTTGGAATATAGGTGAGGTTCAGTGGGATGGAGTCCAGAGCTGACGACCAAGAAAGAACTGAGACATCTTTGGTGCAAAATGGTGATTTATTAAAGCATGTGGACAGGACCGTTGGGCAGAAAGAGCTGCTGTACCGGGGTTGTGAGGGGTGGCTGATGATTGGGGGAGGTAAGGAAAAAGGGAAGTTGAGAAAGTCCTTTCATATGTTAAAGAAGGTTCACAGGATACCAGAGGCCAGGGTTGTCAAGTTAAGGTTATTTTTCCCTCTAGCAAGGCATTCACATGAAGATAGTTGGGAGCTTCCTGGAGGAACGTTATACTCTGCCTGCTTCCAGTATCTGTCAATGGGCTGCAGGTTGTAAGGACATTTAATTGTATCTACATTCCCTTCTGGAAGCTGCGTTACTGATAGAAATGCTTTGTTCTTGTAGGTCTGCTAAGACATGTGTAAACTGAGGGAGACTCAAGTCTTGCAGGATTGTGAGCTCTAAGTTAACTATTTGTTTTCCTTTCCTTAGCTTTAGGGCAGCCAGGAGTGCCTGAAGAATGTCACATCTGTCCCTTCTGGGGGGGGTGGTTGTGGGGTGTCAGATTCTGCTTTGTCCTCAGCTTGCCTTCTGTTCCCTCATCACACCCAGAGAGAAGTCTCAGAAAGCTATCCAAGATGAAATCCATTCAGGGATCAGACAGATGACAGCTGTGGTGACATTTGTCACTTTGGGAAGTTTCTTGTTCCTTTGATCTACTGATTTTTAAAGACAAAGATTTGATTGTACCTGCAAAATGGGAAGGGTCGGGACCACAGCTTATTACCAATTCTGAGAAAGTCTGTCTTCGTTCATTTACTTCGACTGATGAGGTCGGGGATATAGGTGAGGTTCAGTGGGGTGGGGTCCGGAGCCGACCACCAAGAAAGAATTCTTGAGGTGCCTTCGGTACAAAATTGGTGGTTTATTAAAGCATGGAGACACGACCCGTGGGCAGAAAGAGCTGTTTTTGCTGCCCAGTGTTGTGAGGGGTGACTGATTATATACCATGGGGTTGGGGGAGGTAAGGAAAAAGGGAGGATTCAAGAAAGTACTTTCTAATGTTAAAGAAGACTCGCAGCATACTGGATATCTGGTTATGGTCAAACCAAGGCTGTCCCTCACTCTAATGAGGCACTAACGTGAAGACAGTTGGGAGTCTCCCGGAGGAATGTTACATTCCTCCCATCACAAGTCCTTGTCAATGGGCTTCAGGTTTAAAAGAAATTCCATTTTATTTACATTTCCTTCCGCCTCAGCCTCCCTCAATTTTACGGAGGGGATGGTCATGTTAGGCTTCAGGAAACTGAATTATGGGTCTCTGGAAGTTAGGCTATTGATAAGAAAGCTGCTTCCTTGTAAATCACTAGGACATGTGTAAACTGAGGGACACTCAGGTCTTGCAGGATTGTGATCTCTGAGTTAACTTTGTTTTCCTTTCCTTAGCTTTAGGGCAGCCAGGAGTGCCTGAGGAATGTCACGTACATCCCATGGTGGGGGCGTGGGGGGTGTTGTTTGCAGGCTGTCAGTTTCTGCTTTGTTCTCAGCTTGCCTTCTGTTCCCTCATCACTACCATCCACAGAGTAAATAGGATGGTGGCCTACAAAATTCCTGTCAATGACAGGATGAGATAAGGACATGATGTACTTTTAATTCTCAGATGTGCTTTTCCTGAAACCAAGTCAACTATAGTTGATACATTTTGTTTCATTGGTTAATTTTTAGATGGGGAAAGCTTAACATTATACTTCCATTGAATTGTGCATAATTGTTCCATTTTTTGGTACCTGTATGACTTTATACAGGGTTGACGTAAATTACTGCACATTGCTCAA
Source organism: Ursus americanus (assembly GCF_024610735.1). Taxonomy (NCBI): domain Eukaryota; kingdom Metazoa; phylum Chordata; class Mammalia; order Carnivora; family Ursidae; genus Ursus; species Ursus americanus. Next base: position 15,969,767 of record NC_142128.1, on the reverse strand, counting down.
AAGGGAACTAGCAGATTACATTAGCATTGTTATGTCAGTTTCTTTGGAGGTGGTAACAGTAGATGGAAAACTTTTGCTATAAAGCTAAATGCCTTCTTAAATCAGAACTTTTGGTCAAGTACCTTGACTCAGATTATAGGTAGGGAGATATTTAAATATAAAATACAGCAGAAGAAGTCTGAATATTCAGAGACTTCGTCTAGATCCTAAAATTATCTAATGATAACCTATAAGTAATGAAATATTGCTCCTATTAGGTCCTTTTGCTATTTATTTCATTTGTATATTTTCTATATTGAAAACATTTCTGATTATTTGATTTTAATTTTTATAACTTGAACCTACAAAGCTATATATATATTGCCACTGTTTAAATTCCTGTGATACAGAACTCTTAAAATTTTTTTTAACGTTTTATAAAATCAAGCCTTTTTAAATATTTATTTCATAGATTTTATTTATTTTTTTAAAGATTTATTTATTTATTTTAGAGAGAGAGCAAGCATGAGTGGGGGGAGGGGCAGAGGGAGAGAAATCCTCAAGCAGACTCCCCACTGAATGTGGAGCCCAGCTTGGGGCTCGATTCCAGGACCCTGAGGTCACAACCTGAGTGGAAAACAAGAGTCAAACGCTCAACCAGCTGAGCCACCCATGCACCCCTTATGACGATGTCATAAAGTTAAATATGTATGTTTTTAAAAAAATACACTTGTCAGCAAAACTAAAAGGCAACCTATGGAATGGGAGAAGATATTTGTAAATGATTTATCAGATAAAGGGTTAGTATCCAAAATCTATAAAGAACTTATCAAACTCAACACCCAAGGAACAAAAAATGCAGTCAAGAAATGGACAGAAGACATGAACAGACATTTCCCCAAAGAAGACCTACACATGGCCGATAGACACTTGAAAAAACACTCCACATCACTTGCATCAGGGAACTACAAATCAAAACCACAATGAGATACCACTTCACACCAGTCAGAATGGCTAAAAGTAACAAGACAGGAAACAATAGATGTTGGTGAGGATGTGGAGAAAGGGGATCCCCTCTTACGCTGTTGGTGGGAAAACAGACTAGTGCAGCCACTCTGGAAAACAGTATGGAGGCTCCTGAAGAAGTTAAAAATAGAGCTACCCTATGACCCAGCAATTTCACTATTGGGTATTTATCCAAAGGATACAAACAGTGATCTGAAGGGGCACATGCACCCAAATGTTTATAGCAGTGATGTCCATAATGCTAAAATATAGGAAGAGCCCAGATGTCCAGTGACAGATGAATGGATAAAGAAGATGTGGTATATCTATAATGGAATATTACTCAGCCATCAAAAAGAATGAAATCTTGCCATACACAATGATGTGGATGGAGCTAGAGTGTATTATGCTAAGTGAAATAAGTCAGAGGAAGACAAATACCATATGATCTCACTCATAGGTGGAATTTAAGAAATAAAACTAATGAACAAAATAAGGGAAGGGAAGGAAAAACAAAATAAGATGAAAACAGAGAGGGAGAAAAATCATGAGAGACTCTTCACTCTAGGAAACAAACTGAGCGTTGCTAGAGGGGAGGTAGGTGGGGGGGATGGGGTAATTGGGTGACTGGCATTAAGGAGGGAACTTGATGTAATGAGCACTGGGTTAGTTATATGCAATTGATGAATCACTAAATTCTATCCCTGAAACTAATAATACAGTATATGTTAACTAAGTTGGATTTAAATGAAAAATTTTTAAAAAAATACAAAAAATACCCTTATCAGTTGGTGGCATGCATTGAAGTATTTCTGTATAAAATGAGGTGATATTCAGAATGTGCTTTAAATTTTTCAGAAAAAAAGTGGCAAAGAACGGAATAAAATAAGAGTAGAAAAATGTTGGTAATTTCAATCGAGTGATGGAAACATGAGGGGGTTGACTTATCTAGTCTGTCTCTACTTTTGAGTATGTTTCAAAATTTCCATGACAAAAAGCTTTTTTAAAAAGAAGAGTAAATAAAAAGGGGGTAAACTCTAATAAATCTGGCATTTCTATTAGGATGACGTTGGACTACATAGTGTCTAAGGATTTTTATTTTATTTTTTTAGTGTCTGAGAATTTTTTTAGAAACATAATCTTAAGGTAGAACCAGGTAACTGTCACTACTTCATGGTGTCTCTTCGGAACATGAACAAATACTTACCTGCCTTTTTGCCACCTGTCCCTGCCTAGAACCAGCTGCAGCCACACTCCCCACGCCTGACCTGTGATGGCGCCCCAGCCCAGGGCCAGAGCATTCAGAGCACCCGCTGTAGCATCAACCATCTCATCCTCCAGGGGGGTAACCAGGTCAGCCTCGGGTCTGCCCACCCCCCGCTCTCCTGCCCTCACCCTATCTCACTCCTTGGTGACCTCCCTCATGACTGCCTCTTCCTTAGATCACCTTCCTGGTCACCTTTGATGTCTCCCCCAAGGCCATGCTGGGAGACCGGCTGCTTCTGACGGCTAATGTGAGCAGGTGAGCTGGGGGTACTGAGACCTCCTTGCCCCCAGACTCCTCCTCTGGGGTCCTTGCCAACTAGGCTCTTCCTCTTTCTGCAGTGAAAATAACACTCCCAGGACCAACAAGAGCACCTTTCAGTTGGAGCTCATGGTGAAATATGCCATCTACACTGTAATCAGCAGGTACCATACCATGACCCCTCCATCACTCTGATGGGCCTAGGGAAGGGTTTCAGCCCCTGCAGCAGTTGAACCCCTGGGATATTCGGGTTTTATCACCACCCTTTCTATTGGTAGATGATACTGCTAGCACTTACTAATCAAGTATAGTGTTTATTGTGGGGCTAGCTACGATAATAATTGTGATACTATTACCATTACATCATACATTTAATAGAGGTTACTGTTCTTCTTTTTTAAAGATTTTATTTATTCCTTTGACACACACAGAGAGAGAGAGAGCACAAGTAGGCAGAGCGTAAGTAGAGGGAGAGGGAGAAGCAGGCTCCTCACTGAGCACAGAGCCCAATGCGGGGCTCAATCCCAGGACCCTGGGATCATGACCCAAGCCGAAGGCAGATGCTTAACTGCCTGAGCCACTCGGCCGCCCTGAGGTTACAGTTCTTAGAAGTCCTTCTTAAAAGCACCAAGATTGTCCTGGGTTTCCTGAGAAATGTGAGACATTTTCCTGTCTTGAGGTTCTTACAGCTTTGTGGGGGAGTGAGGTTCCCCTGATCCAAGGCAGAATCTCGTCAAGGAGCTCTCTGTGGTTCTGCACCCTGAGGCTATTATGAGTTTCCAAGAGCAGCTAGAGACGCCTTCAGGGGAGCCTCAGCTGAATGTTGAAGAGTCCAGAGCATTGAGCTTAGCCTGTGACTCTCAAAGGAGCCCTCGGCATTTGGCGTTGGTGTGAGACAATTCTTCATTGCAAGGAACAGATTGACACCCTGTAGGGCTTTTAGAGCTGCTGTTCCTCCTTTTCCCAGTCCCCTTTGAGAGGTATGGGGAGAATTGAGCTGCTTGCCGCAGGGGCCGAGTGTCAGGGAAAGGCTATATAAAGGAAAAAGACCTTAATTCTGCTCCAGGAGGGATAATAGAGGAGGTGTTTAAAATTCAGGAGTCCAATCATCTATTTGAGCATACACTTTCCTTCAATAAATACCTTCCTAGCCGCTGCTATGTTCTAAGCGCAGGGCTAGACTTGCTTTCTGTAAATTCATTGGACATTCAACAAAAGTTTATTGAGCCTCTATTATGTATAATCAAACCAGACGTAAGGACCTGCCCTTGTGCAATGTGTGCTCTCATGACGTACAAGCCCCTGTGGCTTAGTCTGGTTCATTCCCCTGTACTAGTTCTGCCCTTGTGACTCATTGGACATCCTCTTCCTTCCCAGGTTCACACTCTAATTCACACCTCCACACCAGGAGCTCTCAGCGGGCCAGCCCGGTGCATGCCCTGAGCTTGCTTGCTCAAGTGTGCACTGGGGACCCATAGCAAGGCCACGCTACCTCTAAGTGTATGTGGCCCTACAGTTCAGCTGCGTTCTGCTGATTTGACTCTGTGGGTGGGGACATTTAGAGAGGCCCATGGGATGAGGCTGGGGCATTTTGGGGGAGTTCCTCACAGAGGAGAGATGAGAGTTCAGAGTAGAAGTGGTCTAGAATTAGGACTGTGCAGGCAAAGGACAGGTACTTAAGAAGTGGAGCAGGAAGAGGCAGAGGTGAGACCACCCACCTGTTCAAGGGGTCAGGCTGGGCACTGGGTCTCCACACATGGGCCTGGGAGGGCCTTAGGAGGAATTGTTACGCTGAGATCCAGCCAACAGTCTACTCATAGACCTTCCTTCACCTCTAAGCCCCAGTCCCAGAAAAGCCAAGGAAACAGGAGAGGAGAGAAAGCCTGTGGGAGGCCACACGGGGGTCGTGATCAGTAGACATTTGTCAACAGCATCAACCTGAGTCTCTCCAAAACTCTGCTGTGTCGCATATGCATATCCAGTATCCTCTGGGCCTGTGAAAGCCAGAAAGGGAAACTAAGTCACAGAGAGGGATGGCCTGGCCCCTGCTCCCCAGGGAGTCAATGGCATAGCTCTGGGTCCCTTTCACTGTAGTCCTGCCCAAGCCCCTGGGCAGCTTTCTCTGTTGGGAGCTTCTGCAAGAACCTTGCACTCAGCTTGAAGCCTAGCCCTGCTCCATAAACACTCCCATTATCCAACATCAGCCATAGACTTCATTGAGGGCCACCCCAAGGCCCCACTGACTACCTATCCTGTCATGCTGCTAGCCAGAACCTCTTTAGGCGACCCCCGTGGAACTTAGAATCCATCTATGCCTCTTCTCTCACCAGCCATGAACAGTCCACCAAGTATCTCAACTTCTCAGCCTCAGACCAGAAGAAAAGCAGCCAGGCTCAGCATAGATACCGGGTAAATGATGCTGACTTAAGAGCAGGGGCTGTGGCAGGGGGCTGGGAGCCAGCAATTAGGGAGGAAAATGGGTTTTGGCATGGTCTTTGCCCTCAATGCCCTCTGTGCAGGTGAACAACCTGGGACAAAGGGACCTGCCGATCAGCATCATCTTCTCTGTGCCTGTGGAGCTGAATGGGGTACCTGTGTGGACAGAGTTAGAGGTCTTCCATCCCCAGGTACTGCAGGGCTGTGCACAGCTCATGCCCTTGACCTGAGTTCTCTGTGTCCCTCATGAATCCCTGATGGCCCCATTGAGATGCCTGCTGTATCTTTTCCTAGAACCCCTCCATTCAGTGCTCTTCAGAGAGAATAGTGCACACAGAGTCTGACTTCCTAAGGCACATTCAGAAGAATTCTCTGCTGGTAAGGAGGGCTCTGGGCCATTTCCACTTTAAGCCACACATGAGAGGAATTTAATTCAAGAATTAGTATTACATTTAGATGGCTGTCTGCTGAACAGCCCTCTTGAATTCAGATGGGGCTACTCTTCTCGTATCAGTCAGTTTCATGCTGTCTTCTACCTTTAAAACCACCTTTCTCTGGCGGATGTTACTTCTCTGTTCCTAGAACTGCTCCATCGCTGACTGTCTGAGGTTCCAGTGTGACTTCCCCTCCTTTGGCATCCAGGAGGAACTGGACTTCATCCTGAAGGGCAACCTCAGTTTTGGTTGGGTCAGCCAGGTGTGTGGGCCCAACAGCAGTCTTTTCCCTGAATTCAGGTGGTACCAAATGTGTCTGTGGCCACCCTCAAACCAGGACTTTATTTGAACTCTGAACCTTTCCCGGAGCTAGTCCCCAGCTCTTGCCCTTTTGTATTGCAGACATTGCAGAAGAAGGTATTGGTGGTGAGTGTGGCTGAAGTCACATTCAACAGGTCCGTGTATTCCCAGCTTCCAGGACAGGAGGCATTCTTGAGAGCTCAGGTAGCGACTCTGTGGTAGGAGTGGCCAGGCTGGTAAGAGGGCCCCTAATGCTAAATCTGTGGTGCTGTGCGGGAGGCTCAGAAGCCTGGAGGGAGGAAGGATGATGGTCCATCAGCAGGAGAGTTGTCCCTAACCACATGAGTGTGTCTGTATCCCACTTTTTGGAGAAAGGGAAGGAGGGGAGGGAGTCTAAAGTTAAACCTAGAAAGAGTCTGGGATAGCAAGAGTTCTGGTACTTTCTGATGAGGTCACCTCCATGCAGATAGAGACGGTGCTGGAGAAATATGAGGTCTACAACCCCCTCCCCATTATTGTGGGAAGCTCTGTGGGAGGACTGCTGCTGCTGGCTCTCATTACGGCCATCCTATACAAGGTGAGTGTTTCCGTCCTGCCATTGACACCACCAGCAATCTGATCCCGTTCTTTCTATAATGTAAGAAAGAGCTCAGCTTGGTTATAGGTGCATGTTCTTGCTAAGTCACTGCATGTGAGAGATCCCTTTCCACCTATGACGTCACCGGTTCCCAACTGTCCCCCATGTCCGTGCCTTCCTATCTGACTCTCAGGCCTCCTTGAATCGCTCTCCCTGTCTTTCCCACTCTCTTCTTCCTGTCTTTTGTACTCTCATCTTCCTCATACGTGTTTCCCTTCACGGCAAGTTGCCACATAAAAGCAATAGTTTGGGTTAGGTGTTGACACGCTACTGATTCTGTCTGTGACTGTAGGCAGTGTCTGATTCATGCTGGGCCTTGATCTCTCATTCTGAAGGTGATTCCACCCAGTTCACCAATCGTGGTAAAGTCTAATGACCCAGTGTGTCTCAAGATTCTAGCGCAGTGCTTGAACGAAGTAGGGGTTCCAGAAATCGTGATCCATCTCCCTCCCCAGCCATCTCTTTTCCTCTCTTCCACTGGATTTCCTGATTCTCTTTTCATTCATCCCCCACAGGTTGGCTTCTTCAAACGTCAGTATAAAGAAATGATGGCAGAAGCAAGTGGACAGACTGTCCCAGAAGATGGGACTTCAGGCCCTCAAGTTGCCCAATAAGAAACTACCTCCTATTGTCCCTTGGACCTGTTATCCTCTGAGAGGTTTCCTGGCCCTCTTACTCCCACCCAAGTTAGGCCTGCAGGGGGAGAAATGTTGCACATGAGGGAGGCTAGTATCAGGCTGCTTTCTTCCTCTGGGAGGATGCAATGTGTCCACACAAAGTGCCTCACCTGGGAAGGGCCATTTGTCTTATCACAGCTGTAACTGGAAACCCCAGAACAGGATCCTGACCATGCCCCTGGGTGGAATTGATTTGGATTTCTCCTTAGAAATACATGAACAGTAGCCTCAGGCTCCAGTCTCTCTTGCTTCACTTGCCACCAATGATCTCCAAATAGAAGGAGAAATAAAGAGTTTCCCAGGCCACAAAAACTAAAGGAATTTGTGACCAATAAACCAGCCCTGCAAGAAATATGAAAGGAGACTCTTTGAGTGGGCAAAGGATTAGAAAGGAACACAGAAAATATCCAGAAACAATGGGAAAACAAGCAATAAAATTGCACTAAATTCATATCTATCAATAATCACTCTGAATATAAATGAACTAAATGCTCTAATAAAAAGACATAGTACGTCAGAATGGATAAAAAGCAAGACTCATATATATACTGCCTACAAGAGTCTCATTTTAGACCTAAAGACATCCGCAGATTGAAAGTGAGGGGATGGAGAAACACCTGTCATGCAAATGGACATCAAAACAAAGCCAGAGTAGCTACACTTATATCAGATGTATCTGATATATCAGATATCAGACATGTATATCATGTCTTCTTAAGAAGACATGAAAAAGGGCACTATATCATAATAAAAGGGTCTACCCAACAAGAAGATGGGAGCACCCAAATATATAAAACAATAACGAACATAAAGAAACTCATTGATTATAATACAATAATAGTAGGGGACTTTAACATGCCACTCACCACAATAGACAGATAATCTAAACAGAAAATCAATAAGAAAACAATGGCTTTGAATGACACACTGGACCAGATGGACTTAACAGATATATTCAGGACATTTCATCTCAAAGCAACAGAATACACATTCTTCTTGAGTGCACACGGAACATTCTCCAGAATAGATTGGATGCTGGGTCACAAATCAGGACTCAACAAGTATGAAAAGATTGAGGTCATATCATCCATATTTTCTAATCACAATGCTATGAAACTTGAAGTCAACCACAAGAAAAAATTTGGAAAGACCAAAACTACATAGAAATCAAAGAACACTCTATGAAGAATGAATGGGTCATCCAGGAAAGTAAAGAAGAAATAAAAAATTGGAAACAAATGATAATGAAAACATGACAGTCCAAAACCTTTGGGATATAGCAAAACTGGTCTTTAAGAGGGAAGTATATATCAATACTTCAAGAAGCAGGAATATCTCAAATACACAACCTAACCTTACATGTAAAGTAGCTAGAGAAAGAACAACAAACCAAGACTGAAGCCAATAGAAGGAGGGAAATAATAAAGATTAGAGCAGAAATAAACGATACAGAAACAAACAAACAAAAAAATCCCCCAGTAAAATGGATTAATGAAACCAGGAGCTGGTTCTTTGAAAATAATTCATAAAATTGATAAACACCTAGCCAGACATATCAAGAAGAAAAGAGAAAGGAACCAAATAGATAAAATAATGAAAGAGGAGGGATCAAACCAACACCAAAAAATACAATTATGAGAATATCATGAAAAATTTCATAGCAACAAAAATCAGCAATCTGGAGGAAATGGATAAATTCCTAGAAACAAGTAAACCACCAACAGTGAAACAGGAAGCAATAGAAAATTTGAACTGGAAAAAAGAAGATGGTAGGGGAGTAGGGGACCCTATTTCAACCGGTCCCCTGAATTGAGCTGGATATCTATCAGACCATTCTGAACACCCATGAAATCAGCCTGACATGTAAGAAGCTATATCTGCATCTCTACAAACAGAATATCTACATCAGTGTGTCTCGGGAAATGAAGCGGGGAGCTATGATTTTGTGGGCAGATATCGGAACATGAATGGAAGGAGGAGGGAGCCTCCATGATCTTGCACGGAGGCAAAAGCTTCCCACACTGGGAACTGGGCACAGACTCGCAGACCGGTAGGGTAGCAGCAGGGAAAGGACTTTAGGGCAGCCCCCCAGAATGAAACTTGGAGCTTGGGGGCACACATGTGAACTGGGGGTGGCTGGCGGTGTTAGAAGCACAAAGGGCAGAGATGTGCCCAGCCCTGGGAGTGAGGGCTGGGAGTGCTGCTGTGGGTGCACAACCCAGGATGCTGCAGTTTTTTAGCAGCACAGAGGGTGTGGCCTGGAGAGCTCAGTGAAGAGCAGACTGCAAATCTCTCTGTTCTGAGACAGAGGTTTGGATACGGTCACTTCTGCTCTGACTCTCAGAAAAGACACAGAAAGCCACCAGGGAAAACCTCCAGAGAACAAAAGTCCCCCCAAACCGTTTCTCACTGAGCCCATCACCACCTCCCCCAAAGGGGGCAGGGCAGCTCTGCCCAAATGGGGTTGCCTGAGTAATAGCATGGCAGGCCCCTCCTCCAGAAGACAGGCTGGAAGAACAAGAGGCCAACAACCATAAGATCCCTATAAAATATGTGCATCTTGCTTGGGTTGTGGCCAATAATTTGGACTCTGTACAACTACCCCTCAACAGAATGTCTAAGAGAAGGAACCCTCAACAAAGGAAAGAATCAGAGACTGTGGCCTCTGCCACAGAACTAATAGATATGGATATAACCAAGATGTCAGAAATAGACTTCAGAGCAACAATTATCAAGGCGATATCTAGGCTTGAGAAAAATATTAACGACAATATAAAATCTCTAAGGGCAGAAATGAGATGTAATCAGGCCAAACTTAAAAATGCTGTGAATGAAATGCAGTCTAAACTGGATGCTCTGACTGCCAGGGTAAATGAGGCAGAAGAACAAATTCGTGAGTTAGAGGATAAGATGATAGAAAAGAAGGAAAAAGAGGTGGCATGGGGAAAATGAATCCAATTTCAAGAAATTAAGCTGAGGAGGATTATTGACTCAATGAAACATTTCAATATCAGAATTATCGGGATCCCTGAGAGGGTGGAGAAAGAGAGGGGTCTAGAAGAGATATTTGAGCAAATCATAGCTGAGAACTTCCCTAATCTGGAGAAGGAAACAAGCATTCATGTTCAAGAGGCAGAGAGGAACACTTCCTAGATGAATGAGAACAGACCAATGCCACGACATGTAATAGTACAATTTCTAAATCTTAGATCAAAGGAAACAATCTTGAAAGCAGCGAAGGGGAAGAGATTTTTTACGTACCAAGGGAGAAACATCAGAATAACGTCAGACCTGTCCACAGAGACCTGGCAAGCCAGAAAGGGCTGGCAAGACATATTCAGAACACTGAACGAGAAGAACATGCAGCCAAGGATACTGTATCCAGCAAGGCTGTCATTCAGAATGGAAGGGGAGATCAAGAGCTTCCAAGACTGGCAGAAACTGAAAGAATATGTGACCACCAAGCCAGCCCTACAAGAAATATTAAGTGTGCTTCTATAAAAGGAGAAAGACTGCAAGAGTGATACAGAACAGAAATTTACAGAGACAATCTATAGAAACAAGGACTTCACAGGCAACATGACGACATGAAAATCGTATCTCTCAATAATCACTCTCAATGTGAATGGCCTAAATGCTCCCATAAAATGAAACAGTGTTGCAGATTGGATAAAAAGATGTGACCCATCCATATGCTGTCCACAAGAGACTAATTTTGAACCTAAAGATATATCCAGACTGAAAGTGAAGGGATGGAGAACCATTTTTCATGCCAACAGAACTCAAAAGAAAGCTGGGGTAGCAATTCTCATATCAGACAAATTAGATTTTAAGCTAAGGACTGTAGTAAGAGATACAGAAGAACACTATATCATTCTTAAGGAGCCTATCCAACAAGAAGATCTAACAATTATAAATATCTATGCCCCCAACAGGGGAGCAGCCAACTACATAAGCCAACTGTTAACCAGAATAAAGAGACACATTGATAATAATACATTAACAGTAGGGGACCTCAACACTCCACTCTCAGCAACAGACAGATCATCTAAGCAGAAAATCAACAAAGAAACAAGAGCTTTGAATGACACATTGGACCAGATAGACCTCATGGATATATACAGGACATTCCACCCTAAAACAACAGAATACTCCTTCTCCAATGTACATGGAACTTTCTCCAGAATAGACCACATACTGGGTCCCAAATCAGGTCTCAACTGATAACAAAAGATTGAGATTATCCCCTGCATATTCTCAGACCACAATGCTTTGAAACTAGAACTCAATCACAAGAAGAAATTTGGAAGAAATTCAAATACTTGAAAGCTAAAGACCATCCTGCTTAAGAATGTTTGGGTCAACCAGGAAATTAAAGATGAACTTAAACAATTTATGGAAACCAATGAGAATGAAAACACATTGGTCCAAAACCTATGGAATACTGCAAAGTCAGTCCTAAGGGGGAAATACATAGCCATCCAAGCCTCACTCAAAAAAGTAGAAAGATCCAGAATACACAAACTATCTTTACACCTTAAAGAACTGGAGAAGGAACAACAAATAAAGCCTAAGCCACACACTAGAAGAGAAATAATTCAGATTAGAGCAGAGATTAATGGATTAGAAACCAGAAACACAGTAGAGCAGATCAACAAAACTAGAAGCTGGTTCTTTGAAAGAATTAATAAGATCAATAAACCACTGGCCAGACTTATACAAAAGAAAAAAGAAAGGACCCAAATTAATAAAATTATGAATGAAAGGGGAGAGATCATGACTAACAACAAGGAAATAGAAACAATTATTAGAAATTTTTATCAACAAGTATATGCCAATAAAGTAAGCAACCTGGAAAAAATGGATGCATTCCTGGAAACCTATAAACTACGAAGACTGAAACAGGAAGAAATTGACAACTTGAATAGACCAATAACTAATAACGAGATTGAAGCAGTAATCAGAAACCTCCCAAAAAACAAGAGTCCAGAGCCTGATGGCTTCCCTGGGGAATTCTACCAAACATTCAAAGAAGAAATAATACCCATTCTCCTGAAGTTGTTTCAAAAAATAGAAACAAAAGGAAAACTTCCAAACTCATTCTATAAGGCCAGCATTACCTTGTTCCCAAACCAGGCAAAGATCCCATCAAAAAGAATTACAGACCAATATCCCTGATGAACATGGATACCAAAATTCTTAACAAGATCTTAACTAATAGGAACCAACAGTACATTAAAAGGATTATCCATCACGACCAGGAGGGATTTATTCCTGGCATGCAAGGTGGTTCTACATTCGTAAATCAATCAGTGTGAAAGAACACATTAATAAGAGAAGAGACAAGAACCATATGAGCCTCTGAATTGATGCAGAAAAAGCATTTGACAAAATACAGCATCCTTTCCTGATTAAAACTCCTCAGAGTGCAGGGATAGAGGGTACATTCCTCAATTTCACGAAAACAATCTATGAAAAGCCCACAGCAAATATTCTCAATGGGGAAAAGCTGAGAGCTTTTCCCTTAAATTCTGGAACATGACAAGGATGCCCTTTCTCAGCAGTATTGTTCAACATAGTACTAGAAGTCCTAGAAATAGCAATTTGACAAGAAAAAGAAATAAAAGGCATTCAAATTGGAAAAGAAGTTAAACCTTCTCTCTTCGCAGATGACATGATACCTTATGTAGAAAACCCAAGACTCCACCTGCAAATTACTAGAACTCATACAGCAATTCAGCAAAGTGGCAGGATACAATAATCAATGCACAGAAATCAGTTGCTCTTCTATACACAAACAATGTAGAAAGAGAAATTAGGGAATCAATTCCATTTACAATAGCATGAAAAACCATAAGATACCTTGGAATAAACCTAACCAAAGAAGAACAGGATCTATATTCTAGAAACTACAGAACACTTATGAAAGAAATTGAGGAAGACACAAAAAGATGGAAAAACATTCCATGCTCATGGATTGGAAGAATAAACATCATTAAAATGTCTATGCTGCCCAGAGCAATCTATATGTTCCATGTCATCCCTATCAAAATACCAACGCCATTTTTCAATGTGCTGAAACAAACAATCCTAAAACTCCTATGGAGGCCAGAAAAGACCCTGAATCACCAAGGAAATGTTGAAAATGAAAAATAAAGCTGGGGGCATCATGTTGCCTGAATTCAAGCTATATTACAAAGCTGTGATCACCAAGACAGCATGGTACTGGCACAAAAACAGACACATAGATCAATGGAACAGAACAGAGAGCCCAGAAATGGACTTTCAGCTCTATGGTCAACTAATCTTCGACAAAGCAGGAAAAAACATCCCACAGAAAAAAGACAATCTCTTCAATAAATGGTGCTGGGAAAATTGGAAAGCTACATACAGAAGAATGAACTCGACCATTCTCTTACACCATACACAAAGATAAACTCAAACTGGATGAAAGACCCCAATGTGAGACAGGAATCCATCAAAATCATAGAGAAGAACATAGGCAGTGACCTCTTCGACATCGGCCACAGCAACTTCTTTCAAGACATGTCTCCAAAGGCAAGGAAAACAAAAGCAAAAACGAAGTTTTGGGACTTCATCAAGATAAAAAGCTTCTGAACAGCAAAGGAAACAGTCAACAAAACTAAGATGCAACCCACAGAATGGGAGAAGATATTTGCAAATGTCTTATCAGATAAAGGGCTGGTATCCAAGATCTATAAAGAACGTCTCAGACTCAACACCCAAAAAACAAATAATCAAGTAAAAAAATGGGCAGAACACATGAACAGACACTTTTCCAAAGAAGACATACGAATGGCTAACAGACAAATGAAGAAATGTTCAACATCATTATCAATCAGGGAAATTCAAATCAAAACCACATTGAGATACCAACTTACACCAGTTAGAATGGCAAAAAATTGACAAGGCAAAAAAGAACAAAGGTTGGAGAGGTTGTGGAGAAAGGGTAACCCTCTTACACTGTTGGTAGGAATGCAAGCTCGTACAGCCACTCTGGAAAACAGTGTGGAAGCTCCTCAAAATTTAAAAATAGAGGTACCTTATGATCCAGCAATTGCACTACTGGGTATTTACCCCAAAGATACACTTGTAGTGCAAAGGAGGGCCACACGCACCCCAGTGTTCACAGCAGCAATGTCCACAATAACCAAACTGTGGAAGGAGCCAAGATACCCTTCAATGGACAAATGGATAAAGATTTGGTCCATATGTACGATGGAATATTACTCAGCCATCAGAAAGGATGATTACCCACCATTTGTATCAACATGGATGGAACTGGAGGACATTATGCTAAGTGAAATAAGTCAAGCAGAGAAAGACAATTATCATATGGTTTCATTTATTTGTGGAACATAAGGAATAGCATGGAGGACATTAGGAGAAGGAAGGGAAAACTGAAGGGAGGAATTCAGAAGGGGAAACAAAGCATGAGAGATTATAGACTCTGGGCAACAAATTGAGGGTTTTAGAGGGGAAGGGGTGGGGGGATGGGTTAGCCCGGTGATGGGTATTAATGAGGGCACATATTGCACAGAGCACTGGGTGTTATACGCAAATGAGGAATCATGGAACATTACATCAAAAACTAATGATGTACTGTATGGTGACTAACATAACATAATTATAAAAAATTAAAATAAAAACCCAAAACAAGGTGGCTCTCTCATTTTGCATTCCCAACAGTAATGTATGAAGGTCCAGTTTCTCAACTTCCTTCCCAAACATTTGACATTATCTGTTTTTTACTTATAACCATTTTAGTAAGTGAGTCATGATTTGCATTTTGATTATGATTTTGATTTGCATTTTTCCGGTGACTGATGATGTTGAGCACCCTGTCATGCGCTGCTTATTGGTATATTTGTTGATGAAAAGTCTATTAAAGTATTTGACTATTTAAAAAAAAAGAAGAAAATTTGTACAGACCCATAACCAGGAAAAGAATCAAATCTGTATTCAAAAATATCCGAACAAAGTAAAGTCCAGGGCCACATGGCTTCCCAGGGGAATTTTACCAAATATTTAAAGAAGAATTAACACCTCTTCTTCCCAAAGTGTTCCAAAAAATAGAAAAGGAAGGCAAACTTCCAAACTCATTCGATGAGGCCAGCATTACCTTGAACCCAAAACAAGACAAAGACCCCACCAAAAGAGAATTACCAAAAAAGGCCAATATCCCTGATGAACATGGATGCAAAAATTCTCCCATTTAACGAATGTTAAAATAGTAAATAATTAAATAGTAAAATATCAAGGGTTGAATGTTAAATTTGCAAGTGTTAGAAGTTCCCTCCCCACCTCATCTGAGGCACTCACTGTCCTATTTCTATCCTCATAGATTAGTTTTGCCTATTTGTATGAGAGGAGCCCTGCCTTACGCAGCCTGGTGTCTGACTTCACTTCCTTATGACAAAGTTGAGATTCATCCCTGTTGTTACGTATATCCGTAGTCTGTTCTCTTTTATCACTGACTAGTCAGCCTATTGTATGACTACTAAGCCTTTTTGCCCATTTGATTATCCATTTATCTCTCTCTTTGTGAAAAAATGGATTGGGTAGAAAAACCATGTACTTTATTATTTTTTTTATTATGTTCAATTAGCCAACATATAATACATCATTAGTTTTTATGTAGTGTTCAATGATTCATTAGTTATGTATAACACCCAGTGCTCATCACCACACATGGCTTCCTTCCTTAATACCCATCAGCCGGTAACCCCATCTCCCAACCCCTCCCTTCTGTAACCCTCAGTTTGGTTCCCAGATTCCAGAGTCTTCATGGTTTGTTTTCTTCTCTGATTTTCCCCCATTCAGTTTTCCCTCCTCTCCCCCTGTGGTCCGCTGTTGGTGGGTATCCATATATCTCTTGATGGCATCTGCTTTTTTAAACAACACCTCACTTATGCTACCCCTGCCCCCCAACACTGCTATCTGAGGTGGAGGTCTGCCTCTCTCCAGGCTCATATTCATGCAGTGGGGCCTCTGCCGCCCTCTGTTTCACCCCTTCCACTTCTATGCAGCTGGTTTCTGAGGCCCCAGAGGGGTCCCGGGTCGCCCTGGGTACCAACTGGGTCTCAAGGACTGGGGGAGGGTGGTCTTCTGGGAAAGGCAGGCCCTGGAGAAGGAAGCCAGATCTACAGAGGTGGTGGTGGTGGGAGAGTATAGGGGATTTTCCCCAACGGCATCTTTGGCCTCCTGCCCCTGCCTCTGTTCTATGATTAACCAAGAACTTCCTGACTGTGCTCCTCCTTCTGTTACTTCAAGGCCCTGAGTCAGTATTTTAACTCTCCCCCAGGGCACTGCGTGCCCTTCAGTGCTCTACTGCTCCTCTCTTCACTTCTCCAATGCTTGCTCAGTGATGGCTTTTGGAATTCTGCTTCTCCTGGGCGGTGAGTGGAGACCCTCAGGGTTGGGAGAAGCCTGGTGGAGCCATCTCTGTCTGGTAGGGTAGGCTGGGGCTGGTGGTTAGCTCATAGAGCTCTCTGGAGGAGCTGAGGACAGGGGAGGGCCCTAGTGTCCAGAGCTTGTGTGGAAGGAGGAATGGCCTGGAATCAAGGGACGGTCATGACCTGAGCAAAGATGAGAGAAGATGGACTTGTAGGCTATGCTTGGGTGGAGGATGAGCTCCCTCTCCACGATTCCTCCTGTGGGGGTTCTGGTGTGTGTGGTATGGGGGACAGGAGTCTGCCCCAGGGCCCCAGGGGGAAGGCCATAGGAGTCACTGGGGGGGGGGGGGGATATTGGATATCACCTCTTTGGTCCCCCATGTCCCTCAAGTCTTGATTTCAGGTACACTGTCCTGCTGCCAAGAGAATAGTCTGAAATCAAAAACTGTATCAGGACCACATTCGTGTGTCATTTGAAATCATTTGAATGTCAGTTAAAAATCAGATTGAACACAAAGTCCAGATTGTCAGCTTCTCTTGAGAAATGGGACTGTCCGGAGCTCTGAACACTAGAGCTTGGTAACGGCTACTTCCTTTAAAAGAGCCCAACCTGTAAGTGCCCATAATTCCCTGGTGCTCACACCTATCCACATCACTCACTGATGTCACCTGTCTGGCCTCTGAGGCATTTGAGTCTGAGACACTTGTCACCCTCCTACTTGTCAGGTCGTAGAGTCTGTTTTCAGACTCAGACACAGATCATTCTTTGAAAGGAAGATGTAGAGAGTTTGACCTTTTCTTTGCTAAATTGAATGCCTTTTATTTCTTTTTGTTGTCTGATTTCTGAGGCCAGGACTTCTAGTACTAATAGTGATGAGAGTGAATATCCCTGTCCTTACCATAAGGGAAAAGTTCTCAGTTTTTCCCCATTGAGAATAATATTCACTTAGATGGCTTTTATGATGTTGAGGTATGTTCCCTCTATTCCTATACTTTGAAGAGGTTTAATCAAGAAAGGTTGCTGTATTTTGTCAAATGCTTTTCCTGCATCAATTGACAGGATCAGATGTTTCTTGTCTCTTCTTTTATTAATGCGATCTATCACATTGATTGATTTGTGAATGTTTAACCACCCTTGCATCCCAGGAATAAATCCCACCTGGTCATGGGGAATAATCCTTTTAATATACTGTTGGATACTGTTGGCAAGGATCTTGGTGAGTTTTTTGGCATCAATGTTCATCAGGGATATAGGTCTGCAATTCTCCTTTTTGGTGGGGTCTTTGCCTGATTTTGGGATCAGGGTAATGCTGGCCTCATAGAATGAATTTGGAAGTTTTCCTTCTGTTTCTATTTTTTTGAAACAGCTTCAGTAGAATAGGTATGATTTCTTCTTTAAATGTTTGGCAGAATTCCCCTGGGAAGCCATCTGGCCCTGGACTTTTGTTTTTTGGGAGATTTTTGATTACTGCTTCAATTTCCTTGCTGGTTATTGGTCTGTTCAGATTGTCTATTTCTTCCTGTTTCAGTAAGGTCTTGGTAGTTTATAAGATTCTAGGAATGCATCCATTTCTTGCAGGTTGCTTAATTTATTGGCATATAGTTGCTGGTAATAATTTCTAATAATTGTTTCTATTTCCTTGTATTAGTCGTGATCTCTTCTCTTTCATTTATGATTTTATTAATTTTGGTCCTTTCCCTTTTCTTTTGGATAAGTCTGGCCAGTGGTTTATTGATCTTATTAATTCTTTTAAAAAGCCAGATTCTAGGTTTTTTTCATCTGTTCTACTGTTTTTCTGGTTTATATTTCATCGATTTCTGCTCTAATCTTTATTATTTCTCTCCTCTTGCTTGTCTTAGGTTTATTTGCTGTTTCCTCTCCAGGTCCTTTTGGTGTAAGGTTAGCTTACGCATTTGGGATTTTTCTAATTTTTTTCTACTGTTTTGAGAGAGGCTTGGATGGCTATGTACATCCTCTTAGGACCGCCTTTGCAAAATCCCATAGGTTTTGGACTAATGTGTTTTCATTCTCATTAGTTTCAATGAATTGTTTAAGTCCTTCTTTAATTTCCTGGTTGACCCATCCATTCTTTAGTAGGGTGCTCTTTAACTTCCAAGTGTTTGAGTTCCTTCCAAATTTCTTCCTGTGATGGAGTTCCAGTTTCACAGCATTGTGGTCTGAACATAGGCAGGGGATAATCTCAATCTTTTGGTATCAGTTGAGACCTGATTTGGGACCCAGTATGTGGTCTATTCTGGAGACAGTTCCATGTGCACTCGAGAAGAATGAGTATTCTGTTGTTTTAGGATGGAATGTTCTGTATGTATCTATGAAGTCCATTTGGTCCAACGTGTCATTCAAAGTTCTTGTTTCTTTGTTGATCTTCTACGTAGATGATCTGTCCTTTGCTGTGAGGAGTGTCAACATTTCCTACTATTAATGTATCATTATCAATATGTTTCTTTATTGTAGTTATTAATTGGTTTATATAATTGGCCTTTCCCATGTTGGGGGTCTAGATATTTACAATAGTTAGATCTTCTTGTTGGATGGACCCTTTAACTATGATATAGTGTCCCTCTATATCTTTTACTATGGTCATTGGTTTAAAATCTAAGTTGTCTGATATCAGGATTGCTACCCCAGCTTTATTTTGAGGTCCATTGGTGTGGAAAATTGTTCTCCGTTCCCTTGCTTTCAATCTGGAGGTTTTTAGGTTCAAAATGAGTCTCTTGTAGACAGCATATTGATGGGTCCTGCTTTTTTTTACTATCCAATCTCAAATTCTGTGTCTTTTGATGGGAACATTCAGTCCATTTACATTCAGAGTAACTATTGAAAGATATGAATTTAGTGCTATTGTATTGCCTGTAAAGTGCCTGTTTCTGTAGATTTTCTGTTTCTTTCTGGTATATGTGACTCTGGGAGTCTCTCTTCACTTACAGAATCCCCCTTAATATTTCTTGCAGGGCTGGCTTGGTGGTCACATAGTCTTTCAGTTTCTGTCTGTCCTGGAAGCTCTTGATCTCCCCTTCCATTCTGAATGACAGCCTTGCTGGGTGAAGTATTCTTGGCTGCATGTTCTTCTCATTTAGTACCCCGAATATATCTTGCCAGCCCTTTCTGGCTTTCCAGGTTTCTGTGCAGAAGTCTGATGTTATTCTGATGTTCCTCCCTCCATATGTAAGGAACCTCCTCTCCCTAACGACTCTCAGGATTGTTGCTTTTGCTGTAAGATTTGCAACCTTCACTACTGCATGTCAAGGTGTTAATCTATTTTTATTGATTTTGGGAGGTGTCCTCTCTGCCTCTTAGACACGAATGCTTGTTTCCTTCCCAGATTAGGGAAGTTCTCAGCTATGATTTGCTCAAATATGCCTTCTAGTCCTCTCTCTATCCCTCTGGATCCCAATAATTCTGACACTGGAACGTTTCAGGGCATCATTAAATTCTCCACGCCTTTTTTCATGGGCTATTAGTTGTCTATCTCTGTTTTCCTCAACTTCCTTCCTTTCCATCAGTTTATCTTCTAGATCACTTATTCTTTCTTCTGCCTCATTGACCCTAGCTGTTAGAGTATCCAGTTTAGACTGCATCTTATTCATAGCATTTTTAAGTTTGGCCTGATTAGATCTCATTTCTGCCCTTAGAGATTCTATATTGTCACTTATGCTTCTGTCAAGCCTAGCCATTGACTTTATGATTGCTATCCTTAATTCTATCTCTGACATCTTACTTATATCCATATCGATTAGCCCTGTGGCAGAGAACACTGCCTCTGGTTCTTTTTTTTTTGGTGTGAGTTCCTCCTTGTTGTCATTCTGTCCAGAGAATAATGGATGGGCGAATGAACAGGTCGAAAATATCAACCATGCCCCAAGCAAGATGCACCCTAGAAAAATCTGGAGTGGTTGCAAGCCACCACAGAAAAACAAAAAAGTCAAAATGAAACACGAAGATAAAATTTTAAAAAGGGGGGAGGGGAAGAGAGACTATAATCTTGCAGTGTGGACAAATCAGGGTGATATCCACCTGTCCCTGGGTGAATTTTGGTCTGTGTGTTAGAAGACACTACATCCCAAAATTGCAAGGAAAGTGTGTGTATATATATATATATATATATAATATATATATACTTTATATATATATATATATACTTTATATATATATATACTTTATATATATATACTTTATATATACTTTATATACTTTATATATATATACTTTATATATACTTTATATACTTTATATATATATATATGACTATGAAATATAAGTTGGTATAATAAGCATCTAGGTGAAATGGGAAGAAGATATAAAGAAAAAAAAGAGAAAAAGAAAAAAAGGAAAAGGAGAATTTTATCTGAAAAGTAAATGAGTTGTGAGGCAACACCTGGAGTTCAATATACTCTTTTCCCCTGGTGTTCCAATTTTACTCTTGTGGGATCCATAGGCTTGTCCTCCATCTGTTCTTCCAGACTGTCTTCTGGGGCAGGGGCCTGCCCTTCTGTTTCTCAGGTTTCCCTGCCTGGGTGGAGTTGTCCCAACCCCCATCAGGGGGATGGGCTCAGGGCAAACTGGTCCTCTGTGTGACTTTTGTTCCCTGGAGGCTTTCTGCACCTCTTCAGAGGATCAGAGCAAAAATGGCGGTGCCCAAACCTCTGGCCAGAGCAGAAAGATCACAGTCTGCCCTCTTTAATAAACCCTCCGGGACAAACAGTGTCCACTTCCGTGTGCGCCCAACACTGCAGGCTCCTGTGGTGTGTGACCACAGCAACTCTCTCAGAGGTAGTCCCAGGGGCCTGGCAATGCCACTGACCTTTGTGACGCTAAAACCCTGAGTGGTGGCAGGCTCATGCCCGCACACCCAAAGCTCCAGGATCATGTCTAGGTGCTGCCCTAACATCCTTTCTGGGCTGCTATCGTCCTGTGAGTTTTTTCCAGTCTCAGGTGCGGGTTCCAGTTCTTTTCAGGCTGCTCAGGAAAAGAGCAATTACTGACCATCTTGGCTCATGGTTCATGGCGACCTGAGCTGAGAGTCGCCTCCTGGGCTCGCTGACTATATCCTGCTTCTCGGCTCCACTGCTCGGGCACTCTGCCGGTTCAGGCACTCCTGTTTGCTCTGTGACTCCTCGGATCCTGAGACCATAATGACCTACATAGAATTCTGCCTTTTCATTTCCAGAGCCCTTTGCAGAGAGGGATGTCTCTCACTAGAGCAGATTTTTAAGGGTTCCGATTTGGGGTGTTACATGACTTTCAAGGAGCCGGCTTATGGAGGCTCCCTCCCCCTTCTGTTTATCTTCCTATATCTTCTCTCGGATTCACAACTCCGCACACCCTACCTTGCAAAAAGCAGTCATTTTCCTGATTGTAGAGATCCAGATATATATTCTTACACCTCAGGCTGATTCTGTGGGTGTTCAAAATGGTTTGGTAGATATCCAGCTAAATTCAGGGGACCAGTGGAAACAGGGTCCCCTACTCTTCTTCCATCTTGCCTCCCTATCTGAAGTAATTATCAATCATGCCTCTTTCACTCATGGAAGGCCTCGTTAGGGGACATGCATGATCCAAGAGACCAGGGGGCGACAGGCTCAATTTCAGATTGTGGATATCCTTTGAAATGTCCTTGAGGGGACATTTTTCTGGACCGTCGCTCTTTGTAGTGGTTTGATTATTTCTGAGGGAGAGAGAGAGAGAGAGACAGAAATCACATAGATGGCAAATCAGGAAACAAAAGAAAAAGAGAACACCCTTCTCCTGGGTGCATGAGCTGGGCTGGGATCAAGATCCCAAGAAGTCAGGGGTCCAGAGGAGATGAAGCTTTTCTGACTGTTACTCCTACCCCCGCCTCCCTCTCCATATTCCTCAGTCCTGGCTTCTTATCATGGATTCAACCTGGATGTGGAAGAGCCCATGGTCTTTCAAGAGGATGGAGCTAGCTTTGGACAGAGCGTGGCCCAATTCGGCAGATCTAGGTAGGCCGTGCCCATCCCCCACCTCTATCCCTTCACTCTGCAGGCAAATGGCTGACCATGGCATGCTCAGGGGGTGTCCTGGAGGAAGGGCAGCATGGGCAAGAAGCCTGTCCCTCACTCCTCCGAGGCCCCTGACACCGCTACTACCAACTATTCACAATCCCAGGAGGGACTACAAACTCTGGACAAGACAGTGCTTCAGGACGGAGGTCTTGCATCTGTCCTTCTGTGACCAGTACAGTCACCCTTGCACTTGGAGTGATGTTTTGCAGCCTTCCTCTTGAAACGATGAGTAATTTAATCTTAGCATTTGTGTATTGTAAGTAAAATTGATGGGACAGTGGAGATGTGCTGGGGGCTTGGAGCCTTGGCTCACATGCAGCCCAGCCTCTGGGGGATGTTTCTCAGCTGCCACCCTCAGCCCGTGGCACGAGCTGAGCAAGGTCAGGGCTGGCTGAGACACAGGGTTCTCCCAGTCCTATGAGGGTTTGCACTACCAGGACAGGTAGGAAGGAGGACTGGAAAAAAAAAAAAAAGAAAAAGAAAAAAAAAGGAAAAAACCTTTTTTCCATGAACAAGAGGTCCCACATTTTTATTTCACTCTGGGACCGGCAAATTATGTACCCCGCCCTGCCTCCAGAAGCTTCCATTCTCAGGTCCCAGCGACAGGGACCCAAATGTTGAAGTTACCATGTGATGCAAGCATAACCAAAGTTTGGAAGGCATAGGAAGGGAGAGATCAAACCCAGGAGGGAATTCCACGAAGGCTTCACAGAG
Organism: Ursus americanus; assembly: GCF_024610735.1. Classification (NCBI taxonomy): domain Eukaryota; kingdom Metazoa; phylum Chordata; class Mammalia; order Carnivora; family Ursidae; genus Ursus; species Ursus americanus. The sequence continues at coordinate 15,946,599 of NC_142128.1, read as the reverse complement.
GAGGTGGCATTGGCAATGAGCCTGAGAATGCAAAAGATTCAGCTGGCCAAGAAGTAGCATGTTGAGGTCGCTGAGTTCTCCATGCACGTCCATCCCTCCTCCTCATCCAGCTGGCAGGCTGGGACATGGAGGCAAGTGGCAGGTGCCAGAGTTTTGCTTTTTGTTTGTTTGTTTTGAATATGGAGCTCAAAAAATGAAGTGCACAAAGTTTGAAAGGTCCAACTCAATGAATTTTTCTTATGTGTATCACCAGTAACTGCTGCCTGATAAAGGTGGAGAAGATCGTCAGCCCCCTCCCCGGGTTCCCTTGGGCCCTTCCCAATGATGAAAAACCCAACAAATCCAAAAATAGTCATTGCCCCAGTTTCATCACTGTCAGTTTGTGCTCAGGCCCGATTTAAAAAATACATATATGTTTATATACATAGACATATATATACATATGTTTATATACGTAAGTTTGGTTGACCATTGCTCACCAGTATTTCCAATGAAGTAAATAATATACACTGGATGGCATTCTGATTGCTACAAAGTTATTGTTTTTCCTGGTTTCTGCTGAATCGTAGCCCAAATACTGAAAAGTCTACGTGTGAGGAATGGTGGGGTACAGAAAAGCAAGCAGACCATCTTAAACAGATGTAACGTTTGTTCACCCATTTCGGCCAGCAGGTACTAGACTGCTGTGTCTCTATCATCTGTTTAGTTTTCTATCAACAATTCGTAGACACACAGGGATTTCAGCTTTCCATAAAGGGATAGCTTTCTAGAAAGAGCCTTTAAATACTAATTTAACGAGGCTTGCTTGTCTGATTAATTAAAAGACACAAACATTCATCTGGCTATCTCACCTGAGTGCAGAGGTTGTCAGTGGATCTAATTTTTTATGCAAGATTAAAAAATTCTCTCCTTTCAAAGAGTTTTGCAAAACTTGTTGCACTTCTATGACTGTAGATTTTGATGTGGATTCTGATACCGCTGCTTTAAATTGTCCCACTTAAATTATTTATATTTAAATTGTCCAGTTAATTACAGAATCATCGATTTGTCTTGATAACTTCTGGCTTTAGCAGATTTTCCTTGTAACTTGAGGTGATCTATTTCTCGGGTGGCTCAGAACAATGGCACTCCAAAAACAAAATGCACTTGCCCATGGTGGGGAAATGCTATTTTGTTTTGAATAGTTTTATTTTTGGTGAATGCTAAAAACACAAGAACACTCAAACCATTTGTATATATAAAGACACATCTATTTCTGTATACACACACACACACACACACACACACACACACACAAAGTCCAGCACGGTCCTTCGGCACGTGTGGGGTAAAATCAGGCCCTGTTATTTGAAGCCTCATGAGTGGCAAATGCCAAGAGCTTCGCTCTCAAAGTCTCACTTCCTATTACACAGCGATACTTCCTCACCCTCAGCGTCCTGTGCCCTTACCCCTCCTGCAACTGTATGTCATGCTTGTGCCTTCAGAGTCGTGGTGGGAGCCCCCCTGGAGGTGGCGGCGGTCAACCAAACAGGACGGTTGTACGACTGTGTGGCTGCCACTGGCCTATGTCAACCCATCCCCTTGCACAGTGAGTGACTCCACCCAGGCATTGCGACCCTCAATCCTCCTCTCCTGCAGTGCCCCCTCCTTAGTCTCCAGCCCTGACTCTGCCCCCAAATGGGGGTGTGTCCGTGATCCTGTGTGTCTGCCCTCTCAGCACCCCCAGAGGCCGTGAACGTGTCCCTGGGCCTGTCCCTGACAGCCTCCACCGATCGCTCCTCGCTGCTGGTAAGTTTCCCTGGGTCCTAGGAGGGTGACAAGGGGAGGGGCAGGGGCTGGGGGAGGCTGGGGCTGGACAAGAAGAGTATGGAGAGCTCTGGGGGTCCCCTTGCTCATACAGGCCTCTGCCCTTAGGCCTGCGGCCCAACCATGCACAGAGCCTGTGGGGAGAATATGTATGCAGAAGGCTTCTGCCTCCTGTTGGGCTCCCAGCTGCAGACCATTGGGACTGTGCCTGCTGCCTGGCCAGGTAGGTCCCTATAGAGACAGCGATTCCATGTGAGTAAGAGCTGGCACTGAAAAGTGGGCGGAGCATGAGACCATGGTCTTGGCTTCCTGGGCCCTTGGCCCCTTCCCAGCAGCCTCAGCAAACCCAAGAGGGTCTGGGAGCACGATCTGGCTTGGCAGGGTGGGCAGCTCACAGCAGGAACTCTAAGCTCGAGGGGAGAAAGTTCTGATGGGGCGGAAGGGAGCCTCAGAGTGCTGGCTGTAGGAGGCATGAGGGTCTCACGGTTGTCCACAGGGGCAGGGATGCTTTTGGGGCTTTCAGAGGAAAGGCCTTGGATGGTGAAAATGTGGTGAGGGTGATAGTTCCAAGGAGCCCAGAGGGAGGCTGTTCTGGATCATTCAGTGCTGAGCTTCTAAGGGGAGCAAACCTTCTGCAGAGAAAGTTTCCAGAGTCACTGAGCAGCGTCTCTCTGAGAGTCAGTCTGATTAAGTTTGTCTTCTGTGTCCCTGGGGCAAGTGGCTTCATTCCCTGGGCTTTAATTTCCTCATTGGTAAACTGGGTCTTAATAATAGGGGTGGTTACGAGGATTAGAAGATTTAATATATATACAGTGTTTAGACCTCTGCCTGACACATAATCTGTGACTACCGTTAAGACTGATCTTCTAGGGGCACCTGGGTGGCTCAGTCATTGGGTGTCTGCCTTTGGCTCAGGGCGCGGTCCCAGGGTCCTGGGATCGAGCCCCGCATTGGGCTCTCGCTCTGCTGGGAGTCTGCTTCTTCCTCTCCCACTCCCCCTGCTCGTGTTCCCTCTCTCGCTGGCTGTCTCTCTCTCTGTCAAATAAATAAATAAAATCTTAAAAAAAAAAAAAGACTGATCTTCTAGCAGGGATCATGTGTTTGGACTAGGAGGAGGAGATAATGGGCTCCAAGTCAGGGGGCCACTCAAGGTGCAGAGCAATGCTTTGAACTACAGAAGTCACGATACCAGGCATGGTGGGCTTTTAGGCAAAGGTGAAGTTGCAGCAGAAACACCTCCCACCCAAATTGTGAGAGCAGAGTCTACGGAGGGGATGGAGAGAGTGGAAGGTGGGAGCCCAGGAGTCTTGGGGGTACCATGACCTGCCTGGGATGTCTGTGCAATCAGGGTAGGGAAGTGTCATTTAAGCACTAGGAGGGAAGACTCTTCTAGATGTCTCCATGACTCATGAGGTGGGATGCCTGATGAGAATGGAACGCAGGCATGTAAGCCTGGTGTAGGCAAAGCAAGTGTGAGTAGAGGTAGAAGCGACTGGGTGCCAGACAATGCGTGTGCCTGGTGTGCATCTTACTGCACACTCACAAGATCCGGGGTGGTGGGCGGATTGATCCCGTCTTACAAGCAAGAAAACTGAGGCTCAGAGCGCTGAGTTCCTGCTGTTCAGAAGTGAGAGAGCAGAGACCTGGAGCCAACCTTGCCTGATTGACTTGGTCTTCTTTCCAGAAGGCGCTCAGCTATAGCCTGGTGCCTGCTCTTGGAAGCCCCGTGGAGACTTTAGTAAAAGGACCGAGAAACAGAAGAGATATTGTGAGGGAACTTGCCACTGTCGTGGCCTGAGAGAGGATATGAGGGGTGGTTTTGTGGCTCAACGAACCAAGTGAGCACAAGGGCAAGATGCAGGGATGGGGACCTTCAGCTACCCAGCTGGGGGGACATGGGGGGAGGAGGGGAGCAGTGCAGGCTTCTTGGCCTGCCACGTGGGGGGCTGAATTTCCTGGTCAAGAAAGCAGGCAGGGAAGTGGCCTTCCCCCTTCTCAGCAGGGGTGAAGCACCAGCTGGTTGCATAGGTGGGATGGGGGCGGTGTGGGGAGTGAGGAGAAAGTATTTTTGTTCGGTGGCAGGAGGCCAGCTGCCACAGTTCAGCCTCATGCCTCATGAATGTCTGTGGTGGCTGATCTCCCACCACCCTGGGAGCAACACAGGATGTGGGACACTGGTGGAGGTACCAGCTGTGTCCTTCACACGGACCACAAGCGCTTATGTGAGTTTGGGGTCAATGTGAAGTGTTTTATTTGCTTATGGGTGTAAGGTGTGATTTTCCATTATGGCGGACTTCACGAGGGGACGGGGGTATCTTTTTTTCAAGCTATGGTCTTAGACCAGATTTCCTGAGAAATAGACTCTGAACCTCATTTGGGATCCATAGTTCGGAGAGCGTGAAGGAAGCAGGACTGGGAAGTGAAAGGAGGTGGACTGTGATTGATCAGAACAGAGACTCAGCCAACCCAGAGGAGCTTGGAACATGGCTGGATGTAGGTCACCCCCAGGAGCAGGAGTTGTAATCTTGGGCAATGCATCTCCTGTGTTATCAACTAGGAGTCATCGACAGCTACTCCCTGTGGCTGATAATAAGGACTTCTGTCCTGAGAGGGATTGGGTCTTCTCGGTGGCAGACCTCAGCATCTGCTGTTGTTCTTGTGCCTGGAAAAATGCCTGGCACGTGGTGATGATGGTCGTAACACCTAACCCCCATAACAGCTATGGGGGCCAGGCCCTGTCTTAAGCATTTTATGTACATACCAATACTTGTTATCCTACCCCATGTGTTAGGCACTATTATCCCCATTTTACAGATGGGAAAACTGAAGCCCAGGGGAGCTACATAACTTGCCTGAATTTACCACTAGTAGGTGGCGGAGCTGGGATTGGAGTCCAGCATGCTCAGAATGCACACTTGAACCACTTTGCTATATTGCCTTCCCCTTGCGCTCTAGGACATTCCTAGTGTGTATTGAATAAATACTTGTTGAGTAATTGAATGAGGAACCCATCTGGCCTCTGTCCTTTTCTTCTTTCTCCCCTTTCTAGGCCTTGCGGAAGGAGGGAAGCAAGGGACTCTGCAGGGTGGGAGTGGGGGTGCTGGGACAATAGATTCTTTTTTGAGTTTAGAACTCTTCTTTAAAATTAAGTTTTAATTTTAATTCCAGAATATTTACCAAACAGTGTTATATTAGTTTCAGGTGTACAACATAGTGATTCAACAATTCCATACACCACCTGGTGTTCATCACAACAAGTGCCCTCCTTAATCCCCATCACCTATTTAACCCCCAACCACCACCCCTCTGGTAACCATCAGTTTGTTCTCTTTGGTGAAGAGTCTGCTCTCTTCTTTCTCTCTCTCTGTCTCTCTCTCTCTTTTCTTTTCTCTTTTTTTCTTTCTCTCTTTCTTTTTTCTTTTTCTTTCTTTCTTCTTCTTTTTCTTCTTCTTCTTCTTCTTCTTTTTGCTTGTTTGTTTTGTTTCTTAAAGTATGGGGAACAAATTTGGGTCTCTTCTGTGGAAGATGTGGGAACCTGGTGGAAATTGATTCCTAGGCCCAAAAATGGCCCCTTACGTCTGTGGAGTAGGAAGGGTTTCTGGGCCCTGGGAGACAGCTGGGACTCACACAGGCGTCTCTGATTCCTTCCTCCTTCTCTACAGAGTGTCCAAGTCAAGAGATGGACATTGTCTTCCTGATTGATGGTTCTGGCAGTATTGCCCAACATGACTTTAAGCGGATGAAGGACTTTGTCAGAGCTGTGATGGGACTGTTTGGAGGCACCAACACCCTGGTGAAGACTGGGTCCCCGAGGCCTGGGGAGTGGGGTGGGGGTGGCAGCTGCCTTGGGGAGCACCAACCTAGGAGGAAGCCTGGTATTGCTGGGAGTTGGCTCAGTGCACCTGTGCCTGATGAGACTAGTGTCCTAGTTCAGGGCTGATTGAGCCCCGACCTGAGGAAACTCCCCCGTAGCATTTAGTATGTCCCCACATGGCCTAGGAAATACAGTTTGACTGTTTAGAGGCATTGAAAGGATTGCAAAAATAGTTTTGCTATGAACGTAAACCAAAGGTAACTTGGCCAAATAATAAATGATTTCTTTATTATGATTTCCATGTAACTCTGATTCCTCTTATTAATTTATTTTCCAGTAATTAGTGTATTTGTCTGTAGAAATTCTTGAGCAGTGAGGAAATATAGTCTACAAGTCGATTTCACATGTTATGAAATTTTTAAAAACTCCAAGTTTAAGAACTATGGAGGTAGGAAATGTTATCCCTTGTAATCTCTGGAAAAAAAAGCCATCATTTGGTTTTGATTTTCTAGTTTTTTTTTGGGGGGGGCTATGTTTCCTCTTTGGTTTTAGCCTCAGAAACACATGGAAAGTAGTTTGTAAATCCAAAGTTATTCCAGAATAAAAAGTTTCTTAAAGAATAACTCCTGAGCCCCAGGGCCTTCCTCTTCTCCTTTGCAGTTCTCCCTGATACAGTACTCCAATTACTTAAAGATTCACTTCACCTTCACCCAATTCAAGAGCAGCTCGAGCCCTCAGAGCCTGGTGGATCCCATCGTCCAACTGAATGGCCTGACGTTTACAGCCACGGGCATCCGGAGAGTGGTGTAAGTTCCCCCTTCTGCCTCATGGGGATAAGCTGCCACACCACTTCCTCATGCTGGTCTGCACAACCCTTCTGCAGGGCTATGGGAACTCTGGGGAAAAGGGCTCAAAAGGGAAGTGATGGGGCTGTAGGTGGAGATTTCCCTGATTTATTCCCCCAATATAGGAGAGCACTCCTCTGCAGTATTCCCTCCTTGCCTGGCCTTGGATTGGCTGGACCCTGATTCCAACTGGGGCAGCCAGAGACATGGGCTTTGGTTCAGACACACCCGAGTTCTCATTCTTGCTCCCTGATGGTGACCTGGTCTACCCTGGGAGTTACTGACTCTTGCTAAGTCTCAGCAAACTGTCAAGTGAGGATAAACTTACAACTTGGTGTAAGGATTAATGGAGATAACTCGCATGCAATGATTCTGTGCCAGAAGTGGTAGATAAGTGGTTGGTGGTTTATCCAGAGATTGGTGCAGCCCGTTTTACTCCCTGGCAGAGACTTGGGAATTGTTGCCAAGTGTTTTCTTTGTGTCTCTCTCCTTATTTCCCTCTCTTTCCACATTCCTCACTCATGTGAGCTCTTTGCATTAACTGGGTGTTTACCATGTGCCTGTCCAGCTAGGGCAACCATAAAGAAATGACTTAGGTGGTGGGGCCAGAACAGAAGATGTGGTTCTTATGGGAAGGAAGTGGGCTGAATGTCTGGGATCTTCAACTTCCTGTGCACCCCTGGGGGCCACTCTGGGGGTGGTGCTGGAGAAAGGCTGAACAAACGATGCTCCCACCAAATGTACCCTCTTTACTGCTGGGTGGCTTTTCTGCCTTGAACACTGGCCCCATGGGACTGGACAACCAGGAGGAATGCTTCTGTCCCTTGAATTAAAAATCACACAGGAGTGGCATCCCTTCCTAGCCCTTGGAGCTCCTCCCAGGGTGGGTGATGGTGTGCCTCTCCTCAACACGGACCTGGCTCCCCTCACCCAGAACCGCAGCTCCCCAATCCCCAGTGCTAAAGCCATCTCAGGGTCTCTCTGCCACTGACTGTCTTTTTTTTCTTTCTCTTTTTAGAAGTTTCATTACAAAAAAGATACAATTGCAATAACATTAAGGAAAGTTTTGGATGAAGTATTACAGTCCCTCTACCAATCACCTCACAGGATTCTAGCAAAAAGAAAGGATAAAAACAAATGCATAAATAAATCCCACCCACAAAGCCCAGGGCCATTTCCATCCTGGTCTTTCTTCAGACGTATTTCATATAGTCACAATGTGGACAGAAACTAGTTTCATCCTGCCTTTTTTTTTTTCTTTTTCATCTGTTACATGAACCTGTGCCATGTTTCGCAATAGCTTTTACTGTTTTCCTTTGAACTGGCTCTGTACTTTCTCACCACGCAGCTGGATCATGATTTGCTAAACCCCTTCCCTGATCTTGAACATTTAGGTTGTTTCCAGTATCATACGTTGAGTGTGTGTGTGTGTGTGTGTGTGTGTGTGTGTGTTCTGCCTTTGTAGAACTATACAAGCATAGGGTGACATTTTTAATCATTTGTAATTGCTACCATAGAATTAATGCTTTCCTATAGGCCATTCACTGGTTTAAAAGCTTTACCTCATTCTATCCTCAGGATAACTTCATGATTTGTCTCATTTATCTATTGTTGCCTCACAAACCACTCCTGAATTTAGTGGCTTAAGCAACAACTCTTTTATTAATATTTTTATGATTCAGGGCTGCTCCGTTTTCAGAAGCTGGAACATGAGAGATGCATTCACATTGTCCTGCCTGGGCAGGACTGGCCGGAAGGCTGGGCTCAGCTGGGATGGTGGAGCCTTTCTCTCCACAGCTATGGAAGCTGTAGAAGTCTTGAGCTATAGATGTCCCTCATGGTGGCTCAGGGCTTCCCAAAGTGCAAGAGCTGGTTACCAAGGCTTCTTAGGCCCATAACTGGTATGGTGTCGCTTCCATTTCACGCTGAAAACTGGTCACAGGTCAGACCTAATATGGGAAGGGAACCAGGTATGTCACACTGGGGGTCATCTTTGAAGAACACCTATGGCACAATTATTATTCTCACCTTCACAGAGAGAAGCAGAGGCTCAAAGAGGTAAAGGAACTGCCCCAGTCTGTCAGATCTAAAGTTCCTACTCTGACCCATACCGCCCCCTGGAAATGAGGTTCCATGGTAGATGGAATTATAGAAAAAGGAAAATGAGTACCTTTATGATTGGTCTTACTAATCATTGTATGACTTTCAAAAATGCTGAGGTGATTTATTTTAATATGCTTGACAGAGTCTGACGGCACCAGGACTCCGCAGTCTCTCCAGATGAGCGTCTAGTGCTACAGATTATTTCTTTCCAGAATCAATTTCATCTACAGAGAGTCAGCTCCCTTTCTTCCCTGATAGGCAAGAACTATTTCATAGTAAGAATGGGGCCCGTAAAACTGCCAGGAAGATCCTCATTGTCATCACAGATGGGCAGAAATACAAAGACCCTCTGGAGTACAGTGACGTCATCCCCCAGGCAGAGAGAGCTGGCATCGTTCGCTATGCCATTGGGGTATGTCCTCTTCCTCATGTCTCCCTCCAACGCAGGCTGTACCTCACCCAGGCAGAAAGGCTGGCGGGCTCCTCCTCAGCTCTCTCTCTGCCACAGGTGGGAGATGCTTTCCAGGATCCCACTGCCAGGCAGGAGCTGAACACCATTGGCTCGGCGCCCTCTCAGGACCACGTGTTCAGGGTGGACAACTTTGCAGCACTCAGCAACATCCAGAAGCAGCTGCAGGAGAAGATCTTTGCAGTCGAGGGTAAATGCAGGGCGAACTTGGGTCTTGGAATTGAAAGGTTCTGGACCCAGTTGTCCCCTGAAGCACAGAGGGGTCATCCCTCTTCACAGCTTGCCCAAAAGTGTGTCCCACAACTTGAGCTTCCGATTCATTCTTCTCCTGCTCTGAGTCCTTGTGGTCTCACAGCCCCCAGAGCCTGAGTGACCTGTTTCTCCACAGGAACCCAGTCGAGGACAAGTAGCTCCTTCCAACATGAGATGTCACAAGAAGGCTTCAGTTCAGTACTCAGAATGGTGGGTGGAACACATACTTGGTAAACAGGTCTCAGGCACCAATCGTGGGACAGCCCTGTGCTGGGATTTGGGACCCAGAAGTAAATAAGAAAGCAGATTCTGTCTTCAAGGTCGCTGTTTGGAGAGAGACATGTAGGCAGTGTAGGTAGGTGCCAGGAGCACAGCAGAGAACAGGGTAGCCAAGGTTCCTGCTCTCACAGGGCACATGTTCAGTGGGAGGAGACAAGAAACAACAAAAAATATCTTCAGATCATGCTAGGCATTAGGATAGAGCAAGAGAGGTGATCAGAGGAGGTCTGAAGAGTGACGACTGAGGCCGAATGATGAGAAAGGGCCAGCCCTGGAAAAACCTGGGAGAGATGGCTCCAGGTAGAGGAAAAAGCAAATGCAAAGGTCTTGAGGCATGAACGTGGTTACCGCACTAGAGAGCTAGAAGGGCCAGCGGGGCTGGAGCAGAGTGAGAGACGGGGGTGGAAAGAGGGAAAGGCCAGATCATGCAGATGAAAGAAATGACAATATAGCATGACTTATGTGCAAGTAGATGTGTGTTCAAAATATCCAGAGGGATTTGCTTCAAAGCAATTTTGGGGCTGAGGTGAGGGGACATAGAAATGAGACAAGGTTGGTCATGAATTGATCATTGAAGCTGGGTCATGGGTACTTAGGAGTCCATTATGCATTTCTTTCTACTGTTGTATATGTTCTAAATTATCCATAATCAAAAGTTTAAAAAGGCAATAAGCAAAGTATGCAGAGTACGAAATGCCTATCACTCCCTGAGGGAGCCAAAGAAGACCTCACAGAGGAGGTGAGTTTGAGGTTGACTCTTCCTGAGAGAGGAGTTGAGTCCTAGAAAGAGAGGAGAGAGGGGTGTCCGGATCAAATGATTCATGTGTTTAAGCACAGGGTAACTCCACAGGTTTAACTGGGGAGGACCCTAGATTCCATCCTCAGGGGCTTGGTGACAGGGAGCCTTCTTGGATTGCTGGCAGGATGGTGGCTATACGTTTGTTGGTTCTGAAGAAACCTAACTCTGGGGTACTAGAGGATGGAGCAGAGAGGAGCCAGCTAGGAGGCAGAAAGAGTAGTGGGTGAGAAGAGCTGGGACTTACTGGAACAGTGGCACTGGGGATGGCTGAGAGACATTAAGAAGGAGGGACACTGAAGCTGCTGGAAAAGGACTGGGGAGGGAGACAGATTATTTCCAAATAATGAGCAGAGTTGATGGCAGGCACTGCTTGGAATAGGCTGTCTTCGTTTGGCTTGGACCTGCTCAGTCCTGGAATCCTTTCCTCCCAGGATGGACCAGTTCTGGGGGCTGTGGGGAGCTTCGGCTGGTCCGGAGGTGCCTTCCTGTACCCCCCGGACAAGAGCCCCACTTTCATCAACATGTCTCAAGAGAATGTGGACATGAGGGACTCTTACCTGGGTGAGAAAAGCCTGTGGATGGGGCACAGGTGGGAGATGAGCTGCCTGGGAAGGACAGGAGCTCAGGGGCTGGGGAGGAAGACTTTGTGCTGAGGCCTGCCCCCCTCAGGTTACTCCGCTGAGCTGGCCTTTTGGAAGGGGGTCCAGAGCCTGATCCTGGGGGCTCCCCGCCATCAGCATACTGGGAAGGCTGTCATCTTCACCCAGACGTCCGAGCAATGGAGGCCGAAGGCTGAAGTCGCAGGGACCCAGGTTGGGTGTTGAGGAAGCCAGAGTGGAACATGAGGGTGGCAGGGTCTCCATGGGCAGAGAGGGAGGAGATGAAGGGGTTTGGGAGCCTGTGGGGGGAAGGTCCTTGTGGCTGGGGAGAAGTGGGACCTGTCCCAGAACGGGGTGCCACTGTCAGAGTAGGGCAGGACGACTTCAGGCTCTGCTCTGCAGATTGGCTCCTACTTTGGGGCCTCCCTCCTCACTGTGGACGTGGATGGAGATGGCAGCTCTGACCTTGTCCTCATCGGGGCTCCCCATTACTACAAGCCGACCCAGGGGGGTCAGGTGTCTGTGTGTCCCTTCCCCCAGGGGGTGAGTGTCTGATGAGAGCTGGGCTGGGTGGGGCCTGGGTATGGGATGGAGGGGTTGCCTGGGTTGGGACCTGACACTGCTTTTGTTCTGCAGAGGGCTAAGTGGCAGTGTGAGGTTATTCTCTGTGGGGAGCAGGGCCACCCCTGGGGCCGCTTTGGGGCAGCCCTGACAGTGCTGGGGGATGTGAATGGGGACAAGCTGACAGACGTGGCCATCGGGGCCCCAGGAGAGCAGGAGAGCCGGGGTGCTGTCTACCTCTTTCATGGAACCTCAGGACTGGGCATCAACCCCTCCTACAGACAGGTGAGGCCTCTGTCTGCAGTCTCTCCCAGTTCTACCTCCTTTTCTACGTCTCAGATTTGCCTGATGCCCTGTCATGTCACTGACCTTAACATTGGCCATGCTCCTTCTAGGGGTTTAGGGCCCTGAATGTCACCAGGCCCAGCTAAGTACAAAGTATCTCTCCTTTGGCTCCAAACAGATGTTGTTCTGTGGGCAGCTTAGTGGGTAAGAGATTGCAGGGCCTTGGTCCAATGCCTGGTCAGCCATGTTAGCTGTGTGGCCTTAGGCAAGTGACTGATTTGGCCTCTGGGAGCCTTAGTTTCCTTCTATGAAACATTAAATGAAGGAGCTCTATGTCTGGGGTCCCTGGGGTCTCACTATGCTTGCTGTCCATTCCTACCCTCTCATCTCTCCTTTTCAGTTTTTCTATTCAGATCTGCTTTCACTGCAGTTTCCTTTCCAAATCTTTCTTCTCAATCCCTTCAGATGCCCTCCCCTTGACTTCCACTTTTCCTTTTCCTCTCTGGCCAGCGGATTGCAGCCTCCCAGCTCTCTCCCACACTCCAGTATTTTGGGCAGTCGCTGAGTGGGGGTCAGGACCTTACCCAGGATGGACTGGTGGATCTGGCTGTGGGCGCCCGGGGACAGGTGCTACTGCTCAGGTGACAACTCCCCACATCGCACCCTTGCCCACCGTGTGTCCGTTCCACAAGCTGCCCCCTCCTTGTCCTCTTCCCTGAGGCCAGAGTCAGGTCCTCAGTCCCTGTGCGCACCGTCAGGACTCGACCAGTGCTGAATGTGGGGGTGGCCATGAGATTCATGCCCTCGGAGGTGGCAAAGGCTGTGTACCAGTGCTGGGAAGACGTGCCATCCACCCAGGAAGCTGGGAGTGCCACAGTCTGTATCACTATCCACAAAAGCTCACTGGACAAGCTAGGTGAGTTTCAGTGGACCCAGCCCCTTACCCCCCTTGAGGCCTCTAAACCTAATCTCAAGAGAAAATGGGCCCAGGAATCCAGATACCACCTCCACATCCACCCACCTGCCAGTGTTGGAAACCCTGGGTCCTTTCTCTCCCCCTCTCCCCACACCCTAAGTCCAGGATACAATCTGGGTCTGCCCACTTCTCTCCACCCGCTTCAGCCACTGCCTACCTTGAAGCCACCACTTCTCTCTCCTCCCTATACTTTGAGCTGTTTCCATGTCTGTTCTTAAAGCCTCCCACCCTTTATCCATAGGGAAAGTAGAGGGATTGGTCCTAAAACACAAATCTGGTCTCCTCATTTGCCTGCTTAACACCCTTCAGCCTCTCCTTTCTTCCATTTATAAAGACCAGAACCCTTCCCTACAATGCCCTTGATGACTTTGCTCCTCCCTGCCCTTTTAATCTCCCTTCATCGCAGTCTCCCTTTCTGTAAATGTGCCATCCTCCCTGTCCTTTCTGGTCTTAGCCATTGTTCTCATGGTCTGGGACTTTCTCCTCCCCATTCTCCACCAACCCTTGCTCATCCTCCAGGTTGGGGCTCAGAAACGTTCCACCCAGGAAGGCATTTCTGATCCCAGGTCTGAATTAGCAAGCCCTCCTCAGTACTCCTGAGGATCCCCCATTGGGTCGATCATGCTGGGGGATTGTGTCCTGCATGCTCCTCTCTTTTCCTAGACTGAGAGCTTCATGAGGGCAGGGACCATATTTCTCTCTCTTCTTCTCCACGTGTATCCTAGCAGCTGATACAGCTCGTGGCCCATAGGAAGTGCTCGGCACATACTTGTGTGAATAAACAAAAACAGATCATTTGAGGTTCTCTTGGACTTTTCATCTTCTGTTCCTCCCTTCTGCTTCAGGTGATGTCCAAAGCTCTGTCAGGTATGATCTGGCATTAGACCCAGGCCGTCTGATTTCTCGTGCCATTTTTGATGAGACCAAGAACTGTACTTTGACTCAAAGAAGAACCCTGGGAATGGGCGATTACTGTGAAACCTTTAAACTGCTTTTGCCAGTAAGGACTTGGGGTTCTGGGAGAGGGAGGGGGAGAAGGAGTCCAAGGTGAGCCTCTGGCACCTCTGCTCCTTGTTGAGTGAGTGAAAAGGGTTGGGATATTGGGGCCAGAGAGAGGAATGTTGAGGCCAGAGAACCTGACTCCACACTGGGACAGAATGCTGTCCCAACAGCAGGAAATGGATGCAGTTGGGGAGAAGGGCCAGTGGTGGAAAGTAACGAGAAGGATAGTGGGTCCTTGAAAGCCCATTCTCCCTCAGGACTGTGTGGAGGACGTGGTGAATCCCATCATCCTGCGCCTCAACTTCTCCTTGGTTGGGGAGCCCATCCCCTCATCTCAGAACCTTCGCCCTGTTCTGGCTGTGGGCTCACAGGACCTCTTCACTGCTTCTGTGAGTCTTCCAATGAAGTCCCAGGGATGTCCTGACTTGCACTGTGTCTCTGTGACTTAAGAACCTATTGTGGTTCTCAACTTTCCATCAACCACATCCAGTCCATAATGCCTCCACCCAGTTACCAAGACCCTGCCTAGGTTGGACCCTTACACACATCCCAGCTGATCACCACTTTACCCCAACATAAACTCTCTGATTCTTATTCTCCAAACCCTTCCCAACTTTTCTCATTCCTTCCTCTCTTTCTTTGTCCATGTCATAGTTCCTACTTGGAAAACATTTCCTTCTCTCCACCTCAAAGATCCTTTCTAGTTCTCTAAGCCCCAGTCTTACCTTCCCCCCTTCTAACAATCACATTCAGCATGTGCCATGTATTCTCTGGCTTCCTATTACATCATGGTGATACCAAATATTACATGACTGGAATCATAGCAATTGGCATCTACTTTTGTGGCTCTCAGGGAATTGTGGATTCTGTGAGTACAAGAGCCATGTCTCATTCACCTGTAGTTTCCACTTTTCCTAACTCCCCACCCAACCCAGAACCCATCCCCTACTGGCACTTAATAATGTTCGTTGAATAATTGTTCCAGTGTGAGTTGGCGTTAACTCCTCAACTAAACTTTATGTCCCTTGAAGCCAAGGATCTTATCACTCTGCCCCTCCCTTACTGCCCCACTTCTTGTCAGTGACTGGCACAGTGGGTGCTCCGTAATACTCAATAATGAACACTCAGGATGAGTGCTCCTAGTGAGGGGAATGGAGAAAGATTACGACATGGATGGGAAGAGGATCTACTGTTTTGCTGCAGCTCCCCTTTGAGAAGAACTGTGGACAAGATCACCTCTGTGAAGGGGACCTGAGTGTCCATCTCAGCTTCGCAGGGTGAGCTCTATCTCTTTTCGTTTCCAGACACTTAAGCTTTTGATCTCTCTTCCCCATGGGATGAGAAATGCTTATGTTTCCCTTTGATTCTCCTTCTAACAAAGAAATTCAATTTTGGTTGGAATGCTATCAGTTCATGAGTTCCCTCAGTCCTGCCCCCACCCTTGATCGAATTCTAACCTATTTCCAGTGGAGTCTCTTTTTCAGTTTTGTCCTTCCTCCTCCAGCCTGCAGACCCTGGTGGTAGGGATCTCCCTGGAGCTTAATGTGACCGTGACTCTGTGGAATGAGGGTGAGGATTCCTATGGAACTGTGATCCACTTCTACTACCCAGCAGGGCTGTCTTATCGACGAGCATTAGGAACCCAGGTAACAGCTCCCTTGTTCTCTAATGTCTCTTCTCTGCCCTGGGTTATAGTAGGTTCTTTTTAATTATTCTATGATGAAATACAAACATAGATACAGACAATTCTGAAGAAGAGAGAGAGAGACAGAGACAGCAAGAGAGAGACAGGTGCATAAAGCAGATGTATAGTTTAATGAATAATATTAAGCAAATAGCATCCAGCTCAAGGATTAATACACTGCTAGCACCCCTAGAAGTCCTCTCTCCATGTTCCTTTCCTCATCAAAATGTCACTCTCTCCCCAAGGTAACCACTATTCTGACTTTGTGATAATCAATTCCTTGTGTATTTTATGGTTTTACTACCCATGAGCACACCCTTAGAAAAAATTGTTGAGTGTTGTCACTATTTGAAATTTATGGAACATGTTATATATTCTTTTGTATGTTTATTATGTTTATTCATTTCTTCAACATATGTTTGTGAAATTCATCCATGTTGTTTCTTGTGGCTGGAGAACATTTTTATCGTATATAGAATCCTTTTGTATGATCATACCACAATTTAATTACCCATTCTAAAGTTTTTTAATAAAAGTTTTATTTAATTTCTAGGTAGTTAACATATAGTGTAATATTGGTTTCAGGAAGTGATTCATCCCTTACATATAACACCCAGCGTTCATCACAACAAGTGCCTCCCTAATATCCATCACCCATTTAGCCCATCCTCTGCCCACCCCCTGCAGGAACCCTCAGTGTGTTCTCTACAGTTGAGTCTCTTATGTTTTGCCTCCCTCTCTTTTTTTCTCTTCCCCTATGTTTGTCTGTTTTGTTTCTTCATTCCACGTATGAGTGAAATCATATGGTATTTGTCTTTCTCTGACTTATTTCGCTTAGCATAATACCCTCTAGTTCCATCCATGTCATTGCAAATGGCAAGATTTCATTCTTTTTGATGGCAGAGTAATATTCCCTTGTATATGTATACCACCTCTTCTTTATCCATTCATTACTCAGTGGGCATTGGGGCTCTTTCCATAGTCAGGTTTTCATATTTAATGCTGCTATAAACATTGGGGTAGCATGTGCCCCTTTTAAACACTTTTTTGTGTCCTTTGGGTAAATACCTAGTAGTGCAATTGCTGAGTCATAGGGTAGTTCTATTTTTAACTTTCCAAGGAAACTCCATACTGTTCTCCAGAGTGGCTGCACCAGTTTGCATTCCCACCAACAGTGTAAGAGGGTTTACCTTTCTCTGCATCATCGCCAACACCTGTTGTTTCTTGTGTTGTTAATGTTAGCCATTCTGACAGGTGTGAGGTGATATCTCAGTGTAGTTTTGATTTGTATTTCCCTGATGTTGAGTGATGTTGAGGATCTTTTCATGTGTCTGGTAGCCATCATTATGTGTTCTTTGGAAAAATGCCTGTTCATGTCTTCTGCCCATTTCTTAATGGGATTATTTATTTTTTGGTCCTTGAGTTTGGTAAGTTCTTTATAGATTTTGGTTACTAACACTTTATAAGATATGTCATTTGCAAATATCCTCTCCCATTCTATTGGGTGCCTTTTTGTCTTTTCGATTGTTTCCTTCATTGTGCAGAAACTTTTCATCTTGGTTAAGTCCCAGAAGTTCACTTTGGTTTTGTTTCCCTTGCCCCCAGAGATGTATCTAGTAAGAAGCTGAAGTCAGATAGGTTGCTGTTTGTGTTCTTTTCTAGGATTTTGATGGTTTCCTGTTTGAATTTATTTTTTTTTGTATGTTGTATGAAAGTGGTGGTTTCATTCTTCTGCATGTAGCTGTCCAATTTTCCCAACACCATTTGTCAAAGAGACTGTCTTCTTTCTGTTTTGTCAAAGATTAGTTGACCATATAGTTGTGGGTCTGTTTCTGGGCTTTCTATTCTGTTTCATTGATCTATGTGTTTATTTTTTGTGCCAATATCATACCGTCTTGATGACTACAGCTTTGTAATACAACTTGAAGTCTGGATTGTGATGCCTCCAGCTTTGCTCTTCTTTTTCAAGAATGCTTTGGGTACTTGGGGTCTTTCCTGGTTCCATACAAATTTTAGGTTTGTTCTAGTTCTGTGAAGAATGCTTGTGGTATTTTGGTAGGGATTGCATTAAATGTGCAGATTGCTTTGGGTAGTATGGACATTCTAAGAATGTTTTTATTCCAATCCATGAGAATGAAAATTTTTTCCATTTCTTTGCATCGTCTTCAATTATTTTTCCATTAGTGTTCAATTTTTGCAGAATATAGATCTCTTGCCTCTTTGGTTAGGTTATTTGTAGGTATCTTTTGGTTTTTGGTGCAATTGTAAATAGGATCAATTTCTTGATTTCTCACTCTGCTGCTTCATTATTGGTGTATAGAAATGCAACAGAGGTGGGGCGGGGGATGGGGTAAGTGGGTGATGGGCATTAAAGAGGGCATGTGATATGATGAGCACTTGGTGATATACTCAACTAATGAATCATTGAACATTATATGAAAAACTAATGATGTACTATACCTTGGCTAATTGAATTTTAATAAATAAAAACAAAACAAGAAAACAATAAAAAAAGAAATGTAACAGATTTATGTACGTTGATTTTATACCCTGTGACTCTGCTGAGTTCGTGTATCAGTTCCAACAATTACTTTTGTGGAGTCTTTCGGGGTTTTACATAGCATATCTTGTCCTCTGTGAATAGTGAAAGCTTGACTTCTTTCTTACGATTTTGATGCCTTTTATTTCTTTTTGTTGTTTGATTATTGAGGCTAGGACTCCAGTACTATGTTAAACAACAATGGTGTGACTGGACATTTGTACCTACTACAATTTGTGATCATTTGAATTGTTCCTTGATTTAGGCCATGACTATTCTTGAGCATGTATATTGGTGACCCATGCATAATATTTGGAAGGTATTTGCCACATATGGAATTGCTGGATCTTGGGTTTCATATCTTCAAGTATAATAAGTAGAGAAAAACCATTTGCTCCTACTTGCACTTCCGTCAGCAGATTTTATTAGAGTTCTTGTGACTTTCTAACCACTGCAACACTTGGCATTGTCAGACTTTTAAATTTTTGTCCAACTGGTGATATTTCCTTACAGTTTTTTTTTTGAAGATTTTATTTATTTATTTGACACAGAGAGAGAGACAGCGAGAGAGGGAACACAAGCAGGGGGCGGTGGGAGAGGGAGAAACAGGCTGCCTGCTGAGCAGGGAGCCTAATGCCAGACTTGATCCCAGGACCCTGGGATCATGACCTGAGCTAAAGACGGATACTTAATGACGGAGCCACCCAAGCTCCCCTATTTCCCTACAGTTTAATTTGCATTTCTTTAATAAAGTTGAGCAACCTTTCATCTATTTCCTGGCCATTTTGATTTCTTCTTTCAGGAAGTGCTTGTGCAAACTTTTTCTTATTTTTTATTGAGTTGTCCATACTTTTATTTTCTTTGAATTTTTTATTTAAATTCAATGTAGTTAACATATATTGTATTATTAGTTTCAGGGGTAGAATTTAGAGATTCATCAGTTGCATATAACACTTATATCACATAAACTGCCCTCCTTAAGGCCCATCACCCAATTACCCCATCCTCCCACCCACATTCTTCTCTTAATTGTAAGAGTTCTTTAATATTCTGGTTACCAGTACTTTTCCAGTTACATGTGTTCAGATATATTTTCCAGTCCTATTGCTTGTCTTTTCAGTCTCTTTAGAGTGTCTTTTAATAAACCAAATGTGTTAATTTGATGGTGGTTGATTTTTACCAAAACTTTTCCTTTATGTTTTGTGTTTCTATATGTTGATCTTAAGAAATACTTCCCTACTCCAAGGTTATGAAGCTATTCTTCTTTATTACCTTTTAAAAGCTTAATAATTTTGCTTTTCCCATGAAATCCTTAATCCAGTTGGAACTTATTGTAATGTACAGAGTCAGGTAGGGATTCAATTTTTTTTTCTGTTTTCTTGGGTTTTCTTGCATGGGCCAATTTTCCTAGGATTATTTACTGAAAAGTCTGTCCTTTCTCCCTCTGCTCCACAATACCACCACTGTTCTATATCAAGCCCACAAGTGCACGTGGTAACGTTTATGCATTCGATTTCCTCCCCTGGAAGCAACCCCATCAGCGCCCGCTGCGCCTGGCATGTGAGGGAGCGCTCACTGGGAATGAGGACCTGAAGAGCAGCAGCTGTAGCATCAACCATCCCATCTTCCAAGAGGGCACTAAGGTGAGTGCCTCCCCCCAGATCCTCATCACTCTCCTCCCTCGTCCTGACTCATTTCTTTCCCTCACATCTCCCTGACCTTCCTTATCCCCATTCCTTCTTTCTTCTTCTCTCAGGGCACCTTCATAGTCACATTTGATGTCTCCTACAAGGCCACCCTGGGCAACAAGTTGCTTCTGAGGGCCAATGCAAGCAGGTGAGGCCAGGTGTATCCCTCACTCTTTCATCTCATGCTCCAGCCAGACATGTCTCTCCTGGACTCCTTCTAAATGAGGCTCCCCTCCCTCTTTCTCTCTCCAGTGAGAATAATAAGCCTACAACCAGCAAGACCACCTTTCACCTGGAGCTCCCGGTGAAATATGCTATCAACATGGTGATCAGCAGGTGTGAACTTTGACTCTCCTATAAACCTAGTATCTCCCCTTGCAGCCCAGACTGCTCTTTAAGGGATGGATATC
This sequence comes from Ursus americanus, assembly GCF_024610735.1. Taxonomy (NCBI): domain Eukaryota; kingdom Metazoa; phylum Chordata; class Mammalia; order Carnivora; family Ursidae; genus Ursus; species Ursus americanus. Next base: position 15,926,488 of record NC_142128.1, on the reverse strand, counting down.
TAAAGTACCCTCTAATTCTTCACATGGGGATACTTGTGACCAGCCATATATTTATGCCATAATAACATACACCATATACTTCTGGCTTCTTCTCTGATGAATTGACCTCCTGATGGGACACACAGAGTTTGCCACCACTCTGCACTCCTCCCTCTCTCTTTAAGGGGCAGACTTCCTTCAACACGAAGCCAATTCTAGTCTTCTTGCTAAATACGAGTGTGCTGAAGTGAAACTAACTGGGTTAAGATTGAGGCATTTATGAGCACTCTGAAGTGGGAGATATGGTTTGTCACCACACAGGGGAAAGAAAAGGTCAGGGTTTCACAAAACAAAGAGGAGACCAGAGATGTGACAAACTGCTGGGAAAGTCTCTGAGAGTCCGAGGCTGTGGCAGGTGCAGGAAAGTCAAGTGCAGGGCTGTTGCTCTCAGTTCTGAAGGTGGGTGGTAGAGCAGGGGCAGGTCGGGCTGGAAGCAGGGCAAGGAGCCCCACATAACCTGGTCAAACTCCAGAGGTTTACAGAGGTGGTCAGAAGCTTATACTATTGCTACTGTTGTTGCTGCTGATGACACATGAATTTTTAGGGGAACTAAGGAGGGAGGATTAAGCGGTGTCATTGCCCTTCCAAATTCCATGTATGAATTTCCCCTACTGTCCATGGGAAAATGGTGGAACTTATATTAAGAGCTTACAGTTATATATATTTATGACATGCCAGGCATTTAAAAAGTACTTTACATCTATTTACATTAATTTCATCCTTCTAATAACTCTGTGATATCCTTATTGTTAAACCCCCTTTGTTACCAACAAAGAAATCAAGAGGTTAGACAGCTTGTTCCTGTCAGTCAGCTGGTAGGTGTCAGAACCAGGGATCAAAGTCAAATGGTCTGGCTCCAGAGCTTGTGTTCATGACCATATGCTACCATGCCTCTCCAAGGACTGGCAAAGCTGAGTGATTTACTCAAATTTGAAAAGAGAGCTAGAACTGGAAGATTTTAAGGCGAGAAAACAGAAGCAGAGAGAGAAAGGGTTGGAACGAGGAACGTAGAGGAAGGTTAACACAGTAAGGGAAAAAATATGAATTCTAACATTTCTGCCATTGCTGCAGACTTCATCACAACTCTGTCACAGGCACTCCTCATAGCATCCTCATTTTATACAGGAAGAAACTACAGGGCCCCAGACAGGCGAAGTAACTCACCTAAAGTTACTTGGTTGGGAGGTGGTAGAAAGAAATGTGAACCCAGGTGGCCTGGCTCCAAGCCTGTGCTTTAAATCAGCACACTGACTGTCACATTTGTGGGAAATTGTGGGGGGCCCACGGGGTTTCTGTATGGCTGGCCCTGCTTCTGTACACGAGGTGCTGGGAGATACGCGGCACCCCTGCTGTTTGCTTGAGTCCTGAGACCTGCAGTGTTAACTCTGGGAAGGCAGGGATTATGGCTTGTTAACTGGTGACTCTCCAGAGCCAAGCACGCAGCCAGGTATAGGGTACATGTTTCCTGAAGGAGGCAATGGGTGGATGGACGGATGGTTGGATGGATGGAAAGCCACCTGAAGACTAGAACATTTATGTCCACTCCGAGGGCTTGTGTTCATGCAGCATCCTTCCTCACACTTACTTGACTGCCCCAGGATAGCCACATCTCTTTTCTTCGTTCCGTCATGGAGGGGCTTGCATTGCATTTTTTCCTGAGTGATCCAACCATGATTCCCTCGAGTCCCCTTAGGCTTATTTGTTCTGGCAACAGTGTCTGCGAACATTACCTGAGGCCAACCATATACCTAGTAGAGGAGAAAGCCATGTGAATGCCTTCTTCCCATGGGAAAATGTTTAAATGTTATGAGAGGTAATGTTTAAGTTGGGCCGTTAAGTGAAAATTCCCAGAAGGGGAGGGGTAAAGACATTCCAAGCAAAAGAAAGGACTTGACCAAAGCTATGGGGATGTGAAAGAGCCAGGATGTCAAAGGACGAGCTAGCAGTTCTGGGTGACTGGGGCAAATGCCATAGGAGAGGAGCTGAAGCTGAGGCTGCGGAAGCATGTGGGGGCCATAATTATTTCACGGGATCATCTGCTGGGGGGTCCAGTAGAGCCCTTGGTAGGAGCCCGGGGCCCAACGGAGGACGGCTCCAGGGCTGTTTCTCACGGACAAGCCCTCTCTCTCCAGGCAGGAAGAATCCACCAAGTACTTCAACTTTTCAACTTCTGAAGAGAAGAGCAAGAAAGAAGCTGAGCATCGTTATCGCGTGAGAAGCCAGGGAGCATCCATATCTTCCCTGCCAGGGTGCTGCTAATGTTGGGGGCTGGTGGGAGAGGGAAAGAGAAGCTGAGGGCTAGATCCAGGAAGGAAGTAGGATTTGGGATGCTCCCGGGACCACACTAATGTTCTGTCTCAATTTTCTGCAGGTGAATAACCTGAGTCAGCGAGATGTGGCCATCAGCGTTAATTTCTGGGTTCCTGTCCTGCTGAACGGTGTGGCTGTGTGGGAGGGGGCTGCGGTGGCGCCTTCACAGGTGTCTGCTTGCCTTTCGTAACTCTCCAGAGTCGGATCGTACAGTGCCTCACACCCTCTTACCAGTGAAATGTTGACCATTCTGTGGCTATTTCTCTCTCACTAGAGTCTCCTGTGTGTGTCAGAGAGGGAACCTCCCCAGCATCCTGACTTCTTGACCCAGATTCCAGGGAGTCTTGTACTGGTGAGAAAGACCCTGGCTTCCCATTGCAGGACCAGCTGCCTATTGGGGGATATAGGGAAATGCACCTGCTAGCTTGGAGATCTACATATACGTCCTATAACTGCTCATCTATTCCCCACCCCAAACCCGATAGACTTTGTTTCTTCCTGTGGTTCTTGCCTCAGTGAAGACCCTCCTCAACTTCATTCCTCTCCGGTCCCTAGAACTGCTCCATCGCTGACTGCATGAGGTTCCGCTGTGACCTCCCCTCCTTTGGCATCCAGGAGGAACTGGACTTCATCCTGAAGGGCAACCTCAGTTTTGGCTGGGTCAGCCAGGTGTGTGGGCCCAACAGCAGAGTCCCTCCCCCGGATTTGGGTGGGACCAGATGTGTCTGTGCCCATCCTCAAGCCAGGAGACTTCTCCAACTCTGAGCCTCTTCCTAGACCTATACCCCACGTTCTGTCTCTGTATTGCAGACACTGCAGAAGAAGGTACTAGTAATGACTGTGGCTGAAATCACGTTCAACAGATCCGTGTACTCCCAGCTTCCAGGGCAGGAGGCATTCCTGAGAACTCAGGTAGCGACTCTGTGGTAGGAGTGGCCAGGCTGGTAAGAGGGCCCCTAATGCTAAATCTGGGGTGCTGTGTGGGAGGCTCAGAAGCCTGGAGGGAGGAAGGATGAAGGTCCACCAGCAGGAGAGTTGTCTCTAAGCCCATGACTGTTTCTGTATCTCACCCCTGGAGCAAAGGAAGGATGGGAAGCACTTAAAGGTCGGGCAACCTGGGAAGAGTCTGGAACAGCAAGGAGTCTGATTCTTTGTCATTCACAAATCAGACAGCGATGGTGCTTGAAGCTTATGAGGTCTATGATCCTGTTCCCCTCATTGCGGGAAGCTCTGTGGGAGGACTGCTGCTGTTAGCTCTCATCACAGCCGTCCTGTACAAGGTGAGTGTTTTCATCCCACTCTCCACACCACCAGCATCTAACCCAAGGCCTTCCAGGGACAGGGTGGTATAGCGGGAAGGACTCAGCCAATGGAATCAGCCAGGCCCCTGTGTACATTTTGGCTCTACACGACTCACTCTTTAATGTCAGGCAAGTTGCTCCACTTCTCTGAGCTTGTCTCCTCACTTTTGAGATGATAACAACGCCTGTATTACAGAGTAGCTGAAGTGAGACAGAAATGAAGTAGGGTGTGTGTAGGCCTGCCTATGAGTTTATGCTTTTCTCCTGTGGCTTTCATGCATAACTGCTGTGTTCGCACTTCGTAGGTAATACATGATAGCTGTTGTTCACATAAGCTTTCTGGCAACACAAATACGAGTCAGCTTATTTCCCTTCTCTTCTTGTCTCTCAGCTCCTTCCTACTCCCAGCTTTCTTCCCTGCCCTCTTACCCAGCTCTTCTGATTTACTTCCCTTCACAGCTTGGCTTCTTCAAACGTCAGTACAAAACAATGCTGGATAAGAAAGCTGAAGACACTGCCACATTCAGTGGGGAGGATGTCAGCTGTGAGGCCCCGGATTTGCCTTTGTCCTAATAATCCACTTTTCTGTTTGTCTCTACCCCCACGGACTGGTCTTGCCTTTGCCTACAAATCTACTTCCATGGGGAAAATGTCTGTATAGATCTCGACTGGTCTGAACAACGTATCAGGGGCTAAGCCAACTTCTCAAGGCATCGGAAGGTTTTTATGTTTTAACATATTTGTCAGTTCTTCGGTAATGACTCACTTTTGACAGACGCAAACACGCAGCCAGCATGAATTTTCATACATATGAAGAATTGCCTCATTAAATGAGGATGTTTATAACACATTCTTCTTGTATGAAAGAGCTCTAATTCAGGAACCTGAGTCCTGTTCTAGGAAGAGCTGGGGGAACCTGCTTGTGGGCCCAGAAAACATTCTCTCGCTTTTTCAGGTGACTGAGGTCTGAGAGAATCTTTTCTTAATGGTGCTATAAGTAGTATCAGGGGAGAAGCTCAGGAAGAACTCTGTGTGTTGTTCATGGAGTTCAGCACAGGCTTCAAGCTCCTCGAATGAGCAGACTGTCCCAGGAGGGGAATGAAATGCCCTGAACTTGTTTGAAACAATATCTCCCTTGAATGAGGTCCCCAATGACTGGGAGAGCCAGGCTTTCAAAAAGGAGCATCTGATGTCCCAAAGCAATACAGAAGACTGATTAAGGGTGGGCAGAGAGAATGGCTGACTTATTCCAAATCCAAAATTAGGGAAGGAAGCCGCACACATAGGGCTGGAGGTCCTCTGTTTGAAATCAAGGTTGTCTCCAGAAAGCCAGAATTCACAGATATGTCAGTGTGTGTCAGGCAAAAAGTGGTCGCAGCCCTGAGTTCACAGAGGGCCTCCAAGGAGAGGCCCCATTTAAGTCATTTAATCTCCGAGAATCTCAATTCCTCCTCTAGAGAAGGGGAACCAGAATTATATCTTGCTCCCAGAGTTACTGTGAGGATTCGGTGTTATGTGAAAGACCTTGACAGCCCAGAGCCCTAATTATTAATAGGTAAGAGAAAAGAAGGGGGGGTGGGGATCTCCCACCTAGCCATCAAGGACATTCCCCTCGAGCACGTCCCAAATCATGGCCTTGGGAAGAGCAAGGGGAGCACAGACCGCACTGTGTGCCTGCGGCAGCAGAGCCCCTCGGACACCCCCCACCCCACCCCCGCCATCCCCAGGGAGCCTGCGGACACACAGCTTCCACACCTTTATTGTGCCTGGTGGCCTATGCCTCAGCCTCAGGGACGCTCATAGCCGGTGGGCAGAGGGTTGACACGGGGATTGTGGAAAAGAGTGTGGTTGCCGTCTCCCCAGGAGTAGGGCTGTGAAGAGAGGGGGAGCAGATCGTCAGGGCCATTGGGGCACCCTTCGCCCCCCTGACCCTCGCTCCAGCCCTGGGGGCAGAGGCCTCAGGCCAGCATACCTTGGTGCGGATTCGGAGGTGGTGGTAGGGGATAAACTTGGGGCGCTCGTGGTGGCCCGAGTGGAGCCAGGAGTTGAGGGTGCAGAGGGCCACGCTCGGCAGTGCCAGCATGAAGGTCAGGAGGCGCCAGGTTCTGGCTGCAGGGGGGAAGCAGAGATGAGACAGAAGTGGGGAGGCCAGGGCCTCTGAAGGTCAGAGCGGAAGGGGTGGCCAGTGGGGGTGTCGTCGGACCCTGGAAGGCCACAGAGGCGGGAGAGGGGTACAGGTAGACAAGCCACAGGGTCAGGTCCCGGCCCCACTCACCTCCTGCCCCTCCGTGCTCTCCCTTCGCCGCACTCGCCAAGCCCCGACTCAAGGGTCTCAGAGGCAGGGCCATCGCGGTGGGTGAGAGAAGCAGGAAGCAGTACACTGTCCCCTCGCTCTCCTTCACCGAGGCCTAGATCCTCCTCCCCTCTTTTCGGGCCAATCACCTGTTGAGTCTGTAACATGGGTGGCTATTTTTAGGGGTTTTCTATATTTAAAATGAGGCCTTCCTGGCATGAGGTCCTTCTCTCCAGACAGCTGCTATTTGGTACCTCTTATTTTGGTAAGGGACGCTTAAAAAAAACCAATATGCCATTCTTTTTATAGTTGCAGGGAACTAGCTCCTTCAATACTCTATTCTGGGGGCTGGCACGCAGTAGGTCTTTAATAACTATTTGTAGAAGGAATTAAGTGTTCTTTTGAATCTCAGTTTTTTCATCTGTACAATGTATAATAATTTATACCTTAAATGAAATTTATGAAATGTAGGTAAAGTAACACAGGAATATGCCAGCTTAGTGTCTGGCATGAAACAGTAGCTCAGTATATGTATTCGTCACCATTCTTTGCAAAGAACAGAACTCACTCTAATTGGTTTTTAAATGATAAGCCGTTGAAAATCTTTGGTGGCTCACAGTGTCTCTGGTATGGCCAGAGAGGCCATTAATCTGTGCCACCAGAAACCAGCTGTTCTATGGGCCAGCTGCCATGAGATCCTACCCCAGTTTGCACTGCTGGACTCTGGATGCCGAAAACTTCACCCACGGTGCTCTGGAAAGCCAGATTCTTCTACCCTAACATCCTCTGGAAGGTGGATTCTTCACTAAGCTTGCATCCTTGAGTTGACGTGCACCCCAGTCGACGATAGCTAGGTCATTGCCTATGCCCGAGCTTCAAGAAAGGCTGGTAAATTGAGTTCTGCCTTATACCTTAAGGAGGCAGGAATTCTATCTTGGAAAAAAAATCCCCAAATAGAAGAAGAGTTCAAAAGATACTGGGGAGCCACAGACTTGACAAGTGTCTACCGCTAAGCATATTATTTCAGTCTGAAAAATCTGATTACTTGGAGGAAAAAGAAGCAAGGCTGGGGAGACCGGCAGAAGCCCTGTATCGCAGCAGGTCAGTAGAAAGCTAGACGATAGTGCAGGGCTAATTTCTGCCTGGTTCACTGTTCTGTCCTCAGCACCAGCACAGAACCTGGCATGAAGCAGTTGTTCTAAAAATATGTTTTACTGACTGTTTCAACCATGTTACGATAGTTAACCCTCTATAAATGCCTTTGCAGAACTATAATCCAACAGGATGCCTCAGCTTTGATCAGGACTGATGTACCTAATATGAATTTAATATATAAAAGAAAAACGAAATTTTTGTACTTAATCTGAATATATGAAAGAAAAATATCAAAGGAAGGGGCTCCAGAGCTGTTCCTCCTGTTGGTTTGAAACTGAACACTAGCTTCTACTTAACTTTCTGAGGCTTTTTTTTTTTTAAGTAACCTTGTTGAACAGTCAAATGTTATATAGTGCTTCTAAATTATTCCAGAGCCCTCACGGCGCTTTAATGGAATTCTTCCTATGACTGCTATTTCCCGGTTGGAGTTTGGACTTGCTGCTGAGAAAATGGGCCTTATTGCAGTTCAGGTTACTTGGCATCTCCCTCCACACACAGTCCCCTCAGCTTATGATTACGGCTTTTGGAAAAAGCAAATAACCAAGGGTGTTTGTACTTGAAAACATTGTAGGCTCCTCCCTCCAGAGTTTTGCTGGTCATTGCCAAACCATTGCCTGGGCATTCCCATCCCTTTGTCTCATCTTGGAACTTTCCATGAAGAATTTTTCTTGCTGGTACTTTGTGAATGCCCAGAGAGACGCTGCCCTCCTCTGCTACTGTTGTCCCCATGGGTGCACCTGTCCAGTACTCAGCCTTCTGTTTAGGTAGTCTGCACTTTCCTAGCTGACCTGTGTGGAGAAGCTCCTTCACTCTTTGTACCCACCATTAGTTATTCCTTAAGGTCTCTCTCATGCAATCAAGTAATTGGGCTGCTTCCAAAGCTTCTAGTTTCTAGAGGTTTAGGTTTTTCTTTGCCTTAGGCAGGGGGGATCACAAACTTTCCAGTTGTTAAGTAAACCCCAGTGGGCAGCATCCCAGCCCCTTTTCAGACATGCCGCAGCTGTTGGTGGTGAAGGGTGTGGAGTGACAATTCCATGTCAGTTTCCCTTGCCTTTCCTGGGATTCTACATACCGTGACCATATTGTCCAAAGCAAAGATCAATCCAACTTCTGATCTATTAAACACAAATTTTGTTTATGGGGAGGCCTAAGACAGGACATCTGAAATTAGAATTGTCCCAGAAAGGGAGGATACAGGGTATGAGTTAGTGGAGATGAAATGTGAAGGGATTTAGAGATAAGACAGAATCAGGGTGGAGCTCACTAGTGAGATAATGACAATAGGATGATAGGGTCCACAAAGGGGCTATTATAATAGCTCCCTCCGCCCTTGGAGCAGGTGAAACTTGTTATGGTGACCATCTATTGTTTTGTGTCTCTGCCCAACATATGCCTTCTGGTAATAACACCCTGGGTTTTCTTTATAAATTCACCACCCCCTTCTCATTTTCGTTCTTAGTTCTGGTGGGGTTGACTCCGTCCTCCAGCTTTAAGAGGGGCCACGTGATCCAGGCTTAGACAAACCAGAACATTCTGTCCTCCTAACCATAGTAATTGGTTTGGGAGGGATACGTGTCCATGAGTCTCAATTTGGGGACTGACTTCTTGGACTACCGAGATGTAGTAGTACTTCAACTGACCCTGGGGTTGCTAGAGCTTCAGGCTGGAACCTTAGATTGAAGCCAATCCTAATGCCATTTTTCAGAGCAGACCTGAAAGGGATAGATCTAGCCTTGTTCATAATATTTGAACCCCTGGATCAAGATGTACCAGAATCGAGAAAGATCTGTACCCTTAGACCTTTCAGTTGCATAAAATGACAAAAAGATGGGGTTGTAAGTCTTCATTAATTGCTAAACATTTTCTGTGAAACTACATCCTATCTCTAAACGTTTACCAATGAATTTTTAATTTCTGTACTCTGGTCTGTTTTCTTGAAATTTTTTGCCTTCTTTTGTAGCTGAAACTTAATGGGCACTTGAAGTGAGTCCAGGGTTGGTTAAGATGAAATTAATTAAATAAAGTACACATTGAGATGTAGTCCAACTTGCTAAAAGTTTAATGGTTGAGTCTGTACTTTTATTTTCTTCTTGCATTTCATAATAATATAACATTATACGATAAAAATAAATCTATAACTGTGACCGGATGTCTCTGAAATCTGTAGCTAATGCTGGGAACACTGAGGTTTTTAGCTGAGCCAGGCACTCTTGTGCTCAGGCGGTCTCGTGACTCCTATAACTCGAGCCTAGACTGAAGTTATACCACAGGCCAAGAGCTTGAAGTTGTCATTCCCATGAGATCTTCATCTCACATCTTCTGTGTTGAGTTCACGAGGCCAGGGGGTAAAGAGATCCTATAATAGGGACTTATTAATCTCAGATATTTTCTAAACTCGTATTTTGCCATCAAAAGTGCTGATTATTGAAGATATACTTGAAGGCCTTTCTGCACTATCACTGATGCTGCTAAAAATTTGATGAGATCATCCTGTCAATTTTTAGTAAGCTCATTATTACAGATGTGTGGATGAAATGGCCTGGACCCGGGGGCGCCTGGGTAGCGCAGTCATTAAAGCGTCTACCTTCGGCTCAGGGCGTGATCCCGGTGTACTGGGATTGAGTCCCACATCAGGCTCTTCCGCTATGAGCCTGCTTCTTCCTCTCCCACTCCCCCTGCTGTGTTCCCTCTCTCGCTGGCTGTCTCTCTATCACATAAAATAAATAAAATCTTAAAAAAAAAAAGAAAAAGAAAAGAAAAAAAGAAATGGCCTGGACCCAAGTAAACAGTGTTGTTTTCAGTTGCTTTTCTCTGGTATCACCATAAAAATAACCATGGAATGACTGAATGGCAGACTCAGGGACTAGGAAGACATAGATTGGGTGTGATCACTTCGGTTAACTTTCCAAATGTGTCTATGCTGTGGCTTGAGAGGACAAGAAGAGTAAAAGAAACCCAGGTTTTAGATAAAAAACTTGAGCAACTGGAAGTGGTTCCTTGATTTAATTCATATTTATTGAGTAGCTACTATGAGTCAGGCACTGTGCCTGAGCCTCTGCTCTCATGGAGCTCAGTCTACTAGAGGAGACAGCGTGTGACCATTCATGACGGTTCACTATGCCAGTGCCGGAGTTACCATACCAAGGATGGTATGAGAGTTTGGGAAAGCTTTCAGTGGAGCTGGGGCTCCTATGATAAGTAGGACAAGTTTAGGCGACAGAAAAGGGGGGAGGGCATTCTAGGTAGTTGGAAGTAGAACAAGTGCAAGAGGTGTGAATGTCATGGCCAGTAAAGCTGGGGAGGAAGGGCAATGCCACGTGAGAAGCCCCGCAGGGTGTGCTGAAGCATCTGAACTCTATTTTGTAGGCCACTCTGGGGCGCAGGGTGGCAGGAATGAATGCTTTTAAGCAGAGTAATGACATCAGATTTAGTATTGGAGTTCGGGGTGTAAGTGAGGACTTGAACTGGTGGGTTATATGGATGATGAAACAGGGTGCAGAGATTGGAGGCAGGGGAGGCTGATTGGGGTCTTTTGTGATAAGCCAGGGAAACAAGAGTTTGCACTTAAGGAGGCAGCACTGCAACTGAGAGGAGGGGACAAAGTTGAGAAAATCTTCTGAAGCAGAACAAATAGGCTGTGGTGCCTGGTGGGACCTGAGCTGTGAGAGAAAGAGGAATCAAGACTGGGGCTTAGACACTGGATGAGTGATGCTCTTAAGGACATCTCTGCAGTTTGAATTCTCACAGGGTAACTGCACATTTTCCCCCCACTTTTAATAGCACATGGTTGGGAAAACCAACAATAATTTTTTAAAAGCACAAGAGAAATAATGTATTAATCGCTGATATTAAGACATCACTTAATATCATCCTTGCCTATACTGAGAATA